>NW_023494798.1:8213848-8566348 GCF_904425465.1 Colossoma macropomum | reverse complement strand
TTTCAGTTATCAGAGATTTTCTCATTCAGCTCATGATTTCATATGAAGCTTTCAGTTGAAGTCACTGGTGTGACCCACTTTATTCTGAGGTAACTGTGAAAAAATAGAATACAAATGGATTAAATTACATATTTTAGTGGATATTCTATGATTGACAACATGTGGTTTGATGCTCTGTAGCAGCATTCTGTAAAATGCAGTTTTCATTAAAAATGTCTCTGGCATTACCTTTCTTATGTGTAACACCAGAGAGGATCAGTAACACCAGTAACCCCTATGGACAGATAGAAAAGCAGGCATTTCTGTAGAGCGAGCCATATATCATATATTATATATATATATATATATATATATATATATATATATATATATATATATATATGGCTCACGGTTCAGATTTTGTCCCCACATGTTCTAATCCATTCTTGACTGAACAAGCTGTGAATATGATTGCGTTTGGCCCCTGACTCTCAGTGCTGACATTTTTATGTGCTCATGCAGACTGGCCAGCTCGCTTGCTACTGTCGCTGCACCTCCACCTTTCGCTCCTGATTTCATATCTCGTAACTGCTGAAACCATGACAACAGCACTCCTTAGGATGAGAAAGGTAGACATCAAAGCCATGCAGTTACGTGCGTCCGGCCTCAGCTTTGCTAGCTCAGAAAGCGGCCTGAACTGACCTCTCCATGTTGAGCCTAAACGAGTTCTTTTACAGCTGTTGCAGTTATTGCGAAGTTGGAAATCTTGCTAACACTTCAACGAGTGTCAGAACACAGGTTAAAGCTGAAATCACCTGACACAGGTGTCGTGTCGGCTCGACATCAGAGCTGACAATAACAGCCTTTATGAAAGACGACACCTACTAGAATAAAGTTTTATACATTTTTATGTAGATTTATGTCAATTATCCTTAAAGGGCTTATGTAGGTGTCGAGTACACACTTACAAATTATGGTTCTTCAACGGTTCTTTAGTAAAGATATTGTTTTATTTAGAACCATGAGTTCTATATAGAGCCATTCTGAAAAAGGTTTGGTGCTATATTGAACAATTTTCAAAAAGACCCTTTATAGAACCATCTACAACACACTCTCCATCAATCCGAAGAACCATTTCACCATGGAAAGAACCATTTCAGCATGAAATGGTTCTATATAGAACTCCTGGTTTTAAATAAACCACAGCCCTTCTTAAAGATCCTTGAAGGAACATTTGGTTTTACACGAGTATGCTACTGTAGCATGGTGCAAATTGCTCTAAGGCACTTGCCAGTATTATTTTCACCGAAGGAGAAAAGACTTCGGGACGTTTCTACTAAACGCTATCCATGGAACCAGGTGGGCTACAGCCTGCTGCTCAGTGGAGACTCTGTGTGCAAGTGCAAAAAGGCCTCTGTATAGAAAGTTCACCAGCTTCAGATGTTTCACCATTGCTTGGTTGAAGGTTTTGTAAAGAAAATGCCAACAATATTTTTCCTAATGGAAAAGACTTTGGGCCAAATCTACCAAATGTTTGTGGTTGCACTATCAGCATTTTGCATTGGCTGAAGCACAAACAGCTGAGCTGCTTGTTTTCGCACAGCTGACTCCATGAATATGCATGCTAGTTCCAATGAAGTGTGTCAATGTCTAAAGAACAATGGTGGTTTATTTATGGGAACTGGCCAAAAAACTGTTTAAACAGCAAGGAGAATCGACAATGTCTGCTGCCCTGAAGGTGTGAGAGAAGAAAGACTTCAAAACTCAAATTCCTTTTTTTACTCTTCATTGCAAATAAACATGGAATTTTACACATTTCTTGAATTGGATTTCCTTCACTTTTTCCATTTAACAGTTTTCTTGTATTGCTTGTTTTGTTTTAGGCTGTAAATTAGTTCCCTCTTAAAAAAGTAAATGTATCGAATGCATTGAAACGTAAATGGCCAAAATCATTTAGCTTTGTCATTTCAAATGATCCCATTTGTGGTTGATGTCATTTAAAAAGCGGATTGTAGTAGATCACTTGCAAAACTAGAGCCAGTTGCACTCCAACATTTTAGCACACACTAAAGGTTTTTCCTGCTTCTTAGAAATATATGAAGCTATAACTTATTATTAGGTTCATTGGGATTTTTGCAAACATGATAAAGCTTGTAACTGCAGCTAGTAGTGGACGGTATACTGGTTCATCTACAGGAATGGCTGATCTTTTAGCCCCAGAGCAATTGTCGTACCACCTCTTCTACCCCTGAGAAGCCACCTGACTTGGTCAGCTACATCGGTCTCGTGGCCTCGTCTGCCGTCAAACTGTGGAACAGCTAGTACTGAAGTGTGCATGACTGTAATGTTTTCCTAATGCCAGCAGTGTCCAAATTTCAAGTTGGCTTCTTATTTGAATTTTTTGTTCCACCTTAAATGATGTAGAAATACCAATGAAGTGCCTGTACAGAGGATGTAACTGCTTCTCCATTTAAGGTGGAACATGAAATTCAAAGAAAAAGCTGCAGAACAAGAGACCTTGTAGAAATTCAGACGTGAAGCAACATTTTTGCAGGGCAAGCAATACTGACAAAGGATTGTCAACATATTGTTCATTTTTGCTTTTACTGTTTGACACAATAAAAAAAAAAACAACAAATGTACTTTCGTTGGTAAAAATGGTTGATATTGAAATATGATGAAACATCCCATAATTAATTCAAAAATTGAATTAATTATATATAATGTGATTAAAAAATTGAATTAATATATTAATATTGTATAATGTGATATATACTGAAAACGAACTTTAATTATACCACCCACTACTAGATACAGTCTAGCTACAAAAAGGCCATATTAGATGTCAATTGATAGTAGTTACAGGGTTCTAGCATGGAAATTTGTGTGCCAAACAGGCTGGTGTGCGATGCTTGCTGTCTTTAGAGCTCATTTCCCACAGCGTTAAGGGCTGCTCAGAGGCAAAGCGCAAGCTTCCCGTAATGCGGATGGGCCAACAAGAAAGAGAGAGAATGCTTTTTCCACAGCTGTATCCCAGCAACAGCTTTGTTTTGGGGAGTCAACAACTTCAGGAGTTGGAGTCACAGTCCGGCTTGGAGCCTGAATGAATTTCGGATCCGTGAATCAAGCCCAGCATTCCCTCGTGTTCGCAGGCGAGCGCATCACGAGGTTCGGAAGCTCTCTCACGTCAGAGCAGAGGGTTTTCCCAGATCCTTCCACAGTCACACTTCTCCAAAAACAAATTAGGAGTCAAGAAGCACGTGCGGTTGTGTGTAAATGATGATGATGATGATGATGATGATGATGATGATGATGTTGGAGAACTTGCCTTTTTTCCATTGTGGAGGTGTTTCTGGAATCATGTTCAAGTTTTTTTTTTTTTTCCATCCCATCAGAGACTTCACAACCCACTTCAAAAAAATCCCAGCCCTTTCTGTTTTTTCCATGCTAAACATCCAAAGCCAAGCCTCTGCTGTGAACATCCCGAGTATTTATCAGAGTTTAGGTGACGCCACATTAGACACATAAATGACCAGCAGCCCCTTCCCCATTAGAACTAACTCGGTTAACCCCATGGTCTCCATCTATAGAATCCCACTAACAGGCATTTACAGCATTGATGTCCAATCGCTCAATAAGCGCTTCCATTGCTGCATCAAAGCAGCATGAAGAAATGACAGACTTCAAGTACCCTGCCGACCCCCCACCCCCACTCCCTCCACCTCCACCTCCGTCTCCTCCTATAAAGAGAAAAAATGCCACTCAGCAAGCCCTGTCTATGATATTAGTCAGCAACCCCATTAGTCTTAATGGCTGCCTCTGGGCACTGAGGAGCCTAGCTTGTCCTTTTAAAGACTATACAAGGAGCTCATTAAGGCTAAAACAAAGAGGGCTAGTGAGAGAAGGAGGGAGAGAACGAGTGAATGAATGAGTGACTAAAAGGGGTGGTGGGGGAGTGGGAGATCGCCTCCCACTTTTATTGCCCTCCTCCAGACCTCTGGCTCGAAGGGCCTTCGCGACCAAGGCTCTGACCGCAGGAGCCCCCTTAAGATCCGAGCGTTTTGCGCCATCGCTCATATCTGTCAGCTGAAACGTTATCCAGACGGGCTAATGGCTAGCATGCGAGGGATCCCTGTTTAAAAAATCCATAGCTGATCAATAACGCCGGCTCCCTGCTCTCTCGGATCCATTTGAAGATGGGTGGCATCATGGCCAGACCTGCTGCTGAGCAAGACCAGCCAGTATTGACCAGGCTAACAGGGTTATTTAGCCTGGGGAGGCTGAAATGCTACATGCGGTTTTTGCTGCTAAGAAAGGATCTTTGATTAAGACTAACAAAAAGGCTTGCTTTCATTTTCGGAAACACCACCATTTGCTCCCGACGTGGATGAATGTTTTTTGACAGCCCCTTCTCACAGTTGTCAAAAGCGTTGAGTTCCACTTGGGAAATGAGCCGATCAGCACAATGACAATCGTGATGGCGATCTGTTACCATGGCAGCTAATTAACTTAATGCGGGCGCAGACGCACCCCCCCCCACCCCCCACAACACCAATCCTCTCGTCTCCATCTCCCTCTCCTTCAGTCACGGACTATAATGGACCATAATGTCTCACCCAAAACCCTGAGCACAAGTTTATTTTAGCTCACCCAGTTTAGTCATCCCTTTCTAACCGAGGCTGCCTCCGTGAAGACAATCTTAATATAGAACATGCACAAAGAAAGCTTGCAATTACAGGCTGTTATGGTGAAAGGCCAAATTGAGTAAGTTGTTGTAAGCAGCCACAATGGTCAGTTCTCAGCTAATTTCTACAAGGGAACAATCTGTGAAGAGGAACCAAGAGGTTTCCAATCCAGTCCTGTAGTCCACATTTTTGATCTCCCAACATGGTCAAGACTGATTGGGAACCTTCGCAGTAAGCCGTTCCCAAACGCTGGTCAAAGACGGCCCTGTGGATGCGGTGAGAAGATCCTCTGTAAAATGCCAGGTTTGGGTTTTTATTGGTCCAGTCAAGGTGGGCAGGAAATACTCTGAGGTGTTTATGAGGTTTGGGCCAGCATTACGAGGGCACTTGCTCCCTTCACAACAGTCCCACGCTCTTGGCCAGGCGGCCGGCCCATTGAACATTATTCCTGATTTGCTTCGACCGGACTTCTACCCTCCAGTAAGGGCAAGCAAAGAGAAAAGTTGGAGCTTGTGAGTTTTGGAAAGAGATGTACAGTCAAGATCCAATGTGGTTAATTTATCAGAGTTTTTAAACAGACTGACAAATTATTTCCCATCACAGTGGAGTCAGGAGATGAGACATTTGGAGGTCAGTGTTAGTTTGGCACTGGATATCACTAAACAAGCAAATAATGATTCATGGATATTTATGCACCATGTGATATCACAAATTAAGCAATCAGTTGCATCATTGTAGTTGGGTTTTCTCTCTCTCTTTTTTTTTTTGGTCTTGAGAGATTGCTCAACTCTGTTCACAGTGAGTATGTACAAGATGTGACTTCTGCTCCTCTGTGAAATCGCTCTTTGTCAACATCTGCCTCTCTTTGCTGAAGTAGCCCATTGCAGTGGGTATAAAGGAGCCATAGAAGTTCCCAGAACTAATCAAGAGCAGGAGCGTGTCCAAAAAAATGAATAAATAAATAAAAATAACATCAATAAAGAGCCTTTTTCGGGCCAAATGTGATAGTAAGACGGAGCTCCCTCAGGACACGCCAGAAAACGTGACGATATTCTCATGGAGGGAGAGCTAAAAGGAATGTAATTGAATTGTGAATCACACGGCGCCGCCCCCATTCACAGCGTCGTGTTTTTCCCCCGCCCGTTTTCCGACAAGCTCCGCCCACCTTCCCTGGGATTGGGTTTTAGCTTATATTCACAAACAGTCCCTCAAGCGCATGTGTGTAAATCGTAGGCAGAGGACCGATTACTCCTAGCCAATCGCAGCGCACGAGGGCGGGGTTTGTCTGTAAACGGGTGGGAAAAAAGAGAAACGAACACGACAGGCTAGACCCCACAGCAACGCCCTGACGGAGGTAGAGAGACGGAGGGAGGGAGAAAGAGAGAGAGAGAGAGAGAGAGGGGGAGAGAGAAGGAGAAAGAGAGAGAGTGAAAGAGAGAGAGAGAAAGAGAGGGAGAACGAAAGAGAACTTTGTATGTGAGAAACAGGGCATCATTTTGGGGAGAATTTGTAGAAAAAGGAGGAGAACCCGTCAGTGTTTCTTTCCCCCTCAGTAGGGCACGTTGAGCCGTTACCGGAGCTGAAGGAGGGAGCACGTGAACTGTAACAGTGTGTTTTGGAACTACAGTAGAGACGAAACACATTGAATGCGAGACCATGACGGCAGCTGTCGATATGAAACCGACGTTAACTATAATAAAAGCTGAAAAAGTGGACGGTGAGTAAAACTGAAACGCTTTTTTTTCTCTCTCTCTGCTTGAAATGCTGGATGTTTGGTGCTGGCGCTCGAGCGTCTTTTTGTGAGGCGTTTTGCGGCGCCTAACTTTTTTGACTGACTTGAGCAGTTAGCCTGTAAGACGGGGTTAATACAACACGGGGTCTGAGGTAAACCCTGTTTAGGTGGGTGTTCGTCGTGACAGTTTCAGTACTGTAAGGCAAAAATACTGCGCAGCCAAAGAACAAGACAATGCGTTTCCATGAAGAGCTCCAGATGTGCCCATCAATTATTTATCGCCTTTCAGCGCGCTGGAGCTGCACGCAGCCTGACTGCGAGAGAGATATCAGTTATCAGACGGACAGAAGTGAATACATGGCTAATAACCCTGCTGATTCTTGAGTGGAGGTTGCGCACATATACCTGTTGGTTGTGGAGCTGGGGAGTGGGAGGTGGTGGTGAGCTGTACAGTTGTTAACTTCTGTCTAGATCAGTATTAATGACTGTATGTGGCAAGGAGTGATGAACCAATGCACAGCTGAATATCCACGCAGGTTTCTTGCTTCTCTTTTTATGCCCAGCAAAGTGCTGGAGAACAGTGGTGTCACCTATTCATGTTTTCTTTGCAAGAGTGATGCATTAACTTTACTTGATTCAAAAATAATGGCTGTGTAATTTCTAGAGATGGCACCGATCCGATATCAGGTATTGGGATCGGACCGATGTCAGCGATGTCCAGTTGAATCTTGTTACAAATCTAGTCTTATGGGGTTTGAGTAGTTTGATATCCTACATTCGGATGCCCATCTTGAGTGAAGTGCTTCATTTGAAAATAGCCAATTTTTTAAAAAAATGTGCAGAAATTCAATGCAGCACTTTTGGACTTATTTTTCAGATATACAGCAGATGTCTCTCGTTTTCTTTCTATGTCTGTATCTCTCGCTCTCTAAGTCACCCCCCGCCCTCACCCCCCCACCTTGTTGAATGTTGAATCTTGCTTATGCCTCGATTGGCAAGTGCTGACAGAACGTTGCTCGTCATGATGCTGTTTCACTGCCCATTCATACCACATCATTTCAGCGTCCCGGGACGGCCAAAGGGCGGAGGGAGGGCGCATGCCATGCGGCTTTAAGCAGTCAGCATTATCATCCTCCCCCTCACCGTCCTGACAAGACACTCCTTAGGCTCGGCCTGAGGTGATGAGTGTGCAGGCTAGTTAATGCTTACAGAGAGTGTGTGCAGGGGTGTCTGCGAGGGTGAATACAGCCTTAGCCTTGCTGTACACTCGTCCAATGCACTTTTTTGAACGTGACCCTGTTCGTGCTCGGTCAGCGGGGCAGCGGGAGTTCAGTGGCCGCTGGTTTTTCCTGAGTGAAAAAAGCTGACATCTCTGAACGGTACTCCCTCTCTCTCTCTCTTTCTCTCTCTCTCTCTCTCTCTCTCTCTTTCTTGGGCTCTCTCGCTCAATCTCTCTCAAACGCACACACCACACCAGCTGTAGACACATCATGGAAACGTGTTATTCACCCCACAAGCGTGTCATACTGAAAGCTGACCGCTGTCTGAGGTGTGAGATGTGAATCACTATAATGCACATGCACATATGAACATGCACATAAACACAAGCGCACACACACACACACACACACACAGGCGACCCTCTCTCGCATGCTCACACATTTTTATCAGGCGCATGGAAAAACACTTGTATGCTATTTAAGAAAAAAAAAAAACTAAAGTTGCTGATAGTTGCATTGCACTTGCCAGAACTTTGCGCTATCTTGCAAAACCATTTCACAACACAGGCTCCCTCTTGCCCGGTCAGTCAGGAAAGCCCTGGGTTAGCAGTCTTCACTGCCAAAGAATGAACTCTCAGCATAAGGCTTGCTTTAATCTGGCCCGCTCCTCCACTCTTTGTACCTGTTACATTGCGGGGGGAAACAAACTACAGCATGTGTTCATCCTTGGTGGGCTGCGGATGTAGCAACAGGTTGGAGGCTGCGGAATTGAAAGAGAAGAAGAAGATGCAGAGAAGCAGAAAGAAACCTACCAGGCGTGAGGGGTGGGAGAGATGATAATATGATATTGTTATCCTGATGAATAAGGATAAGCTTTTGGGAAAATACTGTGGGCATCTTTAGTACTTAACCCATTGAAATCCCTTATTACATTCTAAGGCTTATTATTGAGAAAGTACTGGGACTTTAATGCAAACAGGTTGAATTCTTAGGTTGTAGAAGTGTGTAATAAAACTTTGGGCCTTGGCCATTTAAGTGCTTAAAGAATATTGGCGGACTCCATTCTAAGATATTTCGAATGTCAAAGTGGTGGAGATTGTTTGAGTCCTGGCAATGTTGACAATGTAGTGCAGCGCAAGATATGAAATGGTGTGTACGAAAAAAAAAAGGTCGCACTCATAGTTTGTGATAGCTTTACTTAAATATGGCACTACTGGTGCATTATATTCCAACCTACCAAACTTGGGGGAAAAAAATTAACATTTTGATATGTATCATGTGTCTTGACAATGTCTTAAAGTTTGGCGACATTATATTTTTGCCATATTGTCCACTCATACCATGCAGTCATGCCCCGAATCCAACCATGCAATGTTTTCCATTAGCTCTGCTGTTGTCCAGTGACACTATGTAACTGTTTGACAGGTGTTATTAGGTGAAAACAACCGTTAACATGGACTTCTGACCTCCTGACTAGTCTTATTTTGTCAATGCATGCTTGAATTCTCTCAGCTTCTCTGTGTCCTCCCCTCTGTCTCTTTCCTTTTCTCTCTCTTCCCTCTGTTTACACAAAGGTGATGAATTGTCAAGCTAAATGAATCAAGTCAAGAGCCACACAGAAGTAGTTTAGAGTTCATCAGAGATGATCTGATTTACTCTAAAGACAAATAGAGGAAGAACAGACAATGGAGGCTCCACTAGGACGACGGCCTCGGCGAGAGCACTTAGGTTCACAAATAGAACTGCCTGAATAAGATTGGGTTTGCACATTCACGTGTTTTAGCCCAAGCAACGCAGCCCCTGAGACAAATCTTCCTGAGGACCAGCACTCGTGAAGGTTGCGGCCATGACTTATACATTCTGAACCAGATGCAGATGCAAACCACATGCTAGTACAGCCCCAAAGGGCACCATGAGCCAGACTTTTTTGAACTAGCTAGCGCTTTCAACAGCATGAAGACCCAGCAAACAAAACAGTATCAAACGTCCGAGCGTGCAGAACGAGCTAAGATGTGCACTCATGATGGTTGGTGTCAAAGCGCTTGACGACAGGGCTGCTTCTTTCATGTCTGACCAAAGAGTACTTAGCACGGCCAAGTGGGTCAGCAACAACATGAGAGAAAGCCAGAGGTCACCTCCCACCCACTCGTTTCAGGCTGCAGAAAGAAGTAGCTGTTGGTGAGGGTGCTTCTTTCTTTCTTTCTTTCTTTCTTTCTCTCTCTCTCTCTGTTGGAAGCCAGGGTTCAGCGAGTGACAGGAATGTGTAAGGGCTGGGTGGGCTGCCTGTTGCCCTCTTTTATCTGATTAAGACATTGCGCTTGATCGTCTCTCTCTCTCTCTCTCTCTCTCTCTCACACACACACACTTCATAGATATGCACTATCAACAATGGACCACATTATCAGCATTCATCAGTTACACTGTGCAGCCTTGAGACACAGTGACCTCACAAGCCTTGCAGTCCTTGCTAATGGCCTGCTCGCATATACTGTCTCACTAAGAGCATCATATAGCACTGAATCCACTATATAATGAACAAATAGTCCGAGGCCTTTATTTAGTTTTTGACAAAATGATTCTGCAGGCCTAACAACAGCACTACAGCGCTACATCTGTTGTGTTTTTGGCTTCTAATTGTTTTTCTAAATGCTGATGCTAGTCAAAAACTGACCCATGCTAATCGGCTGCCAGTCAGGAATTTGCAAAAAGCAGCCATTTTTTTCCTGTGTTACATAAGAAGTTCCAGCCTGAGGGTTTTTACAGTTGGCTTTTCCCTGCCCGTTGCCCTAGCAAGAGCCCAGCCCAGGCTCTCTTTGCCAGACTGCGGGCATGCTGGGCACCCTGGCAGCTGTGCAAACATTAAGCTAGGTGATGCACACTCATCTGATGTGGGTGGCTGGCAAAGCAAAACAAATGACTAGGCCCCAGCTCGTTTTTAATAGGTCTCTGAGCGCTTTACGAGTCAGGCCAAAAGTATTTATGAGAGATGTGAGGCATGCCAAAGAGTGGAGGACCTGAGCAAGCTCACTTAACGCATTCTTGCACCTTCTTTATTGCACCTACCTCATTTGTAATCATAAGGCAGAATATGTTTTACAGTTGAGGAATTAATATATACAGTTCACTTTATACTCAAGGAATATGGGTATTGTTGTCAAAGCGGAGTTTTTGAGCTCTGGCCAAACGCTCTTAGATGAAACAAGTCTTGCTTCTTAGTGACGTGCGCCGGTGAAATGACTCCCCCTTGGCGGAATGTGCGTTGGCTAAATGACTCGCCTTTGAGAATGCCTGACTTGTGACCACACATATTTATTGTTCCCTTTAACATGTAGTCATCAAAGGGGGGTGGGGAGCGTTTACCTTCAGACACAACTGGCTTCTAAATAGTAAGCATGTGTGAGACAGAGTCCAGACTTTTGACAGTCCAGACGTAGCTGACATGTTAACCTGTGTCTCTTAACATCTATGGATCGGTGATGGGATAGAAGAACATTCTTTCAGATGTGTTGCAGCAGACTTGACCCATTTTTATAACGCCGTCGACTTCTCAACAGCCAACGTCTCCAAAGCTCTATGCAAAAACCAAAACAAAAACAAAAGAAACAGTGTGTCCCCAAGCGGGGAAGAAAAAACAAGACGGAATTCTTTTTTTCAACTCTTTACAGCATCTCGTTTCTCCTTTCCGTCTATGTCTTGCCCCCCACTCCTCTTTTTTCCTACCCTCATTCCCTCCCTCTGCAGCACACATACGCCTTCTTTGTCGCGTCTCACCCTGATGTTGTGTCTGTCTGCTTCTACATTGTCTCATCCCAGCTGCCTGTTACAGGCTAATTACTGAGTCACAGCCTCTGATGGGCAATGCCACCCCTCCCACCCCCTCGAGCCCTCAGCGCTCGCCCAGCCAGGGCTCCCAAGGACCTGCTGATGGGCTCCAGACAGCCTCCTGGGTGGCAGGCGGCTCTGGAGATGAGTAAGCCAGCCCTACCGGTGCCTCTCTCATAGTGCCACCCTCTGGCATTGCCACTATGGCTGTTTTATTAGCATCTCCGTAGTCCCATATGTGTTGTGAGGCTATTGAAAATATGTGGCTGTGGTTTGGAGATCTGACAGTGCTCTGAGTGTCTCACTTTACCTGCATGTTTGACGAGAGGTGCAGGAGGGCTTGTCCTTACTAGAGGTTGCTTAGACTAGTTGATTATTTGACTGGTTTGCTGATATATCCATTAGGTGGTATTGTGGGAGGCCTTTGACTAACCAAACCATAATTTAGTGAAGAAATATGATGGTGGCAGCAGCAGAAGCTGGGAAGGAGTTCCAAAAAGTTCTTGGATTTAGTATATATTTTTTTTAAGCTTTATACTTGAAATGAATAGTTGTCGTTACACAGTAGAAGCTGGTCCCAACTCTTGGGCCTCCATTCAGTATCTTGTCTTTCACCAAACCACCTGTTTTTGGATTCACAGGCCATGAGCTGCTTTTGCAATTATGCTATTTCTGCATTCACCCTTGCAAACGGGAGCTCCTTGCAGAGGTACCGTGTTGAAAGAGCACGTCTGGCTACAGTTTCCGCTACATATGGTATCATCCTGTGCGGGGCTTTGGATCCTCTGCAGCATACAGTGACCGCACTCTGCTGTCCAGGTGTTTGGCTGGAGTGTGTCTCTCGGCCTTTACGATTCTCTTTAGGTTTGTTCGAGCTATGTGACGTGCACTTGAATGGAAGACGCATGTTCTCTGGCAGTCTCAGGCAGCCATCGCAGCTGGGCCTCCTCCCCTTCACCCTCTGTACCATGTCTCGGACAGAAAAGGCTTACTCGCAGGGTTCACGGCTGAGAACAGCAACAGCAAATCGACGTAGGCGTCTGGACTGGCTCCCAGGGGCGGCCATAATGGGCTGTAGTCTTTGACACCGTTCACATACACTGGCATAGCTCAGCAGGATCCAGCAACTCACTCTTTTCTCATAAAACAGCAGAGCAGGGCTAGCTCTTAGCAGACCTAGAGACCCAGAAAGTATGCTTTAAAATATGTGACTTTTTTTTTTTCCTCTGTGTCAACATATGTAGTGGTCCTGCATTCTTGGAACTTTGCTAATGGGAAACTGGAATAATAATAATGGCACAATTGCATGGCTTGGATTTCAATGGGTTCTTTAACCCCTTTTGTTCAGTTGCAGGTGCCAGGCTATAGATGAAGGCACGTATGTCATAGTATGTATGTCATATAGTAAGTTCATTACTATAGAAAGGCTTTGCTTCTGTGCTGTAAGTGGTGGGTTGTTAGGTGTCACTTTGAAGATACCAAAAGAAACCCACCGATACAGATGTCATCTCCAGTAAGCCGTTTGTGTCAGATGGCTTCTTCTCTTTCATACCGCCTGCCGCTAATTCCAGCCTTCTATTTTTGGCATGCCAGTGACATTCAGTGGTGCTTTTACTCTTTATATAGATAATTTGGTAAATTGGAATTTCTCAACCCGGAATAAAAAGCACAGTACTTTGCTTTGAAGATCACAATTTAAGAGCATGCATGCACACATAAATGCAAATACAAAACCCTCTGCGTTAACGATAGTAAAACAACGCAAGAATGTGTGGCATGCTACATGAAAACATTGTGGTCTGCAGGGAATTCATTTAGTGAGTATGCATCTGTTGGCCCTCGGCTGGCCCCACAGTACACAGAAACCATTAGCCACCCCACTGCTAATTACACACAGAGCTTTTTCCTTACTCAATCACTCCAGCGTTACAAAGGCTGCTTGATCGTAATCGTAGCTGGGGCACAACTGAATGTCCACATATAATAGTTCTGCCTTTTGAGTCTCTCAGCAGTGCATTACTGCCCCATCTTTCAGCGTTAGATGCACTTAACAGAGGTTTGTGCTTTAGGATGGGTGGGAGGATGTTGCTGAGAAAGTAAACTGTTTGTCCTGTTTGCCGTTTGTTTGTTTCACAGGTCTAAACAGTGCATGCAACGTCTCCTGAACCAAGTGCACACGCGCGCATGTGGACGCAACTGCAAAGTCTGCAGTGCAAACCTGCCGCTGCAAAGCTTACAGTTAATCACACCTGCAGATGCGCCTCAATCACTGTCGGCATCTTGAGATCAGGACCACATTGCGATCCATTTGTTAGATACTGCTATTGCGATTTTCCTTGCAGTTTATCGAAAACATGGGTAAACTTTGCTGATGGTTTGCCTGAACTTTTTTGGCCCCTTCTTCTTTATTCTTGGATCATGCACAGGCCGCTAGCTAGGACTGCAGCGCTTCGTCCGATACAGAAATGCACGTTAGGATGGTCTGAAATTTGTCAGCACAATAAAATTTTGTAATTTGTCAAAGGCCTCGTTTGCATAAAGCAGTAATATCAGTATCAGAAAGGCCACAGTTGTGATAATGATTAACATATTTGTCTTATTGCCCTGCTTACCACAGAGTTAGGCTGCCGGTTGGGCATGAGTAATGACTGTGCATTGATGTCTTAGTAACCTGCTATTGTTGCAGTGAATTAAAGTGAATTAGCATCTTGTGCGTATTGGTTCTTCATCATTAGTGGCGATTCATTTCCTAACACATAATGATTTCAGAAGAAGATCAGAGAGAGACAAAGAGGTAAAGGTAGTGGTACGAGAATCAGAAGGTGAAACGTGGTTGAATGGGAAGGAAAAGATTGGTTCTTTGCACCGTTCATGTCGCTGGTATACAAAGGGTGGTGATTATGGTGTGAATCCCCTGCTTGATTCATGTGAATGTGTGTATGTGTGTGTCAGGGCATCCTCCGTCTGCGCTTCCAAGAATAGCCACATTGTTCCGGGGCGGGAGAGCCCCCTGCTCATGATCCCAGCCGTCTGGCTGGCCGTCCAGCCTTGGCACTGCCTCTGGGGGAGCCGCTTCTATTCCTGTCGCGGGCCTGGCCCAGAGTTGCTTCTAATTCAGATGGAAATCCAAATAGTGGGCAGAACAAGCACCTCTCTCAGTGTTGAGCCCCACCCCTTGCCCTCTGCCCCCCCCCGTCCCCGCTCCCTCTGCTTGGGTGAATGACCCTCCTTCATCCTAGCCTGAGTTTACAGCTTGCCCCTAACATGCTTTTGGAGAAAGTGGAAGATAAAGATCTACAACAAAGTGGTTCTGATAACACCGTCACGTCCGGCTGGCCAATGGAGGGGCTCTCGGACCCCTGCAGAGGCACTTAAAGGCAGCGGGCAGTGAGGCGTCCTGCTGAGAGAAGGATAGCTCACTGTCTCTCACACACTCTCTGCTAGCATTTCTGTCTTTCTGTCTTTCTCTGGGCCTGATACCACATTTTCTTTAATGTTCTTAACCTTGATGAATGTTAAGATAATGTGGATGAAGTCGTTTTGGACCATTTCTACTGGTCCATTCATCATTAAATGTTTAACATGCAGCTGTTAAATCGAATCGGAAATGAAGTTTTGGTATGACGTTGTGTGAGCAGTTTTATTTTGACTAAATATTGAACCTTTTTACATTACGCTAGGCACCGCTGGAGGCGCATCACCACTCAAATTGTACCATTAATGTACCATAGCCCACTTTCCTAAAGCTGTGGCATTCTTGTATGTGTGCAACGGAGCCCTTCATTTAACAATACTTTTAGTTTGGTTTGCAGAGGATTCTTCAAACAAAGTACCTTTATCTTCCTCGTATCTCTCTCAGCTTGCACCCTCTCGCTCACCTCTGGTCACACACTGGTGCAGACAAGGTCACATCAAAACAATAACACCCACGCAAACCCGGCAAAGACAGAGAAACAAAGAGAGAGACACACAGAGAAAGAGCGAGAGAGAGAGAGAGGGTTGCGTTGTAAGGCCCAATATGCTAATCTGACATATAGACTCAAATAAATCAGACACAGGAAAAGCATTCAAGTGGCTTAAATATCTTCCAGGGTTTTTGAAAGACCCAAATGAGCTTGTGTGGCTTTTTTATTGCACGCCCACTTGCTTTCTCTCACGCACCGCTGGAAGGACACACATAAACACACACACACACACACACTTTTGAATCAGGGGCCTGGACCTATTTATAAGCCCAGCCAAAGGGTCTGCCACCTTTTAATGTCTGTAGATAGAGGCATGCCTGCTCAGTGCTTGTCACTGGACCCCTGAATCAATAGCATCACTGCTCATTCTTTATGAATGAGCGCTCTCAGAGCGAATGGGATGGGGCCTTGGCCTCCATGCCAGTGGTGAGGTCATCCCTCTGTGGAGCTCCATTCATGCACTCTTGTCTTGTGATGGGACTCGCATTACAGTCGAGTGAATCACTCGCACCCCTCCCCACCACGCCCTCGCTCCCCGAGACCACCACGGCCCCGCCACGATAATCGCAATTTCACGGCCCCCGGCCTGGGCATGGAGCCGAGAAAGCCTGCTAATTTGGTCCACGTGGCTATGCGTTTAGGACACGCACACACAGACACACACTCTAGGTGCACACCTGCACTGTCACAGTCTACAATGAAGTTGTGGGGCAAATTGCAAAGAAAATAAGTAGATTTATTTCATTCAAACTATAGCAAGATTCCAACACGTGAATACAATTAAATTTTCAAACATGTGGGGTGATGTGATGTCCTACATTAACATCACATGTATTGCACCTAGAAAGATGAAATTGTTTTAGAAATGCAGCTGTTGAGCTCCGCTGGTTGAACGCACTCAGTGCTAGACGAATGCTGTGTGGTACAGTATACATTTTAAGACATCTTAAGACTATAGTGCCAGTTTTTACACATCAAAGTGGCTTCAAGTCCCTGTAAAAATGCAAAAAGTCAGGCTAAACTAATCAGCCACAGGCATTAGACAGTAAACTTTGTGTGATATTCACTGTCCTGGTCTGTCTTACTAGGTTAATTACACTTTCGTTGCCAAGTTAAAAATTACTTTATACAACAATCACAACTTTTATTGAACTGTGCATTTTTTTTTTCTATCACTTGACAAGATTAAGCTTCATCTCACACACTGTCACTGTCCACTTCAGAGCTAGAGGCCATCTAACAATTACCGGAAGAAAAACACTGCTATTATTATTAGTAGTGATAATGAGGGGTGTCCCTGGAAACATCAGCAGATGTCTTTACAGAGATAATAATAATACCAACATTTTTTCTTGTGGTAATTTATAGACGGTTCCTAACTCTAAAGGGGAGCAAACACAGATAGTGAATGAGTTGTCAAATGAAGGACAGTAAAGTGGAAAAAATACACTCCCACTCCCTCAAAACCAGGTTAACTGTATACTGCAGTTGTCATTACAACAAGAGGATTCCATCACAGGCCTAAAGATGATTGGTTTCGTCATTTGCTCTCACATTCACTCTATACTGTGTTTTTCTTTCACACTCTCTTTTTATGCTTTCTTTGTAGGGATCAAGATTTTAAATCTGCTGCCCTTCATGCTTCGGTGATTTTTCTGTTCACTGCTACTTGGTAATTAAGAGAAAGTAGTTTGAATCCGGGGGTGTCTGAGCAGGGAAATCGCCAAACTGTGCTGGCCCTCCAACTTGTTGTACAAGCAAATTTAGATTCTTGGCCTTTGCAAATATGTCCCCAGTAATAATGTGGCAACACAATTTATGTGTATCTTCCAGATGCGCACCATTATAGAGGAACATAACTTTGTTCACGGTCTGTTTCATTGATGCGCCGCTGCATGATAGCTTGGTTCAATCACATGGCACTCCATCAACGTTAGACATCAAAGCTTTGAGATTTGTCTGTTCCTTCTGTCAGTCATGATGATGGATGGACCACACCACTGACCTGCTCATCACCCGCTGTGACAGGCGACATGATGGAGATATATATAGTTATAGAATAAGGAAATAGCAGAGAAGAGCATCAGAGAGGCAAAGCAGTGTCCAGCTGGGACTACGCCATTGTAAGTTTCGGAAGGTCTGAGTAAACTTCTATAAGGCAGTTTGCTCATTAGGTCTGAATTGCAGGGTGCAGTGCACTTCTAAGCCATTGGATACCGCAACATCGTTTAACCCCACACCTGCACTGTTACAGTCTACAGTGAAGTTATGGGGCAGATTGCTAAGGAAATAAGTAGGGATGGGACAATATGTGAAATGTGAAATAAAAAAAAATACTGCAGATTTAAAAATATCATTCATTAATTGATTTATGTCATGCAAACCGTAGCAACCGTGGGGTGATGTGATGTCCTACATCAACATCACATGTATTGCACCTAGAAAGATGAAATTGTTTTAGAAATGCAGCTGTTGAGCTCCGCTGGTTGAACGCACTCAGTGCTAGATGAATGCTGTGTGGTACAGTGTACATTTTAAGACATCTTAAGACTATAGTGCCAGTTTTTACACATCAAAGTGGCTTCAAGTCTCTGTAAAAACACAAAAAGTCAGGCTAAACTAATCAGCTATATTGTGTTTTTCTAGCTGGGACTACACCATTGTAAGTTTCGGAAGGTCTGAGTAAACCTCTATGAGCAGTTTGCTCATTAGGTCTGAATTGCAGGGTGCAGTGCACTTTCTGAGCCATTGGATACGGCAACAACGTTTAACCCCTTAAAGTCGACCTTATTTTAAATGATGATGGATTCATGTTTACAATATCTGATGGAAGTGTAGTGACTTTGGCCCACCTTGAAAACGTCTTCTGAGGTTTAGTTACATCACTGTACGCCAGGGACGTGGAAAAACAATATTTAATCAATAATATCATGTTTCGCCTCATTCTACCACCACCTCAGCTTACCCTCCATGGGAAAATGCTCAGCTAGCTCCGGGACTGTGTTTCACTATGCAGGGAATGGAAGGAAAATGCTTATTCTGATTCACACTGACTTTAAAATCCTGGCTTATTATTCGCTCATTATCTAGTAACCAGTATGAATTATTCAGTAAGTAATATGTTAGATATGTATTCGTAAGAGTGATGAAACCTGGGCCTACATATTTTTTCTTTTTTTTTCCTTTCAATGAGAGCTAGATAAGAGGGAACTTAATGTACGGTGACATTTCACAGCCTTTTTGTCCTCTGAAACCTCAGCTTTCTGACTGTTAGAGATGGCTTCAGTAGAGGCAGAGCTGGCTGGGACGGGGCCCCTCCATTAAACACACACAGGACTGCGTGGGTGAGAAGAGCGAGAGAAAGAGAAGCGAAAAAGAGAGCGAGCAAGAAAGAGCAGACATGAGCGCCAGACAGAAAAAGGCAGCAAGAGAGAAAAGAGAAAGCGCAAGAGAGAAAAAGCGGGAGAGAGACGGTGACGGAGAAAGAGTGCGAGAGACTGTTTTTTCGAGAGGGCAGACAAACTCTGAGCCATCCATCTCAAGTAAACAGGCAGTCACTTCAAAGCCTGGTGCTGGGCTCAGACGGCCATGTCTCCTTGATGCTTTTGGCTGTGTCAGAGAAACAGAGTGACTTTTGCCTGTTTGCGCTTCAGCGGTGGATTCTTGAAGGCCGCCCTCCTTGATAGCGATATGCTTGATATCCTTGATAGCGCCCGCTATGGGTGTGCGTCATCACAAAGTTTCGATTTGACTTTGATTCTTTGGGAAATTATCAAGTGGCAGTAGCAAATGTACATTAGTGAAATACAGACGACAGAAACAATAAACCAAGTATTTTGGACATGTACGTTGAAAATAACCTAAGCATTTGGCCAAAACGGGCTCATACTTTATTGAATGCAAGTATAATTCAGCATAATCAACTCAAACATTCTGTCATAGATGTTAGTTCAATCAGTCACTGTTTAAAGAGATGCATCACAATGCATCTATACATTTTTACACCTCAGCTGGTTCACTGCATGGACAAGAGGGTTTGTTATCTGCGGAAAATAAACAGCGCAGACGGTCAACCCTCCGCACGCTCGCCACTAATGAACAGGCTTCTGCTACGTCTTGTTAAACCTGCCATGCGATCTGCTCTCCAAACAAAACATTTGTCTTCAGCCCCAAACCTGCTCCCTTTGCGGGGGGGAAAAGGAAATAAAAAGCAAAAGAAGAAAAGGAGGAAAAGAATAACGCTCATTAAATATTTGCACTCCGCAAACAGGCTTTTGTGTGGCTTTTTTGAAAGGGGCTGAAGGGGCTGCTCAGCCACGCTCGTTTCGGCTAATGTGCAAATAGGGCTCTTTCCCAGCGCGTGTGAATGCTCTGACGCAGGGGAACGGCTTCTCTAATGCGCAATTAAGAGCCGAAAATGGAGAGAGAGCCGCAGCTCATCCCGATCGAATCGCGCATTGTTCTCCTCCATTTAGACGCCCTGTTTAATGTAACGCTGTCGGAAATGTGCAGAGAGGGTCATTGCAGAGAGTGGAGGGAGATGGGAGAGAGGGAGAGGGAGAGAGAGAGAGAGAGCGAGGGAGGGAAGGAGGGACAGCTGTTGCGCATTCCTGACTCGGCTGTATTGCGTCGTAGAGCTGAGATAGAGAGAGAGAGAGAGAGAGAAGGAGAAAGAGACACGTCATTTGATAGGTAACATTTTCTTTATTGTTGTGTAAGCGTGCGTTGTTGGTGCAGTGCTTTGACAATACAAATGAAAAGTTGTCATGCCAATGAAGCAAATAGTGAATACACTTTAACTGAGAGACGGAGAGAGAATGAACAAGGCGCCCAGAGCTGGCAGTTCCAAACCGTGTGGAGATGCCAGAACATCTGGGTGTCGGGAAAAGATCGGTTGAAGGAAAAAAGAAGCCACCATGCGCTAAGTCTTCTGTCCCGGCTCTACACATCTTTACCTTGTGTAACCTCAGTTCCGGCACTATGCATTATATTCTTACACTGTATCGCTGTTGTTGGAGCAAAACTTTGAATCTCCAAAATGGTAACTTTACAGGAGAAGGGAAAAGCATACTTTACTTTTAATGGAAGTCAATGGAACCAGACTTTTTTCCAAGTCATTTTGGGTCATTTCTTTTGGTCCATTCAAAATGAAATTTTGAAACATTGTAAAGGACAACAGGCATTTTCAAATTATGCCAAAACCTGAAAAAACGATTTTTTTTCAGACAGCAGCGATATGCTATGCCTCCAACACCACTCACTGTGCTCTGATGTACTATACATATTCTTCATACCTTACTAATGAATGCATTACAAATGGTGGTGCACTATTTTATACGATTCACAAAATTCATGATACATTTTGATATGATATGATAGTGTTGTGATCTGACACATTTTTAGATATAGCAAAAATAAGCAGTGCCTGAAAATCTTTTAATATGTCACTGCTACTGTTGTCAGTTTATAAGACCATTCAACATTATAAAAGTATAAAATTTTATAATAAGCGCTAGTTACAATCTCTAATATGTATGCTTGTGCTAATATACGCTTACAAGGTTCGTGCTGTACCTCCCTGCTCACGATTTTGCGGTATAGATGAACCTGGATTTTGTAGAGTAGCACCATCTACATGAGAAGTTAACCAACATGAGCTATTACATTCCCAGTTAGCAAAGATGGGCAAAGAGTCTGCACTGCTCCACATGTTTTTCAGTGGTTCTCCACATTTTTTGATGGTTCTATCATCCAGGTGTTAGCAGTAACGGTTGCATTTCCCATTGCGAATGCATTACTTGCATAGAAAGAGGGCTTGTGGCATTCTGTAAATGAATAGAATATCAATCAAGGCCTAAATTCCTAATTCCTTTAGCCTAAACGAAGTCTTAGAGAGTTCGTTGGCTATTCTTTTAACTTTCAGAGGGATTTCCCAGTGTCTAGTTCACAATAATACCCATGATGTGGTCATTAACGATCTCTGAATGGTGTGGCATTCTGTAAATGAAGTCACATAATATCAATCAAGGCCTAAATTCCATTACCCCACCTCCCCGACACACCATGTCATCATCACTCTTTGCGTTCTATATACCCGGAAATCATAGCCTTAAGTGGAGTCAGTGGATTTTTTTTTAGCCCTGAGCCTTAAGGGGGTTTCCCCAGGTCCCCTCCTCAGCCACCCCGGGCCATTCTAATTGGATTAGTGCTAGTCATCAGGCACTGTTTAATTCATCAAAGGGCCCTCTGTGCCCTGCTGGGGACCTGAAGGCTGTGAAGGCGATCTGCCCAAACACTGATGCCACTGTTCAGGCTGGACATGATCGCCCTGCTGCCACGACCTTTCACCCTGCCGACTGACCCCTGGCGACAGAAGGCAGCCTGTAGATGGACATTTTGGGGAATGAGGTTATGGATAAGCATTAGAGTCAGATGTGCCCTCAGGTTCTGCAGCATCTTTAGGCCTTATTGGAATATTAGGGTCAGTATGGAGGCAGGAGGTCCACAGTGGTCAGTCTGGTGTATCATGTGGCCAAACCAGCCTGTGCCGTTTGTAATTCATATTGCAGATTTAGTTCATTGTGAGTGCATAATTACATAATGAATTACATAGTTATATAAATTATGACATTTACATTTATATCGATTCTAACTTTGTCCATCAACTTTATCAAATATGAACACAAATATATACAATGAATATTTAACGTTATTTATTATGCCAGTGTCTTCAAACACTACAGGACCTCATGCTTGAGCTATAATTAAGCTGTTTAAAGCTGAATAGTACAATGCTAGTGGTTGTCTTTGGATTAGACAGTATAATTAGGGTTGGCTATGAATCGGTGAGTGTCATATCAAAGGATGTGACCACCAACAGGCCAGTGTTTGGCGAAAGCATTATTTATGAATGAACTCTTTAGGCTCAGTGTTAAGTCAAAATGTACAAAACACACATTGTGAGAGCTGAAACAGTTCAGGCTGTTCTCGGCTTTCTGGCTGTGAAATTTGACCCATGTTTTCTTCTGCTCTTTTTGGGACAGATCTGGAATGCGGGGACGTTCCCCTGCTGACTCCGGGGAGCAAAGAAATGATGTCACAGGCTCTGAAGGCCACCTTCAGCGGCTTCACCAAGGAGCAGCAGAGACTTGGCATCCCTAAAGGTACTGCGCTCCTTCTAGAGTAACATACACCGAGATGTCATTTTATATCGTGGCAAATAAGTGACTTAAACATATCGAATATTTCTCATTATGATACTGTTATTAAGAATGTTATCAAATTCAACCTATTTCTAGACATTTTACTTTATCCTAAGTAATTTCGGTAACACTTTACTGTAGGGTGCTGGTCATAAGGCTTTATGGCACCTACATAAGCTTGTCATGACAACTGACAGAACGCTACATAAATGTGTATTAGTGCTTATTTCAATAGACGTCATTTGCTGTAAAGGTTACATTTGCATTTTTATGTAGGGTTATGTCAGTTGTCATGACAAGCTTATGTAGGTGTCATGCAGCCTTATAAACAGCACCCTACAGTAAAGTGTTACCGTAAATTAAATAAGTGAAATAATCTTACTGCTCATATAGGCAACTGCTTTTGTTTTTAAATGTGATGCTAACGCCAACAACCCCTTAAAATCCCAGGCTTATTACATACTAAGTCTTATTATTCAGTAACTACAGGGACTTCAGGGCAAATTTGTTGAGCTTTGGGCCTGCTGGTGGGCCCTGGCCATTTAAGGGGATAACTATGCGGTTAGATTACTAGAGATCCGATATTATATTAGATATTGTCTATATTTAAGATGTTTTCACTTGCCGGGGTGTCATTTTTTGCAGTGCAAACACTGCAGGCACATCAGTAATTCCACACTTCAGTTCACTCCTGCAACTGCATAACTTCAAAATTAGCAGTGTAGCACTTCTGAGTAATTCATAGCAGCTACTGAATTAGATTAATCGAATGTTAAGCCCGGAGCTCAAAGGGGTTAAGGTCTCTCCTCACTTTCACTCTTATTTTTTTTTTTCCTCTGTTTCCTCACAAACAGATATCATGTTCATAATCTCATATTTTAGCAAGTCTCTCTCTCTCTTTTGTAGCCTTTTTTCTTTGTGTGTCTCACTCAATTAAATGAAAAGAAACACCCTCTAACCTACTTAAAACGAGGCACAGTCTGTACTTCTGTTCTCCATTAATTATTAGATTAGAGTGTGTTATTGGCAGTTTCTCGTGAGTGTCGGGGCCAACAGCGTAGATTGTGTTTCGTTTAGGTGATCGACCTCAAAATTCTTGAGAACTGAGTTCAAGACCTCAGCAATGAAGGGTGACTGGCGTTCCTCACTTAATGTGTCTTAAAAACACAGGAAAAAGAAAAAAAAAAGTAGCATAAACGAAGACCCACAGCGTCACTGATGCAAAGCATGGCTCGTATGAAGCGCTGAAAGCTCCTGAAGTAGTAATAGCACCCTCTTGTGGAGAACTGTCCACCTGCTAAACATGAGTGAGTGCATATGTGATGGAGTGAGTTACAAGCCAGGTCCATGAAGAGCTTTTCTTCTATACAGATAGATTTAGACCCGTTATTGAGAGCCCAGTAACAACAACAAAAAACAATATTGCCTGGATGGCCCATTACGATACTGTTCATAGGCATTTTTAAATGTGGCATCAGTATTTTGCTGGTACATTTTGTCCATTCCAAACCTCAGGAAAACCAAATATCGTGATATTGAGTTCCGTGAGGTTGAGTTTCAGGAGAGGCGGTCGGCTCAAGTAACAATGGGGGGTAGGCCAAGGGTTTGGTGGTACCTCTTGACATATTAGTCCTTTAATCAGTATTTTATTGCCTGTAGCAAATTTCTCTGTAGCAATTATCAAAGACGTGATTAAGTTAGCTCAGCAGTTCTCACTCTGGAGACGCAGCTGGCGGTGCTGCCTTCATCTCTCTCTGCTTAATGCTGGTTGTTGTACATGTTTTGCCTTTTTTAAAGATAGTCCACAGATCATGCTGTAATTTTAGTGTTCTCTATGGAAGCAGGGTTGCCAGGTCTAACAAAAATCTCCAGCCCAAAGTTTTCTTAAAAACCACCCACCAGAAGCTGAAACTGTCATCTTCTACTGCATTTTTAAACTAGCCCAATATGGCAGGCGAACTAGGAACCTGACAGCCCTAAAGGCGAGTGCACCCTGTACCAAACACTCCACACATAACCAATAAGTGAAAGCATGCAGTTCTACATAACCACCTCTTCAGTAGGTGTGAGTGCTCTACACCCTGATCTTAACTTGTTTATTTTACATGAAAAACTCCCATAGTGTGTAAATCTCACATAAGAGTAGAATGAAAATATTGATAATAGACACCTTAAGTGAATCTTAAGGCATATCAGATTAATCCAAATGGGATGGAAAGGGGTACTGATAGTTTTTTGTCTTGTCGTTGAATTGTCCACCCTTAGCCCAGGCTTGTGCATTACAGTGTTGTCTTGGAATGTCCGAAGCGGATTGCCTATAAGGGGATCTTGCAAGATAAGCACATGGCAGCCCCATGCTACTTATGAATTATGTTCCCCAAACTGAGGCAGACCACAGGGTGGCTTCGCTTTGCTGTGTCTCTGGAGGCTCAGTCTGTATTGGGTCTTTGCTGTCTGTCTGGAAATGAAAATAGCCACATGTTATATATATATATGCATGCGTGTGTGTTTGTGTACGCGATTGTTTTCATACATTGTCAGGACGAAAAGTGTCCAGACTATGTATTAAAACCAGAGAGAAAGGAGTCCCGACTTTGTAAAGTGCTTTTTACAAAAGCGATGGGTTGAATATTTTAAAACTAAAACCATTTCTGTTCGGTTACAGAGATCAGGATTAGGGTTAGGCTTAGAAAATTCGCGTGACATATTAGTGATTTTATACATGTACGGGTAGTTTTACATACATGGGTACACATATGTATGACCTCTCGTCCTGAGACGGCATTAAAACAAGCTTTGTGTGTGTGCATGCATGTGAGCGTGTAGACCCATAGGCTACAATTACAGCTGTTTCAGTTCCGAGCACCCACATCGTGGCTGCATAAAACATACCGTATATAACCACCTGATAGCACACTGTTGGCCAGAAAAAGAGGAACCTAATTATTTTGGATTTTTTTTCGGCCTAATTCTTTATTCATCCATTACATGTTACGTGCAGTGTCTATACTTGACTTTATCTAACGCTAATCAAGTGCAATATGATGATATTTTATCATTATTGTGATAAATTATACCACAATTCGCTTTTCGCGATTTAATTAACAATATAGTGTATATATATATATATATATATATATATATATATATATATATATATATATATACATATGACTGGAACTTAAAATTTGCCATCTGCAAAAGATTTATAGCCATTTTTCATCTCTATCCTCCTGTCTCTCTTTGTTTTTCGACCTCCTCCTCTCCCTGTCTGGAGTGCAGTCCGTGTTTGCTGTGTTTTCTATGTAACTTTATTGAATCCTACTTACCAGCTAAGCTGGAATTGCAATTTGAATCAGACATTTGAATGGGTTAATTAGGTATGCATCGGCCAAATTTGGAACCATAATAGAATCTGCCTGCACGGTGCTGAGTGTCATCTTTTCATCTGATCCCCCACTGCCCACAACCCCTCCCCACAGACCCCAGGCAGTGGACAGAGGGCCACGTGCGAGAATGGCTGACATGGACGGTAAACGAGTTCAGCCTGAAGAACGTGGACTTCCACAAGTTCTGCATGAACGGAGCCAGCCTGTGTGCACTGGGCAAGGACCGCTTTCTGGACCTGGCGCCTGACTTTGTGGGGGATATCCTGTGGGAACATTTAGAGATGCTGCAGAAAGGTAAGCCTGATAGGTTTGCTAACACTTGAATTTAATGGTCCTTGCTTAAGGACATGAGTAACCCACTCCTGAAATAAAGAGACATTTATAAACGATGATGTCAACAGCCACAGGCATAATATAGTTTGTGGTTGTTTATATATATATATATATATATATATATATATATATATATATATAAACAAGTTCTTAAAGACATTGTGCTTCATTTTTACCATGTATCAGTTTAGCCCCTGAAATCCTAATGACCTGCCTAAGTCTTAAGATTAAATGTAATCTTATTTAAACTTATTTAAGTCTTAATAAGTCTTATAACTGAATAATAAGCTTCAACATTCACACTGCAGGCATTTCACAATGTTATTACTCTTAAAGGGGCTTTCATCATGGAAGATGTCCTCACATATTTTTAAAATATGTAAACACTGTTAATATGTAAATATCTAAATATTCACCTATTTAGCCTCCAGCAGTTTAGCACCTCCCATTCAGGCTGAAGTTATAAGGAGTGGTGCTTTGTGAATCAGGGCAGCCAATCAGAACAGAGGTCATTTACGTATATCAATCTTAGAGGCACAATCACAAAAACAGCCTGTTTACTTCTAAGGGATAAAAAGAGGTATGAAAATGGTCATTTAACAGTGAATTATAACTGTTTTTGCTACATAAAATCCCACAAATATCATAAGTTATAGAGTAGAATAAAAAGACAATAAACTTAGGATTTAGGCCCTTTACGACTTATCACCTATTATTGTGAATTATTCAGTGAGTACTATAAAAAAAACAGTATGGTCATTACGTGCGTTCAGTAGTCCCTGCATGCATGTAATTCAGCTCCATTTTGATTAAGATAAGTCCGGTTATCAAGCAAATCATCAGTTGAAACGCACAAAGCTAGCACTTGCTATCTGCTTTCTAAATCTGCGGTATACGAATAACACGCTTATGGGCGTCAGAGCAGATCACCTCATAGCTTTCCCCACCCTTTCCTTTTGAAGGATGACTCTTTGCAGCTCTTTATCACACACAGTGCTGAATCCGTGTTACTCTGTTTGAGAATAAAGAATACCACACAGTTTACTTCTTATCTTCACTCAATGAACGTATGACGTTCATGAGAAACTGTCAGTTCCAGGGTAGAAGCAGCAAAGCCGTCAGAGCTTTACTGTAACTGCAAGGCCCCGGTGAGGCTGCTGTGTTAAAAAAAATGCTAAAAATGGATTCACAAATGTGTTTCATAGCCTAATGTATGATTATGATCATTTGATAACAAAGATTGTTCATTCGCTGATGTGTGTTGTATCTTTTTTCCTTCACACAGAAGACCCCAAGCATTTCCCTGTCAACGGCCTGACCTCTAGTTTCCAGGAATCTCGCTATACCTCAGACTACTTTGTCAGTGAGTACCCCACTGCTTCCATTAGAACACACACACACACACACATACATGCACTCTCACTTTCACAGCCACCGCAGAGACTGCAATACGAGATGTGCATTGATTTGTCTGAGGAAAGTGTTAGCAGATTTAAAAGAGAGGGGTTTTCAGTCTGTAGCGTCAGGTTGGAAGTGCACCGACTAGTTGTTTGATCAGGGATGAGATTTTTAGCCATTTTTTGCTACTCAAACACATTTAAACAAACGTCCCAGCGTGAAGATTTTTTATATAATAATGAATAAAAGAACTTCGATTTATCATCCAGTTAGAACTAGAACTAGCATATCAAATTCTTTGGATGATTTACTGATTTTGGCTTATAATTTAACACAGTTCACCTGCATAGTGATAATTCCCTGCAGCGCTACATCATACATTCAGTCAAAAGTGTATTTAAATGATCTTAAATTATCATTTATTTAACTTTTATACGCTTTATATATCCAGTTACGTTATTGAATGCTTCAGATATCCATACATTCCAGTAACCCGTCCCTATTTTAAAGGGTCACTCTAATCAAAATGAATACGTAACCATTGTGTCTTCTGCTGTAAACGTGCTTACTCACCTACCAAAGTGGTGCCACAGTAGTTTCTATAGTGAGATTTTCTGGTTTAATAACTTGGAAAATCCCCCTTCTGATGATGTATCTTTAAGGTTGGGAAAACTAGAGCTGCTTGTTGGCGGATACTTGAGCTAGCAGGTCAATGCTGTCACTGCTATGAAGCCAAATATTATGTTTTTAAAATATTTATCCTGACTGCAAGCATATTATCTCATTAGGGGTGTCCTCAATGGTTACATGCTGAGTATTGTAGCGAGAGAACATTAAAGTATGAAAACATAAAAAGGATACAAAGCTGAATTCTGTCAAATCACTGAGGCCGAGAGATGCTACAGGATATTACATAACGCAACAAACAGCATGTTAAATGCTAGTTTCAGGCCTGAAGGTAGTCAGTGATTTTATAAAACGTAAACATATGAAACAACACACAGACCCTGACTCAATGCACTGTCCTGATTTAACGCTCCCTCTAGGTTATGGCATTGAACATGCCCAGTGCGTGCCCCCCTCAGAGTACTCGGAGCCTGGCTTCATCACAGAGTCCTACCAGACCCTTCACCCAATCAGCTCAGAAGACCTGCTGTCGCTCAAATACGAGAGCGAGTACTCCAACGTGATTCTGCGGGACACGCCCCTCAACCCGCTGCAGGGGGATTACTTCTCGATGAAACAGGAAGTCGTGTCGCCCGACAACATGTGTGTAGGGCGCATCAGCAGAGGTGAGGCCTAGGAATGAGGGGGCAGAGCAGGTGGTTGCATGCGTGGGCTGGTGGGTGGTGAATTTATACGTGTGGGTGGTTGGATGTGTGTAAAAGAAGGATGTAAATGGTCACATGTATGCATATTTTGGTGATACGTGCGGTACTAAGGTGGCACCAATTCTGCTCTGTGATTAAAGAGAAGTGTTATTAACCTCTCCTTTCACTATTCACTTCTTAAGGGCTTGGAACTAGAGGATATTTTGCCCTGTCTATGTTTATTGGCATTCACTCTTAACATTAAAACTGCATTTGATTTGGCATTAGATAGATCTCATCCTGAGCTTTAATTTGATTTTGTGTTGCACAAAATGCATGCTTCTCTGGTTCCAAGCAAATAACTAATAGCTGAACTGCAAGCAAAAAGAAAACATTTCTGAACAACTTTTTCTATTGTGAAACTTTTTCCATACAAGAAACCCCAAATGTTTATGTTCTATTGGCTATCTATTCTATCTACTGTTCTGGGTGGATTCTGCTCGGAGCTAGAATGCTGCCCCCTCTTTATAACTGGTAGGACTGAGTAAACAGGGAGGAGGTTGCGAAAACTTCATCATGAGAAACGGATGGTAGGGCATTAGAATGAAAGGTGGAGGGGTTTCAGGCATAGTCCCCCCCCCAAATTTCAGTTATTCCATAAATACATTATAGGTCTGTAATTGTAATTCCTCATAGACTTCCTTATGGTGATGCAGGTTTGTTGTGACAGTACGCATTATCGCTTGTCACACAGTTGTTGAGCTGTGCATGGCCGTGTCTTGTAGATGGGAGTTTAGCTCAGTGGTTCACTGCCTGCAGGGTTCAAGGCTGCAATGAAGCACATGTTGTTGCACTACATTCCCACCAATCGAATTACATCAAATAGGTGCTCCATGTGAGGTAATTTAATCTGTTCTGTCATCACAGCCCTATATAAAATGTGAATTATCGTGTACCAGTCAAAATGTTAGACATCTGATTGAATAGCTGCTCCAGAAGCTTCGTTAGAGGGTGCAAGAGGGTACAACACTGCATTTGACTTGGTCTCTGCATAAGTCACAGTGTTGGTCTTCACTTTTATAGTAAAATAAAATATGGTAAAAATATGGTAGAAAATAGTAAAAATAAAAAAGTAGATGTGTCCAGACTGATACTGTATATTGTTGACCACTGGCATAAAACAAGGGACTGTCCCTGTCATCAAATCTTCATAAGAGGCAAAAACTCCCTTTGTGCTTGTTTCTCACTGAACAGAGCACTGTCCCCAATTCTGTCCGTCATCCCCATGACTGAAGCGGTCGGTGGTGTGTGTGGTCCGCATAGCTTTGGTTTCGGCAAGATTTTTTCTTCGTGTGTGTTTTGCTCTGTCGCATGTGTGCATGTGCAGAATGAAGGGGACCGTTGTGTTTTATTTGTGGTTCATGCAGTGTACAGAGAAGAAAAAAAAAATTGAGATAGGGAAGAAGAAGAAAAAACAAAGCTGTTTGCATCAAAGTGAGCGAAGTGCTAAGCCGCAGAGAGCATCGAGATCTCCAGCCTTGTGCTTTTTGTGTAAAAGGTTTCAGGGCGAGTGATGGTAATGGGGACGCTGTTTTTCGAGCGCCTTTGTCTTCTCGTAAGGTGCCAGAGGTGTCAAGAGACGAACTAAGCGCAATGCGCTTTTCTCACGAAGCTATTGTTGTGTCCCCCACCCCCCTATACCTGGGTCCGCAGACCAAAACACTGCTCATTTACAGAAGGTATAACACAATGATAGTCAAATAGTCAAATTTATATTTTTCTCTCAAATCTGGTCCATGTTTAGCCACAACATGTTTGCATCTTTAATTTTGCATTGGATGCATTAAGTTATGGAAGCTTAGCCTAAATAATTACAAACTTGCCTCAAAATGAGTCAGTTTGTTAAGTAATTTCAAACATACTTGCTCGGTTTTTAAAAGAAATTGGACAAAAATGGACAAAAATGCAGACAAAATTTAGGCTTCATGATGGCTTCAACTGCTATTTTTAGCTGTACACTTTTTTCAATAACATTGTCATATAGTGCTGGAAACCACATCAGCAAGTCTATTTCAAATTACTTAACAACTTGATGTGGTTTGAGCCAAGTGTGCAAGAATTTAGAAATGAGAAGCCAGTGGCTATAAGCTTTCATTACTTGTTAGGTACATTAGCATCTCGGTTCTACTACAAAACTTAAGAAGCCAGCGTCGGACGCTAAGCATGTCTTGACTAATTGACCACAATTGGGGTAAAAGGACGATGTAAGCTAGAGTTTTTAGCCAAAGAGTTGCTGTAACAGCGAGCATCATGCTGGATGCCTGGGGACTCAGAGAGACTTGGGATCTCTGTGTGAGATCTTAGCATGATGCAGAACGTCATCAAGACTTGCGCATTTGCCCCCTAGGTATGACCAAGCCTCACACGCTGTAAATTCTTGTTTTGGCCTGCACACCACATTTTTTTTTCCAACGTGGGAAAGTATTTGTGGCACCACCAAACCCCACATGTGGCTTCAATTTTGCAGTCAAAGATTTTGGAATCGGCCTCTCTGCTGTATTAGCTTTCATTTCTTAAGTGGCGTTCAATTGGCACAGCTCTTTTTTTTTATCTCTGCTTTGGCTTAAAATAGAGAAGCAATTTGTTTCCATTTTCCTCCAATTACAAAAAAAAAGAGTCAAAGATGGATGCTTGACAGTTATATAAGAGAAAATTTAACTGAGTGGTGCTGGATGGTTCTGGGTCCTTTCTTGTCTTTTGGTCCAAAGTCTCTCTTAGCTATTTTCCCACATCAAACCTCCCCTGGCTAGATTAGCTCCCAAAGGTTGCACCTTATAAAGCTGTAAGAGTTTGGCCTGAATTTACTAAGCGGAGGCCAGGGTTCGCCTTGTTATGAAGTGAACGCTGAATGCTGGGCTTTTGAGAGCAGGATTTTTACAGATTTGGGTTTGTTTGCTTACCATTTCTTTCTCTTCTTCTTCTTCTCTCTCTCTCTCTCTGTCTTTCAGGTAAGCTGGGAGGCCAGGATTCATTTGAGAGCACAGAAAGCTTTGAAAGTTGTGACCGTCTGACACAGTCGTGGAGCAGCCAGTCGTCATTCAACAGTCTGCAGCGCGTGCCTTCCTACGACAGCTTCGACTCAGAGGACTATCCCACAGCCCTGCACGGCCACAAGCACAAGGGCACCTTCAAGGACTACGTCCGGGAGCGCTCTGACCTCAGCAAGGACAAGCCAGTCATCCCCGCTGCCGCCCTCGCCGGCTACACGGGTCAGTTCCCGCCTGAGATAGTCTCAACCCCCAAATACTCACTCCGATACTCACTGATTCAGCCGTTAGTCAGTCCTATACAATAAAAAGTCACTGAATCACACAAGTCCAACTGATTAGTCACGGAAGATTTTTACTGCCATTCAGAAATACAAAATAAGATTCCTTTGTAAAGATACAGAAAGTCATTCAGCCCTAACCATTGGCAGTTGTAGTAAGATCTCTTGATACACATACATGTACAGTACATGGTAAGGTCCTTTCAGTTAGACCCACATATTGGCAACATCAAGATGACGCAATTGGATCAAAATAGTTAAAAGAAATTCTGATATAATTGCACCATGTTGAATGTATAGCAAACAGTATGTCAGGGCTAGAAACAGCTTTACATGATTTTCTGGTCTTTCGCAGCCATTGACGTCTTGAGGTGTTAAGCAGGTGACTCATCTACATTAAATGTGATTGGTATGAATTAGGCCTGTTACAATTATTACATAATTATTAAATACACATATATCGAGTCACATCATGTGTCATACAAATTAACAGAAGTTTTAACTTTGTATGCTGTAACACCTTTAAAGGTCAGTAGTGAGTAACATTTCTCTATTTGAGCTTGAACAACAGCTTGGAAGACAGTGGATCAACCAATTTGGCCACTTTAAGCTCGTCGTTTATCAGCCGCATGCAATAAACCAAAAAGACAATTCTGTTGTTAATTACAGTTATTTATATGGCAACTAATTTTCAGCTAAAATTTCATGATTGTGACAGGCTTAGTAAGAATAGTCCGATTAATAAATACATATGGAAGCAAGGGTAGCAAAATCATAAAAAACAATCGCAATTCAACGCAGTCCTACTTTCAGTACGAGAGACGCTTATCTTTTCTCAAATGGCGAGGAAGCAGGGAATGAGGCAGCGAAATGAGCAAGCTCCGATCCAAATCTACAAGAGAACGCACTTAGTAGGACACGGCCAATCTCTGGATCCGGAGGAGCAGCACCTTGCACCAGTTTCGTAACCACAAAGGCACCTTTGTGAAATGGTTGCAAGCTCTACATTTTTTTTTTTCTCAGCGTCGCTGGCATTGTTGCTTCTGTCAGCCCGCATGTGAGTGTGCTATTTGCCCAACCAATTTGCAGCCCCCAAAAGCAACAAAGCAGACATGACTATCTCTTTCTCACTCTCTCTCTCTCTCTCTCTCTCTCTCTCTCTCTCTCTCTGTCTCCCTCCATGCACCTTACTCTCCGTCTCCTCATTTTTCATGTGCGCGGGCTTATCTGCGGCCCGCATCTCAACCCATTTCCCAGGTCGTCTTGGCAACGGAGGGTGCAGCACAAAATGATAGCGGCTCCATGCACTTAACCTGAGAGTCTCTTTATCGCTCGATCTCTGGGAGGCTTTCTGAACTGGCGCTACAAAACACGCACAAAGACACGGCTTTTAAACCTACAGACATGCCTGTCACAACACACGCGTCAGAGTTTTCAGGCTTTTTAAATGCTATTTTAAGTCACGTAAGTCATTTTTGGCAAGTGTGAGTCCGCTAAACGAGAGCGTACAAAGCCGTGTTGTCATTATGTATCTTGAGACGGCAAAGGAAAGCTTTTCCGGGTTAAGGCGTCTAGGGGCTGCGCGTGTAGCCTAGGATAGAACGCAGACGTTAATCATTGTGAATGCTTTTAATTATAACTCTAAAGCACAAAAGTGTCGCTTTTGTAGCACTGGGATCAAAGTGAAAAGAGATATGGAATCTATAGCTATGTCGCTTTCATGGCTGATTATGAAAGCCCATGAAAACACAGTGAAGAGAAGAAAAGGAAAGAAAAAACACCTTCATGAATGGACTTTCTCACTGGTGACCATTAGCGCTAATCTTAAATACAAACTCTCAGCTAAACTAGGGAATGCTTGCATCATTAGCCCCCATAAACTTATGTCTTTATATAATTGAGAAGAGTGTCTGAGCGTGTGAGGGAGAGAGAGGCAGAGAAAGAAAGAGAGAGAGAGAGAGAGGGCTGCAGACTCGTCTAATAGGCATTTATGTAATGGTCTGAAATGGCTGTTTATAGCACTGGAAGCCACAGTGCTTGCTGGGCGCGCTCAGTCCTGGCGTGTGGAGATGAGGGGGTTGATAAGGCGAGGGAGCGATAAAAACAGCCTTTTGCCTGAGCTTTGAGGTTTTTCGCGTTTCACATTTCCAAATCACAAACACAAGTACAAATGCACTGCGTCTTTGAAGAGAACGACATGACCACAGTACCGCAGCGCAAAGTCATCAACATAACCTGATTATTTTTTTTTTGTTGTTTTTACATTCTCTTTTTCCTTTTTAACCCTTAACGCTGCTGCCCGCGGTCTTAGCCTGCGTTGAACCATTCTGAATTATTCCGTAGACTTTGCCTTTGGTTAAAAGACATGGGCGCAGGGGTCTAGGTGTGGTCCAACTGAGTGCATGCTGGTGCGTACTTGAGAGCAGAAAGCTATTCCTATGTGCGGTAGAGAATTAGCAAGTCATTAGCAACACTGGGGTGCATGATGCAACTAAAATCCATTCCCCTAAAAGCTTTTTACACTAACTTTGCTGCAGTCTTTCGCAAAAAGAACAAAAATCAAGCTCTGGCATCTACGAGCATATTCTGATGTACGATCAGCGAATATATTTTTAGCTGAATGTACACACAATCTCTCTCTCATCAGGAAGATGTTTCTTCTGAGAGCTGTTGACTGTCAGAGACTCTCTTCTCCACCCTCTCTGTCTCTCTCCTCGGTTGCCGCTTGTTGGCTTTGAAGCAGGTGTGATGTGAAGTGTTGGTTCATCTTAATGCACAAACCGCAAAGATGAAAGGAGGCTTATTGAGCTGGGTGCAGAAGCAGAGGCCTCCTCCTCAGCCTACACACTCTGAGCACGCCACAGCACAAACGTGGCACGAGAGAACATCTCATCTGGCCGGACAGCAAGTGCGCAGGACGAGCTTTCGATTAGGAGGCGCAGTGCTCTGTATATTAACTTTAAGATTTGCCCAGAAATCAGGTTTTCGGGTTTTTACCACAATCGAATGCTTCCTTAATGTTGCAGTTTCCTTTTGGAGCTGTGCGGCTAAAACTGCATGCCTTAATCATTACACCTTTGCCTCAAGCTGTGAGTTGTTACATAAATTCAAACAGACACGGTTGTGAGGTTGTTGGTACTGTATGACATGCTGTGATCTATACAAGTGGACAAAAATAAGGAGAAATTTCAGCTTGCTTTAAAATAGATGCTAATTCTGTTTACCTAGCAAACGGTGACCTCTTTAACCCACGCTGCTTTTACTGTTATTTCAGATAAGTGACAAAACAAATACCAAAAACAGGTGGTTTATATTTTATTTTATGCTTTGGCATTTCGCTTTTGCTAGATATAAGTGTGATACATACAAACAGCAGACAAAACATTTGAAGGCTAAAGTAGGCAGTATACATCAAATAACAAAAGATCTGAAAACAAGCTGTGAAACAAGCTGTGGCGTGCATGCTTGTATCCATCTGAGCCCCGCTTGAAACCCGCTTGGCGCAGTGGATCAATCACAGAACAAACTATGCAGAGATTAGCAGTTGAGCACGCTGACTGTACGAGCTCAAAGCACCACGTCATTTTGGCCAAAAAGACTGCGTTTTGCTTCGAAACGTCATTTGAGATAGGCTACACTTACAGCTTTAAAATGCACGCCAAAAACAGCACTCAAAACAAGAAAAACAAAAGCCGAAAAAAAAACCACTTTGCCTTGCAATGCGGCCCCAATGGCGTAACGACACAAAAGTTGTTGAGAAAGTCGGAAAAGTTGGCCCCTCACTGCAATGGGCCATCAACTGCTGAGCTTTCTCACACCCACACACTCGCACTGCCCTGTGCTCACACACTCGTCTACACGGCACACACACATACACAGTAGTCCTACAGTAACACGCTCACTCATAGACTCTCATCCCTCATATTTTTAGTCCATGGTGATGTCAGTGGAGTGGAATTCATATTGAGAGACAAACTCTTGACAAGCCACAGGACATGTACAGTGAGACAGTGTGAATAGTGGGGGCTTTGTGTCTTTCCAAGCATTCCATAGCATTTAAGACAGAGAAATTACTATACATAAGTGCACTGTATCAGTACAATACACAGAATCATTATGAAGTCCATAGTACACACAGGTTGCTTTGGTGTCACTATATAATTACGTTGTGCCCCCTTCAATACTAATGTGCTCTTTTTGTCTCTGCGTCTCTGTGTGCAGGTAGTGGACCCATCCAGCTGTGGCAGTTTTTGCTGGAGCTCCTTACGGACAAATCCTGCCAGTCGTTCATCAGCTGGACAGGAGACGGCTGGGAGTTTAAACTCTCTGACCCCGATGAGGTGAGAGGTCACAAGGGCAGCACCCAGCACTGTCCTCAAGAAGGCTAGACGGGGGGTCAGACTGCAGAAAAGACATCAACCCACACTCACAATGGAGCTTTTGTTTGCTTAAGGATCCAGACACAGATTAAGTGCAGAACTACACAAAATTGGCCTCTCAATGGAGACAATTATCAGTGCACACTGCCAGCGCAGTTTTTCAGTACCTACTGCTGGTTTAATTTAGCATAAAACTACAACACTTTGCAGTTCAGTTAGAACTTTTTTACTGGATAAATATCCATTTGCAAACGATTTATAGCCTGTAATGAATATATCTACTAGAATTTATCTGGGAAAAGGAGTTTTCTCTTGTTTTCTCATTTAGTAGACATTGTTTTAGACACAGCTTTATGTGTTATTAAGACAGATCACAATTACAATCACTTTATTGGCCGAGGAATTTGTCTTGGTTGAGTTGACGCACACATAAATGGACAACAGAATATGGATGGTAAACAAATGGCCTCGAAAGGTGTACACAGTATCTTAACTACACGTACACGTGCAAAGGGTTTGTCTCTACATTTACATGCTGTCTAAATGTACACTGGGGTCTAAAAGGCTAAGGCCGCTAGTGGAAATGCTTCTATTTTGTATTATTTTCTAATTTAATACAATTTCGTCATTACAAATTATTTTATTAGCATAACAATCAGAGTGAAATACATGAACTTCGGAATTTATTAGTATTTGCTTTAATGACATAATGCACTTGACTCCACAACTTATTCCACAAGCTTGTGATAAGTAAATCAAAACCACCTGAGAGTTGTCTGAACGTGTGCTTAATTAGAAGGGATAAGGCTAAAGATCCAACAAAACAAAAGGCCTTAATGTGGTCAGTGTCTCAAATGTGCTTATATTTGATTAGTGACCTACAAATAGTGCTAAATCTTGAATAGTTCTTCTTCATTTTACTTTCAAATTTTCAGTTGTTGCCTGATGCCAGATTTTCAATGTGGTCTCAGATTTCTGGACTCACTCATTAACACCGTCTCCCTGTCCTGCAGGTGGCACGAAGATGGGGCAAGAGAAAGAACAAGCCCAAGATGAACTACGAAAAGCTGAGCCGTGGCCTGCGTTACTACTACGACAAAAACATCATCCACAAGACGTCCGGCAAGCGTTACGTGTACCGCTTTGTGTGCGACTTGAAAAGCCTGCTGGGCTACACGCCCGAGGAGCTCCACGCCATGCTGGACGTCAAGCCCGACACGGACGAGTGAAAAAATAAAAAACAACAAAAAAAAAACTAACTGGGCGGACTTGGGGCACGAGAGACTTTTTTAAAATTCCTCTGACGTCCTGGTAACCGTTGGGTGTCCAGTTTGGGTCCAGTCACATCCTGTCTTAATACCTAGTCGTGGTCCAGTTTTTTTTGTATTTGAGCTCATGACTGCAGCCGCCGCAAAAAGGAAGCATTCCGAAACAAAACTTTTACCAAAGTTCCTTAGTCTGTAGTGTGAATGTCTATTGTATCCATATGCAGCTCAGAACGGGAAGAAAAGAAAAAAAAAACTGGGAGTTTCGAGTAGAACCGCTGTTTTTTTTTGACCCAGCAGCACCAACAACAGACTGCTAGAGAGGGGGAGGGACCAGGGAAAGAATGAAGGACTCGTTCCTAAAACGGACATTGTATGGATGGGAAGTTCCTGTTATTAAATAATGTTGCCAAAATTAGAGAGAAAAGGAACTTCGCAGAAATATTTACTATTAAGTTACTCACTGTCACTGTCCCTCCTTGCATAAGGCACGGACAGAGTTCTCAGATGGACCACAGAATTTAACAACAACAAAAGTATTTTATTTTTTTATTTCTTTTTTTCTGATAACGTTTGTGCCAGTATTATTTCTTGAGTTTCACGGCTCATATGTGTAAGATGAAGGGTTGATAATGCCAAACCGATTCAAATAACCCCCACCCTACTTTGGTGAAGTCAAAGATGGTTATTTTCTCTCTTTGCACATAACTCCCAACTGAAATCTCTGACTCGGTCAGCAGACGATACTAGACTGTTTACTCATGCAGTTCGTTTAGAAGGGCTGCTTCGCACTCAAACCGAGAATGGGTGACAGACACAACCGAAAGTAGCCGTTTTCTGCTCAACGGTGGCAGGCTTGCGAACACACCCCGCCTTCGGCTTATGAGCAGAAGTGTTTCGGTTTTAACCGAGCGCGACACAGGCAGCTGTAGAGCACTGCCCGCCTCACAACTGCTTTTTTTCTAATCTCTTATGTTCGGACAAAGGACTTCAAGCATCTCTTGCCTTAGTTTAAGTCTGTTGCGACACTTCCGCCGTCTTTCTTTGTTCTTTGTTGTTATTTTTGTGATAGTTCCCTTAGATCTTTCCCTTTAGAGCGGCAAATGTTATAAAAGCATGTCTGTAGTCTCACTGTCTATCACGTGTAGAGCGAAGAGCGCGTAAGGTCTCGCACATTGGAATTGTCATTTAACTGGGGGGATTCTCTTGCGCCTTGAGAGTCGCTGGAGACAGACTGTTTGTTGTGACTGAATCTGCATTAGTTTGTGGAGAAAAGACTAAACGTTACAAAGATGTCACTTCGTGTAGTCAGGCTGACGTGCTCGGCCTCGAGGAGCAGGAGCGATTGACCACTGGAATGAACTTTGCACGATATACTTTGAGGAGCAGTATGATCAGGGGAAAGTCTGAAGAGCTGAATTTGAGTGAATCATCATTATTCTAGATGGCTCAAGAAAGTAGGGGTTTGCTTTTGACTGTTTTCAGGACAGCGTGGCGTTATGTTAAAGAAAGTAGCAGATGATATCGTTGCCTTTGCTTTAGCTTCATATGCGAGTGGTATAGTCATTTAGCATTAGCAAGGAGCTATAGGTCATACGCAGAGCTTTTAATGTGCAAGAACTGAAGATAAAGCGACAGTGAGAAGCGATGATATTTAAAGATTGCAGCTTTTGTCTTTTATTCCAGCTTCTTAACGGCATGAAGCCGGTTTAGGCATCTGGTTCATGTTGCCGTCTTTGTTTTTCAAGCCACAGCACTCGTGTTCCTGTGTGGGAAGAGCTCAGTACACAAGGGCCTTGTGGGAAAAGCCAAAGTCAAGAAGTATCATCTAGGAAAAAAACAAATGTTATTGTTTACAGTGGTGGAACGCTATGCCGTCTTAACGGGGCAGTTTTTGAACTGTCTATTTGTACAGATTGCGTTTCATAACTCTTTATTAAAAGACCTAGATTGAACAAATAAGCCACGGTCAAAGCAGTAATAACATTCAAACTCATGTGAGGTCCCGGAGCCCAAAGCTCGGGAGCTCGTCCGTGCTGCTGGAGGACTGAGCGGACATCATTAACTTCATCCCTTTTGTCTGTTGTCTGTATCTGTTATCGTGAACTGGACAAACGCGTTCGGTGCGGATGGAGTCGGGTACCAACACACAAACAGGTCGGGCATTGTAGAGTACGCATGAGCTTCGTCAAAAGACATATCTAGAAAAGCAGAGTGGGTTGAGGAGATATCTTCAAGGATCTTCTGGGCACGTTTCGTTGTGGTTACTCCATCTGGAAGAGATGTTACGTGGCAAGACATTCACCCAAGTTCGTACTTGTTTCCTTAAATCATACTTCATAACATCAGAAAATGTCACGTGGTATTATGTTACTGTCTTTTTCTTTTCCTTACTGAACAGAGCTCATGTTAAATATCAAGTCTAACTTTGGTGTCAAGAGATTTCGGATTCACACGCGCATAAACTTTGTGATGAGGGCATATCACAAAACCATTAATGAGGAAACTTTTTTTTCTTTCCTTTCCTGTCATTCTTCTTCTTTTTTTTTGTACAATTTATAATGTTTGTTTTTTTATCCTTTTGTTAAATGAGAATTTTAATGTATTTAGTTCACAAACATTTGAATATTTTTCAATAATTTATATTTTATAAACTTTGAAATATGAGATGCAGACAGCTGGTGCTTTCATGGGAAAACTGAGGTAGCGCAGGACCAAATGTAGCGAGTTTTCTTTGTTTTTTTTATTTTTGTTTGTTTTTTTTTGTTATTTTTTTTTTATACAGAAAAAAAAGTTGATATGAAATTTAAAGACCTGTCTGCTTATACGGTTATATAAAGAAGAAGGCTGATGCTGGGCCATCATTAAGTTCTGCTGGAGAGTTTTATAAACGGTAGCTTCTATTTCTTATTGTACTTCAAATTGTTACGTTATAAAATGTAAGTGAAAGAAAAATTTCCATGGTTGTGTCTCTTATTTCTTTGCCTTTTACATGCAAATAGCAATAAACAAACTTCACACGCAGATGTTCGTGCAAACACGTGGACACGTAAGCGAGGACTCGTTTGCACATGCACACTCACATAAACACAAACACGCACAAACAGCTTAGATTTTTGCTTACACATGCACTTGTCACCTCGCCGTTTACGTGCACCGCTCTGCAGAGTCTGCGGCAGATCTGTGGTTGAGTTTATTATAAACCGGAGTTTAAATGTGACACTGGTGTCTTCTCGTTGCTAATCATCACCCACAACACAGCCTGCCAGCTATATTTAGTTGTAAAATATTTGAAACAGCATTTCAGACAAAGTGTCACCTTAGTAACATCACTTTTCTGTTCCTTGACAGAGCATAAGAGCAGAGCTGTTACTGTGGGCCTTCAGGCTAGCTTTCCATCAAGAGAATTAACATAGATCTTGATCTTAGCTCCATGGTAACAAATGCAACACTTAAGCAAAGAAACCATACCTGAAAATGAACTAAATAAAACCTGATGTCACCAATGAAGACACAATCAACTAGGATATTAAGCAAAACTTCTATTTTAAAACTGATTCTTAGAAATATACTTTAGAAACATGCATGAAAGTGCATGATTTGTACAAACTTATTGCTGCTGTCGGAAGAAAACCTCGTATTTCCATTTTTGAGGTTTTTCCGTTTTTGACATTATTTTAAAAAGCCTGTTGTCCTTTACATTATATGTAAATTTCGTGAAGAATGGACTAAAAGAAACGACCCAAAATGACTTGGAAAAAAACTGTGGTTCCATTGACTTCCATTAAAAGTAAAGCAGGTTTTTTCCTTCTCCTGTAAAGTTACCATTTTCTTCCGACAACAACCATATATTAATACATAGGCAAGAAGATGTTAGCTATATAGCTGCTCTTCAAACCATTAGCTAAGCTTACCTCAGTACCTGACCCTTGCTAGCTAACGCTATTTCATATACCAGCTCATTATAGCTCATGTCAAGAAGAGTGACTATGTTATCATTTAGCCAGCCAGATAGCCAAGTGTTTGAATAGTAGCTAAATAGCTAAGGGCTTCTCCCTGCCTTTTCATTCTAACCCTAACTCTAGATGTTAGCTATGTAGCTGCTCTCCAAGCTTCCTCAGTACTTGACTCTTGCTAGCTAACGTTATTTAACATATTAACTCAGTATAACTTCAGCTCATGTGAAGAATAGTAACCAAGTTATCATTTAGCTGGCCAGCTTGCTAAAGCTTCAGATCATGAACTAACACTGGCAGTATTGACAGGCTAACCTGACTCTACTGACCCTCAGTACAGCTTCAGCTAATGTCACGTTCTCATTTAGCTAGCCTGTTAGCAAAAGGTTTGAAGAGCAGCTACATAATGTCCTCCTCTTGCCATTTTTATTTGTGTATCTAAAACCAGGTGCTTGTTATTGTCTTCAAGTAGAGTCTTCAAGGGTGACTTCAGCTTTCCCTTTTATTTTTACTTTTATCACCTACTGTAAGTTTAAATCGAGTAGGATATTAAGTAACACTTCCTTTTTAAAACTATAGTGACTCAGAAATGATGCACTAGAATCATATACAAAACTGCATGTTTTCACTGTAAACAACCTTAAAAACAAAAACAAGAAGACATTAGCTGTGCCTGCTCTTCAAACTCTTAGCTAAACGTACACCGGTATCCTTAATAGCTAATGTTATTTCACAAATTAGCTCAGCATAGCTTTAGCTCATATGAAAAAGAGTGATTATCATTTGCTGGCTAGCTAGTTACGATTTGAAATCAGTAACCAACGTTAGCTAGCAGTGTTAACCAGGATAATGTTAATAAGTACCGTTGAGTAGAAATCCTCTTTCATTGCTACAAATCTGAACACTTCCTCCATGTATGTCTGTGGATGATCAGGGTCAGTGTGTGCAGTGGTTGCTTCCTCCATTTTTCTCTTTAATTAGCAAACTAGTAGATGCTGGATAAATGAAGTGCCCACCAGATGGGCTGGTTATGAGCATGAGCATTACTCTATGCTATCTACACACTTAAAAAGATGGCTCTTCAAGGGTTCCTTAGTAAAGGCTATTGTTCTGCCTACTTAGAACCATAAGTTCGATATGGAAACATTACATTGTTCTTCAGATCGATGAGCAATGTGTTGTATATGTGTTGAAAATGGTTCTATATAGCACCAATAAGGGTTGCGCTATTGTTATGATGTCAAACTTGAGACAAACTTGAGTCAAACTTGAGACTAACCTTTTTGGTGCTGAACAGAACAATTTTCAAAAAGGTCCTATATGGAACCATATGCAACACATTCTCTACCAATCTGAAGAACTTTTGCACCAAGCAAAGAACCATTTAAGCATGAAATGGTTTGATATATAACTCATAGTTCTAAGTAGAACCATTGCTTTTACTAAAAAAAAATAAATAAAAAACCCTTGAACCATCTTTTTAAATGTGTAGTGCACTTGGGAAATCTTCGTGTGCATTTAGAGGAGAGATAAATGTTAAATGTAACATGTAACAGGGAGTCTCGGGGGGAATGTCTTGGAATGATAGAGATTTTATCCATTTATTTATTTGTGCTTCAGAAAAGTGGAAAAATCCTTCCTGAGTACTGAAGTACTGTCTTGCCTGTACCTGCTTCTCCATCCAGGCTCCAGCACTCAGCTTCATCGTCCTCCTGATTACTGGCCCCACCCTATTCCTCCATTCATTATTTTCACCGGTTCTCCCTTTGTTTTCACTCAGAACCAGAGTTCTTAAGCAGAGCCAAACTTCCTCAGAGTCCGTAAAGTCTCTTGCATGTAGTTGAGTCTCTGTAACCATCTCAGTGTGTATGTTGTCTTGCTAGTTTCTCTTTTGTTTTTTGACTGTGCCTTTGGCCTGTTCCCCAGTAGCCGGATTGTCTGTTTTGATCTTGACTTTTGAAATTTTGACAATGAACTTTGATCATTTTTATTTGGCCTTCTTTTTTCACCTTGCACTTGCAAGTGCATGCACTGCATTCTATTTTAATACTTTACACCTCTAAAAGATTCAAGTCAATCTCTTATCAATGGCTTCGTTGTTTGGATCATGCATGTCTGAGCAGGGAAGGCAGTGCACTAGCAGTGTGCAGCTCCATTAATGGAGAAGTCCAGCCCTGCACTTGATTCAATTCAGCCGTTAGTTACTAGATTTTAGGGCTGAACGTTCCTCCTAAAAGGAATTAATTCTTTGATTCCAGACCGAGAGTTGAGAGTTGACTCCAAAGCTTTGGACTTAATTCCACACAAAGGCCTTCAAAATACTTTGTTGTTGCTGTCTAGGCAGCCTGTCTGAAAAAAACTACACTTCCACAACAGATATATCTGAATAATCCAGCTGTGTTTCACTTTTAATAAAGTGGAAAACAAAGTAAAATGTAAAACTTTGGTTTACAGTCAAACAGCGTTGTCAGCGCAGAAACATCTACCCACTCCAAGGAGTAAAGCACCTGAGGTCAATGAATGGGCCCGAATTCAATGTTTCTATATATATGTTTCTCTACGATAATACAGTGCAGAAATATGCTTCAAATATTTCCTGAATCTGTAGAGCTGCTCTTTCCATTCTATCTGAGATCATATGTGACTCACATCCAGAGTAATGAGGCTATGAAGAGGGGTGGAGAAATGCATCATCTGCCTCTCACCATGTGTAATTGGTGGATTCTGGTCTTTCTACATTTTGTGTGAAACTTTAAAGGTGAACAGACACTCAGGAAATCACTAAGGACTTAGCCATCATGTGAGGAACCCTTTACTCTTCATTCAGTCGACATCGGAGACACGTGTGTTGAATGGGGTGCCTCAGTTTACAGCCACTGAAGTTGCTGCAGAGGTTTTGGAAAGTAGCAACAAATATAACAGAGTGTTGTGATATGAACCACACGGGTATTATGTTGTGCAAGTGCCTTCAAAGACAAAATTAATACAATGAGGTACAATTTAGCCCTTTTAGTCAGCAAAGATAATTTTAGCTAGCACTAACTGTCCAGATTTCCTTGTTATGGTCAATTATAATTAACATTGTACTCCAAGTGTTTCTGAAATCGAGAAATGGAATTAACTGCATTGATTCCCGTGGCTTGGAATCAGAATCAGAGTCAACTCAAACAGCAATACCAGATTAACTAGATAAGATAGTTAGAGCTTCACATCTATCCATTTAGCAGAACTTTATCCAGAGCACCCAAGTAATCTGCAAGATTTCGTTGCCTAAAACATAGAATCCTGATAGAAGCTAGTTTAGTTAAATGTAGGCCCAGAGGACAAGTAATAACAGCTTCTGTTAAGCATTTAAAAATGAAGTGCGAATGAGTTTTAATGTAGGTCAGAAATGTTCAAATCTGGACCTTGAATCCTAATATTGGTCTTGGATTTTGTAATCACTAGTAGGTTTGACACTCAGGCCATTCAGTTAAAACAAGAGTTCAATTAACAACCTGTAATTACAAAATACAGGACCAGAAAATGGATGTAAGGTTTAGAATCAAAGACTGCTATATGTAAAATATATATATATATATATATATATATATATATATATATATATATTTATATATATTTTCTTTTCACCAAAAAAAAACACCAAAACACCAGATCACCAAATTGTGCCAGTCGTCCTGAATAGTGGACAAACCTGCATTTCCATTCGTTTATTTTATTTATTTTTTTTATTTTTGCATCATGAGAAGATACTAGCCCATAAGGTCGTCAACATTTCATGATAAATGGAACATATGTATGCAAATGCAACATAAATGTCTTCCATCACTAACCTAACTTGCAACATGACGACGTTTCTCCTGCAAAGTTACGATTTGGAAATACAAGGTTTTGAAAAGACAATGACAATACGTGACTAATACAGCTGTTAGCAGCGCAGTGCGATTGCTGTCCAATAGCGAGGCACTCTGCTTCAGAACTGTCCCCATGGTCAGAGACATGGGACAGGACCTAAGGGACTGGCCCTGCTTGTTTGCGGCCCTTCATTAACAACCGTGTCACCCTGGCGATCCCTGATGATGTCAGCGGTCTAAAACAGGCACACTGAGCCCATTCATGTGCTCATAACCCCAGGCTCCAATAAATTCCTCATGTCTAAATAAAAACACACAAGGCCTATCTTCTCACTGTAGCTGCTCTCTGCCTCTCTCTTTCTGTTTAGTCCTCTCTGAAGCAGTGCAGCTGGCGAGCCAACAGGCTGCTTTTCCTCCAAAACAAGAAACCAGAAATCATCAGCTTTTTTAGAGAAGTGTAGAGCTGATTGTAATCAGTGTGGTCGTCATATGTGTGGCTTATAAATCCACTCACATACGTAAAGATACTGGCAAAAGGTCAGTTTGTTAAAAGTGTTAGCAGACACTGAGACTTTCCTCTTCGGCTACTACTGACCACGCTACCATTCAAAGTTTGTTCAAGTTGTCTGTGTAGTCAGTGGACGGATCATTTGGCAGCGGTCTGGGCAGGTGGTTCTTCTCCTGTCTCCACTTTCCTGACCTTCAGTTTCATCACACACACACACACCAACAGCAGGCTTTCAGCCCACACTCGTCTCGCAGAAAGTACGATAATGACTATATTCTTAGAGTAACAGAGTACTGCCTTGACCCGCCAGTAATGATTACAGAACCTCCTGAAATACGTTTCTGTTTTCTTTTAAATTCTTAAAGTTGCATTTGTAGATTTTCCATCTGCATTTGATCTTAAAGATTTCAATAGGAAACAAAAACCTGTGTGCACATCTCACTGCTGTCGAAACAAAACCTCATATCTCCAAAACTTTACAGGAGAAGGGAAAAACATACTTTACTTTTAATGTAAGTCAATGGAACCAGACGTTTTCTTCAAGTAGTTTTGGGCCATTTCTTTGGTCCTTTCATCATGAAATTTACACACAATGTAAAAGCCAACAGGCATTTTCAAATTATGTCAAAAACTGAAAAATGATGAAAATGGAGATACAAGGTTTTGTTCCGACAGCAGCGATATAGACATGGCTATATGGCTACTGCAGTTATTGCCACAGTACAGTAAAAATGCATCAAAACATACAGTATCATTAGCTGTACTGTAAAACTAGACATCAAAAGTGCTTATCTGAAGTAGCAAAGGACTGTCATCTTCACTGCAATTTCATTTTGTTTTTCAGTTTTCAGGTATTTTTTCAGATATTGTGTAAATGCAAAAAAGAGCTAGCTGGGCTGCATTCATATCTGTACATGCAGGCTAAATGCAACAAGTTTATATGACTGGTAAAGTTATAATTAGCCTAACTACCTAGTTAGTTTCTTTTTATAATTAGCATGCTAGTTTACCTAGCACAACCTGTCATTATGTAACAGAATTAAATATAGAGACTTTCATTTTGTATCTTTTTACTTTATATGTCACTGATTAGCACTGCTATAATAACGCTAATTCCAGTTAGCTATAGGATTCAGTCTCTATGGGACTTTCAGTGTCACGTTAGTACCAAGCTAATAGTGGTGTACATTCACTTTCCCACACTGATTTTAATACTGCACAGCTGTAGCTTAAGCACTGACTTTTGGAGCTTGCATGTCTGATACGTATAAGTGAATCCTTTAGTAAATAATGCAACATAAAGCCTAACTGTGAGTATTGTTAGAGGAGCCTGTGAGCCTGTTAGCTTTTGAAAGACAGCAGGTTCATATTTTCAAGAAATTTAAATGAAACAATGTAATTATTTGTCAGTATTTTTTAGCTTTGCCCAGCTGTGCTGAGTGTTGTGTGTCGCTATGGCTGTCGCTGCGACTGTGATCTTCAAGTCCTAAAATAGTTTTTAAATAGCAAGAAGTTTCAATGATAGCTTTGTTGGTTAAAATCAAAGCTATTTCCAGCAATTGCAAATTACTTTGTCACTGAAGTACATCGAATCTAACGTACAATTTACAAGCAAAATGTACCGTTTATGCATGAAATATCAGTAATTCTGCAGTCTACTGTGGACCCAGTACTGAGTTATGTTTATGTAAAAAAATTAGACCAATATTGATATTTAGTTTGTTTTTTTCAACACTGAAAAGAAATTGTTAAAAATTGTTTCAGAGTTGGATCAATATTGATATGAGTACCATCATCTTTCAGTACGTAAAAGCTAAAGCGGATTTAACGTTTCAGTTGTAAAAATTGGAAATGTAGATTTTCATGGTCAAGTGCATATGAACCCTGCATTTGCATGATGAAAATGAAGAAAATAAAATTTTGAGACAATTTAGACAAATGCTAACTAACTATTTTAAACACTAGTACTGTGCAAAAGTATCTGAGGAAGTAAGCATTTATATATAAAAACACAAATAAATGCAAATAAACATATACAGTATGATTTGATGTGTGTGCAGGTGTTATCTTAACCATTTTCAGAGCTCTTTGGTCTTAAACAGTTCGTTTAACTCCAACTCAGTCTACTAAACCATGCACATGTATGCCTATATAAAGTATATCCAATATGACATTATATTGCATTGAATTTCAGTTGCTGAAGCTTGATGTGTTCAAATACATTTGCCAGCCTTTTTAGACTGATGTGTGCTGTGCAGCGAAAGTGTGTTAAGGAGTTAAGCTGCTGTAAATGCTCGAGCAGAAGGGTTACATGAACTCGGTGTACCTGCGGCTTTGTTGGTACCAACAGACGGGGATTTCAAAGGGTAATTTACATATCTTGCTGAGGAAAGTTTCCATTGCATTTGGGTGCAGAAAAAAAGAACAACAACGACAGTGCAAGAGCGCGAAGGCGTGTCACACCTGCTGGAGATGCTTTCCTCTGACTAACATACACACATTTACACACACACACAGATATATATATATATATATATATATATACATATATATATATATATATATATATATATATATATATATATATGCACACACACATGTGCACGTATATATACACACATATATATATATATATATATATATATATATATAGATAGATAGATAGATAGATAGATAGATAGATAGATAGATAGACAGATATGTATGCAAAACACTTAAAAAAAAACAATTAAGTATCCTTGTTTCTACGCTCATTGTCCATTTTATTCGCTCCACTTACTATATAGGTGCACTTTGTAGTTCTACAGTTACAGACTGCAGAACAATTAAACACTGTGTCCACTCACTGTCCACTCTATTAGACACTCCTACCTTGTCAGTCCACCTTGTAGATGTAAAGTCAGAGACGATAGCTCATCTGCTGCTGCACAGTTTGTGTTGGTCATCGTCTAGTCCTTCATCAGTGGTCACAGGACGCTGCCCACAGGACGCTGTTGGCTGGATATTTTTGCTTGGTGGACTATTTTCAGTCCAGCAGTGGCACTGAGGTGTTTAAAAACTCCAGCACCACTGCTGTGTCTGATCCACTCAGACCAGCGCAACACACACTAACACACCACCACCACATCAGTGTTACTGCGGTGCTGAGAATGATCCACCACCCAAATAGTACCTGCTCTGTGAGGGTCCATGGGGGTCCTGACCACTGAAGAATAGGGTAAAAGGGGGCTAACAAAGTATGCAGAGAAACAGATGGACTACAGTCTGTAACTGTAGAACTACGAAGTGCACCTATATAGTAAGTAGAGCTGATAAAATGGACAGTTAGTGTAGAAACAAGGAGGTGGTCAGAATGTTATGCCTGATCGGTTTATATATCCCCTAAATTTGAACTTTGTACTGTCCCACATTTTCATCTCACTACTGAAACACAAGTTTTAGTCCATGGGCGGAGCCTTATTTTAGCCACACCCCTGCATTTTAGAGCAGGAAGTGAGGCTGCATCCCTGTTCCCCATGGCCACATGGTGAGCAGTTAGATCCCATTGTTTTCAAGTAAATGTGTCCCAAAGACTAAAAATCAGTGGGTAACATTAAGAACTGTCACTACCGTAACACATTTTTTGGAATTAAATAATTTTTGTGTGTTTTGTTTGTAAAATTTGTTACGTGTACAGTTGTTCAAAGTGTGTTTGCTAGTCCTGTATTGGCTAGCATTTTTGAGTTCTGCACAAAATTAACTAAAATTGTCACTACTGAAACAGTCACTACTAAAATATTTGGTAAAATTTCAGTAGTGTAATGATTATTTCGGTAATGACAAAATGTTTAATCACTTGTTTTAATAATCATAATTAAAGAATAGGGTCACTCAAAGTTTTTTTTTACGTGCTTATTTCAATATATAAAATATGTCACCTTTTTCACAGGCCACTTTTTGTTACAGTTTATTTCCCAAACAGTAAATAGTGCATTTACTTATGCAGAAGTGTGTACTTTGTAGAGGATGTACACATTTTTTTTCTTAGAAAATGAACAAAAACATGTAATTTGACCAGGGGCGTCCAAACTTTTACAGATGACGGTACCCACCATCACCAGTGTTAGGGTAGTTACTCAAACAAAGAAAAAAAAGGGCCTATTACAAATAACTAACTGCTTCTCACAAACTTTAATGGGATTACTGAATTGACTACTTTTCAAAAAAAGTAATCTCATGATTCACTACTTTACTTCTAAGGTACTTTCTAAATACATGGAAAGTACAAGGGAAATTTTCAATCGTCCAAGTCCTTAGAAAGAAATAGCCAAGTTAGTTAAACGTCAGATACTGTAAAAACACTGTAGTGTTATTATTTACCATCAGAAACGCTTGAGTTTCAACATATTTAGGTCGTATGATTTCTTTTACCTTCTTTAGAGATGTTTCACCTGATGTCCTCATGTTTCACTTGATTGACTATTCATCATAAACGGTGTGCTTCTATATGCACAAGGGTTAATCACAGCCTGAGTGTCTAAACCTGCTTTAACAGAGAAAGTCACTAACCACTGTTATAAAACAAGTGAACCACAGCTGTGTTTGTTGAGGCTTAGTCAGAAATTCCTGTCTAAGTTGAACCTGCTTCGTTAGACGGACCCCAAAGCTTTTTCTTCTCGTTTTTCAGACGTATGTGTTCTTTTTTGAGACATGATTAAGAGTTCCTGCCATCACTCAAGCATTTTAGGCAACATAATAGTGCAGTAATAATGCGGAAGTTGTTAGGGGGCTCCCTAAAAGCCGTGAGTACCCAGCTGCCGATCCTGCTTATTGAGTCAGTAACCGTAATGTCATTACAAGATTTTAAACTGTAACATGTTACACTGCTTTGTTATGGCAAAACATAATTGCATTACTGCAACACGTTATTTTGTACCATTAAACCCAACATTGATAATCACATACAGACCAATGCAGGCATGCATCTATGCACACACACACATACACACACATGCTTGAAGCATCCTGCAGTAGAGTGCCTGGTGTGTTGAGTCTCAGCCCAAATATTTATGCTAAAGACTGGCCGGTCCCAGCTGCCTCATGTCCTGTCCGCCAGAACAGGCTGAATCCACCCAAAATGCCTGAAAATCTTTACTTCAAGTGCAGCAGAGCCAAGTTCATCTCTGGAATGCTGAAAAAGGAACACTTCTACGACAGGGTTGCTCTGAAAAGGCCCTAAAAAGTTTCTTATACATTACTCTCAATACACTAGTCACTGTTCACTAGTCCACAAAAAGTTCTGACAACCTAGCTTTTTTCATACTTTTGAATGGGGTAACAGCCAATAATACTAATGTTGCAAACAATCAATGAAAGCGAATGGTTACTGATTAGCATAATTCAAGTTACATGCTAATTCTGGGCTACACTCTAAGAAAAAATGGTACTTTTCTGGATACAAAAGCTGTCACTGTGGTGGTACCCTCAAGGGTATGGCATCATTACTTGTAGCTCAGGAATACAGTTGTATCCTATAGTTTTGCACTGATGTGCTGTAAGTTGCATTAACTCTAAACACCCCATCTTAACCCAAGGCTGTTTATTTTTCTATTTAAACTGGTAAAACTATGAAAGGTACAAATATGTCTGTTTCATCTGATAAAGTGAATAGTGTAGCTTTAAAACATATCAGACTTTCTGGGCCATGTTGTACCTTTGAGGCTACTTTTACATTGTTTGTGCCTTGGGGGACTAAAATTTAGTGTACTAGCTTCAGTTCTTTGTTTTCAATGTTAGCATGTATGGATAAACTATTCCTTTCCCATCTTTAAAATCTTGACATATTATTTGGTTAATGAGGTCAACTTGAATTGGAAATAATATTGAGTTTTCATTCTGTACCATGACTTATTTTAGAGTTAAACAGGGTACTGGGGTCTCTGAATTAGTGAAGCTTTCTCACATGATGACTGGTGGGGTGGTGAAACATAATATTGGTATTATTGGTTATAATTATTTTTCCAAACCTGCTGGTGCGTGGTGATGTGATTAAGGAAGTAAAGGAAGTAATCAGAGGAAGTAAAAGTAGCTCAAAGATTAAAGAAAAACATGAACTTTGCCTTTTAAGTTGTAGGCTTTAATGAATCATGCTTAACATGACCAGGACTAGCATCAAGCTTTTATCCTGTATCTCCCACAAATTGTTCTGCTCTTTGCAACAACTATGTAAGAAATGTAGTCATAAGACTGAAGATGGGAGGTCTGGACCCACTTGCTGCTCCTTAGTGTTTGAGGTTAATTAGCTTTGAGACATTACATTTCGATATAGCCTATATATTTCAAATTTTCTGCAGGTTAGCTACAGTGAGAGTGAATGTCCATTTAAGGAGCCGCTAGACATTAAGATTAGGTGATATTAGTTACGTGTTCTATTATATATAACAACTCCCAGTAACACTTTATTTTTACTTGGATAGTCCACTTTAGATGCATTCAACTAAATATCTACTAAATTGACCACAATTATCCTTAACTCTAAACCTGGTTCTAATCCTAACCCTAACATTAACCTCAACCCAAAACCTAAACCCAACACTTACCCTGGTCCCAGCTCTAAACCTGGCCCAAATCCTAACCCTAACCCCACCACTGTTTAGAATCAACTGAGTTTCAAAATAAAGTGAGACCCAAATCCCTTATCAGAGCCAAAACTAGAAACTAAATTTTTACTGTGATCACTGGCAAAAAGTTTCTACATGCCTGATCTAAAAATGGCTATGTACATGATAAAGTGACCTTCCAAAGTCCGTGCTGAGCTTGCGGCTCTGTGCGTGAGCCTGCGCAAAGACTCAAAGAGAGCGATCGGCCTCATGACGCACATTAAGCTCTGCGCCACGGTTCCATTACGCTGCAGCTTATGAAATATGACCTGACCCACCTCCCCCCCCCGGTTCCGCACACTCAGTCTCCTTATGGCCTGAAGTCTATTCTGGGCTCATTGTCCAGAAAGCTGGAATATGGTTTTGGTCAATAGCAGCCAGAGATCAGAGATTTCTTTAGACTTCATTAAGCCTTCTGTGACTACACTCGAACATCAGGCTTTATAATGTCTTTTCTTGGTTCATAGTAAAACATTTGGTATATGCTACTTAACTTTTAAAATTGAAATAGATAAGTGAGGAAAATCTGTTGGTGCATTGCACCAACACACCTCCTGTTATTAGGGATGCTGGAAGTAAAAGAAATATGGGTGTACAACAGCTTTTTGGTCAATTGGCTGTTGATGGGAGGCATTCTGATTCAAGTTGTTGACCAGCATACACTACTAGAAGATATCCAGATTACAGTAAGCCTGAAATGAAAATGGGAGGCAATACGTTTGAGCCTTTACCTCTCTTTCCAATCTCTCCAACTCCAACTTCCCCAAAATCTGCAGACTAGCACCACCACCAACTCAGCTTGATTGTAAATTGAGGCTTTCATTGAGGTAGTGTAATGTTAGGAAAACTGTCTAAGGCAGGGGTGCACAACTTTGGTCCTGGGAAGGCCAGAGTCTGGCACAGTTTGGCGATTTTGCTGCTTGACTTATCTGTTTATTGCTATGTTTAGTGAGTGTATTTGAGTAGGCAAAATACTAGACTATGCCGGACATTGTTGTGCTCGAAACAGTACAAAAACTAACATGTGTTCTATTTGTAATCAAAAAAGTAAACAGAAATCAAAGACAAAATTAACTAGCCTAGTGAGTTTTTTTGTTTTGCTTACTTTCTTCTTTTGCACCATTTAGCTAGATCAGAGAGTACTGGTCTCAGATGCTGAATCAACAAGTACCAAGTATACAGGTGGTCAATGCTGATGCCTGAGAGTTGGCTTGATGTGTCAGGGCCCCAAGATTTCTTCCTATTGTTGGTAGCTAATTTGAATTAGTGAAGCAAAAGCCATACTGCTACATCTGACTCGCTACTCTGGAACAATGGATCGATTCCCCTTCCCACTATTCTTCATTATGATATTGGGTGTCTGTTAGCTCACATAACCAAATTGGGCAGCATTCTCCTCCAAGCATGTTCGTATGTCTAGTAATGTAACACGAGTGGAAGCTTGTAAAACTGCAGTGGCTGCTTTAAATGTCTCAGAGGAGGCACCATCTAGCCCCAAACCTCCAAGAGTGGAATTATGATGCAACAGAGGGAGACCTAGCTAGCGGGTGGGAATTGGCAATGACTAGCCTGTGAGAAAAATGGGGTAGAGTCCACAAAAACAACTCACGCAACCCAGGCTTAAGATCTCTTGTCTGCATCCTGAGGAGCCCTTAAGAACTTTGAAACGTGGAGAAGCAACAAAAGCCTGACCTTTATGAGCTCTTCTCATCCTTTTTTAAGGAAAAGAGATAAACATAAATCAGCAGACGCTTCAAAAACGACATTTTCACCCTTCCTCGAACACACTACAATGGGAGTCTACTCAGGTCTCTCTCTTTTCCTCTCTCTGTGACTCCGAGATGGAGCAAAGACATTCTGGCCCAGATACGGCCACAGGTGGGAAGTGTATTACAGAGGTTTATAGGGGTCGGGCTTGGGGGCGGGGGCTCCTTTGGCGTTAGCTTCTATTTGCATTTTTATTACACTCTTTCAGGCTGCCGGTAATGTGCTGCTGAACCTAGGAGGAAACCCCCAGAACCTCCTCCAGAGCGGCCTTTGCTGTATTCATGAGGGGCCAGGAACTGGAGACCTGGCATTCTGGGATGCGAAATGAACCAGCTTCAGATGGTAATGCAAGCTTTCCATTAGGAATGCTGATTGATTTTTTTTGTTGTTTTTACCGGGACAACAGTTCTTGTGGTGACAGGGGAGATGGATACAATGAAAGACGAAATGAAATGGCTCACCATTGACGGGGTTGGCAGAGCCAGGCTGAGGGTCAGGAGGACAGAGAGGGCCTCTGCTGTATTTATTATTTGACAGCAGTCAGTGTGGAGTGCCTGCTGAATGAGCTGATTATCCTACTATTGTCACACAGAGACACCAGCTATGCCTCCATCAATAATGCAATTCTTGATATTTTTACAAGGGCATTGTGTTTGCATAGGCACTTCTACTCTTTTCTTTGCCTTTTATGCACTGTATCTCAAAAGTTTGATTACTCCTTGCCTTCTTTTGAAGGTTTTAGGCTGATTGTCGCTGTCACTTTACAATTAACCCTTTAAGACAGACACAAAAACGTGGCTATTTCTGCCATTTAATCTGCTCTGAGTTTTTCAGTGCTGTTGTTCCAGTCATTTGATATGTAAAGAAAGCTGAAAATCTGTAGTTTTATCTAGCTTGCTTCACCGACTACATTTTTGAACAACAAAACTCATGAATAAAAATAGTAACATATATTGCATTTTGTAGTTACTCTAATCAAACAGATTAATAATCATTTCTCCAGGTCACCATGCATCCAACAATAAAAATGATGTCTTGTGCATCTTTTACGAGGTGATAGGACACATTTGCAGCACATGCTAAGCTCCAGTTCTAGATACTGACACGTTTTACTTTTGCCAAGGTGGATGTGCATGTACTGTTACTATTCTGAGGGACATTTTCATAATGGAATGCTGGCAAGTTGGTTGGTTCATTAGAGTTAGGTATGAAAAAATACCTACAAAGGTTTCACTGGCTAAGATCAGCTATTTATATTAAATATTTTAGATAATACTTTGGGTATGTTCTGTAACACAACTCTTCTTTGATAAGATTTGCTACTTCAGTTTTGCAGTTTTTGCAAAAATCTAAAAAAAAAAAAAAATCAAGATCTACACTGCTCTCTATTTCTTAATTTTCATGATATTAGTGACTAGGTAGGGTAATTCCAGTTGAATTGAATTAGACGTTGGACCAGTGGTACTGAATCTGGGTCCAGTAGCCCAGAAAAAAAAGATTACTGGGGTGGTACTCCTCATGTCCTTGGGGTAGTACCCACAAGGGTACATCTTCTGTACCTTTGGTTTGGGAACATATTTTTCCATACTCCATAAAACCTGTCTTGACTCCAGACTTTTTGTTTTATTTTTTCAATTTTAAAACTTTAGGTTATGAAAAGGGTATAAATATACACATTTCCACTGAGAAAACTCATTTGAGATATATAATTAGACATCAAGACTGTTGTCATATTTTTGACTGGTGAACAAAAATGTACTTTACAATTATCCTCTTTTATGAGTATGGAGTACATTTGCTTGTACATTTTACTGTTTTACATTCTTAACTCAAGCAGCGCTTGTTCATTAGCTGATCATTTGGATCAGGATTGTTAGAGCAGGTAAAGGGGGACCACCGAGCAAGGTGTCCAAAAACTGGAACAAGGCTGGGACAGTGTCAAGTCCTGGAGTATTTCAGCTGTCCAGTAATTGCAATTCCAGGCATATGCTTGCTCTGTTTGTACAAGTGCATGTCTAAGTGTGTGTGCGTGTGTATGTGCAGCTGGATTAGTCCAGAATCTGGTCCATGTCCAGTTGCTGCTCGGAGTGTTTTCACTTCTCTTTTACAGTGCGCCGGCTGGGAGTCAGCGCCCTTTTCCCAGGACCATCTGCTCCCTGCACCCACGTAAGGCTTCTTGTCCAATAGTGACGCTTCAAACACCCTTCCAGTCAGCCAGCGCTGGGCCCTGATTGGCCGAGAGAGGCAGGGCCCAGAAAGTGAAGGCTGAGGCCTGAGAATTTTCCGAAACCCCTCAGAACCCCCCCCATCCCGCCTCCGCTCTACCTCCACCCTCACTGGCCGACATCTGCTTCCAATCTCAGTCGCTCCTAAGAGAACCCCGCTCCCCAATCCTAACAGCCCACTCCTCAAGGGTCCTCATCAGAGAACTCGGCCTGGGATTCGCCCAGTGGACTTTCTGATCCCCCGCTTGGCTGTAACTGTGATTCTCATCCCCTCTACGAAGGTTTATAGAAAACAGCGTAGCGTATTGCATCTGGGTTGACGTAAAACCCGGCCTAATGTGATTCAAATGCTGTTGAGTGCTGCGTGTTGTGGAAAAAGATGGTAGACTAAGTGGTGTGAGAAGCAGCTTAGCTGTGGGAAACTCATGAACAAAGGTTGACAATCGCAAAAAAAGACAAGCAGCAAATCTAGACAGGTCATTATTCACCCACATCTTGATAGATATTTCAAAGCTGACAAGTTAGCAATTGCAGTAGTTCTGGACTGTCCAGCAAAGGTTTGGAGATGACCAGCACAAATGTGCTTTGTCAGTTCCCAAATCAGGTTTAATACAAGAGAATAAAAATCATATGTGTAAACATTAAGGCTGTCAAAGACTAAAATAAAGTGATTTGTGTCTTATTTACTCAAATTTGACCCTAAATGGAAGAGGCTTTTCATCTGGTTTAGCTGAATGTTTTTATTACTTTCAATAAATCAGTGACATTAATAAGTGATGAAATAAGTATTTGTCATGAATGCAGAGGTAACATCAATCTGAGCATGAAAATCACATAGACTGAAAAGTTATCCATGGAATTTTCATTAGGACAATAAATACATAGTCCAAGCAATGAGTGTATATATCAAATATATCATAAATACTATGATTCCAAGTCTGCAACTGTAGCCTTTAGCTGTTGTTCATACAACTCATGGATTCTTGTTTATAGTGGAGGCTCTTGAGAGGACCTGGAGCTCCCCTTTGCTGTTGCTTTTGTTAGTTTGCTGCTTATTGATTTATCCATAGTTCTCCCTCAAGCACTGTCCAGCGTAATCAGTTGAAGATATTGCTTTAAAAGCCATTTAAAGGCTGTATTTAAATTATAGGGCAACAACTGCAGAATCTGTCATAGCAATCTACAGCGAGTGAGCAGCTGGGCTTCTGCCTTTACTACCACAGATGACTCAAAGGACAAAGAAAGAAAATGTTAATGCTGTCAAAAAATGTAGTAATCCCACCACAATGGGATTAATGCCCACACATTTTGTCTCATATTACGGTAAAGGGACCGGCCCATAAATGAGACTAAACTAAACTTGGGTGGGGAGGGGGGGCCCCATGTCATTTCCTTGAATAAAATTACAATTTTCTGACAAAATGTATGTCGTCACATCTCCTTTGTCATCGTTTTCAACATTAGACTCCTCCCCCTGGAGAAACTCTAAACATGCCCTGCCCAAATTCACAATGTAACCATATAATTTAGTGTCACTCCATTTTAAAACTGGTAAACGTTAAAGTTCATGTTAAACTGCCAAAAAAAAAGAACATGCCAACAAATATGTGCATATGAATTTTGTTAACAAATAGTTTTCATGCACTGAATAATGTTTACACGGCCTTCATATTATGCAACAACAAAATTAATTATATTCATACAGATACAAAGCTAAATGGGTCACGTCATAGTCAGATTTTCAACAGTCCAATCTGAGTGTTCTTAACTCATTTTTGTCACTTTTTCTTGCTTAATTGTGAGAAAATTGAAAATCAGAAGGGTGTGTCCACATTTGTGAAGAACACTCTGGACAGTGGACACCTATCCAGCATGAATGTAATGTGAGAACGAGGCATGGATGGGACAAGTCCCAGAAGAAACGTGTAGGTTAAGTGGACGGGCGGATAAAGAGGCTTCTGGGTAAGATGTAAATGTTTAAAGTGGATTGCGAGGGAGGTGCAGATACACACACTCACAGCAAGACCACCAAACTGCTGCTGTAAGCATGCTCTCCCACGCCATCTCCAAGCCATCAGGGCTAGGGTCATCTCTCTCTGTCTCTCTTTCTCTCTCTCTCCCATCACCTCAGCTCCATTCAAAACCCGGCTCGAAACCACTTTCCCTTGTGTGGCTTCACTTTGCATGACTTTCAACCGTGCCGAGCAAACAAACAGCGATGCTGGCTAATAATAACAGGTACTTTCCGTAAATATTCACAGCTAAAGCCCCGCTGAATCACCATGGGCTTACACAAACACACAAGGGCTGGAGCTGCCATGGGGATTCTTCTCTGATGTTGCTGCTGTGTTTCTTTTTCGCCTCTTTTGAGACGCTTTGAGGATCCGATGCTGGCATGTGGAAAAGCCGCCCTTGTTTTGGTGTGTGAGGGGGTATGTAGGACAATAAACTCACCTCCCTCACTCTTAAAAAAGGAGTCGCTGCATGTTTCCACTGTTTGGAGAGATAATTGGGTAGAAGTTGATCTCACAAAGAGAATGAACATGAAAATGACAGAAAGACAAAGAAAGTGTGGCTGACTCCCAAAGCTGCGATAGGGTCGGATCAGGCTTTAAATCTTGATTGTGGAGAATATGATGCGAATTTTTACTTTTGGCTAGTATTGCTGGTCATAGAGACAATGTTTCTTGACCTGTCTAAAGAAAACCTTGTATCCCCACTTTTCAGTTTTTACATAATTTGAAAATGCCTGTTGCTTTTTGCATTGTGTGCAAATTTTATCATGAATGGACTAAAAGAAACACCTCAAAATGACTTGGAAAAACAACTGGTTCCATTGACTTCCATTAAAGTTAAAATAGTTTTTTCCCTTCTCCTGTAAAGTTCCAATTTTGGAGATACAAGGTTTTCTTCCGACAACAGTGACATGGTGATGTTGGAACAAAACCTGGCAATAGCAATATACAGGAAAAGGAGCCTACATTTTTCAAACTTCCTGAATAATTAATTGCTTAAGGTGGAAACAAAGCCAATCAGAGTGGTGTGATATGAAATGCTCCATTCTGGAAGAAATTTACCAATCAGAATTATTCACAGTGGTGGTGGGAACCAGATATCCAGCTCTTAAAGCTGCCTCACAGAAAGTTATTACATGAAATATCCTAAAACATATTAAAAAAAAAAAAAATGCCGGAGAGGTACAAGTAAGGCAAAATAGTCCCCAAAGAGTCCCCACTGTTTTACCATTATCAACATTACATGCAATAGACGTGTAGGTTCACTGGTGGTTTTGGATGGTAGATTAAATGGCTATATTTCCATTGTTGACCTTGTGACCCCTGCTTCCTATCACCACCACTGTAAGGAAATATGAGTCTGTCTGTTTCTCTACAATGAACCATTATACTTCAAACCACTCTGAACTCTCACTTTATTTACGTCTTAACAATTAAATTAAGAAATGTAGAACCAAACCGTGGAAATCCCCTTTAGGTTTCAATATAAGTTGATGTAGTGATATTATTCAAAGACATTTTGAATGGTTTGACGTAAAATTTTGAAGCTGCTGATATTCTCAAATCATGTACAAAAATGTCAAAAATGGAAGGACAATATGGGAACTTCAATTCCTCCTTCTTATTACTACATATGTTTCATTGTGTTTGTGGTGGTAACTGATCAAGATAAATAACTGAATAACAAGCCTGCATAATGAGGTCTACTGAGAAATGCAAACTGTCTGCCAGATTACAGTGGGTTTCTATATTAGTAAGATACCCAGAGCAGAGCAATGATGACAGATAGTGATATTAATGTTTGAAGATCTTGTGCTGATAATGACAGATAACATGCAAGCATTGACTGAGTAGAACCACAGCTGACCAAACCTTATATCATTAGTGCTAACAGCTAGCTTATTTAAACAACTGTACACCTTTGATAGATAGATTTGTAGCCAAAAAGTATGTGGACACCCCTCCTAATTACTCAGTTCATGTGTTTTAACCACAACCCTTGTTAACAGGTATATAAAACCAAACACATAGCCATGCAATTTCCATAGACAAACACTGGCAGTAGAATGGGTTAGACTTTTGACTGCCTCTGAGATTTCTAACTTTTGATTGCATTAGGCGAGGAAAAATAAAATTAGTCGATAATACCACGTTTCACCTCCCACTTTCACCACCCCCACTAATGATTAAGTAAAAACATCATTATATGGAAAGATTTTTTTTTCTTTTTGATTTCCTGTTCACATTGACTTTCTACTCTCCTTAGTCTTAGAAAAATTTCAGTAAAAATAAGTCTATTGGCTGAAAAAAAATAGTGTTTTTTTCCGAAAACACTTTTTATTTATTTTTTTTATGTAATGTCCTTTATAGTGGGCAACAGGACGTTGCCTAGTAATGTTGAAGTCATATTTTCTTGTTTCCTATACTGTATCAGACCAAAACCCTGCTGCAACATCACCAGCAACTTCAACAACCTTGTCACTAATCTTCAGAGTCCTTATCAACAATGTTCAACTGTTCAAAGTAATTCCAGGTCACTCAGTCAGTATGACTGTGGCTGGTGTCATTTAGCAGCAAACTATTCCATGATAGGGATAAATCTTAGATGTAAATGGAGAAGGATGAAAATTAATTTATTTTTAATGTTTTCATTTGTAAATATGCAGTTATTTTCTAATAAATTTGGAAATTAATTAAAGCTCAGATCCTGAGCTTAAATGCCTGCCTACACTTATCCTAGTTGTCCACTTAGCAGTAAGAGTAATACTTAAAATACTGAGGACCAAATAAAGAAAAAGGAAATGCAGCAATGTCATAGTAATGTATTCAACTGCTAAGCTTACATGCTTGCTTCTAAGCCTAACTGGATCAAGAGGGTTGTGATCATCCTTTAAGTTTCTCTGCCTCAGACAGTTTTCTATTACCAATGATACCATGACTTTCTTAATCAAAAACAGATTAACTTAGTTCCAGTGTCCACCAAAAAGGACATCAAAAAAGTATAATAATAAATGGTTAAACTTTTATGCATATCAAATAAATATTGCTCGGAAAATTAGCTAAAATGTTATACCTACCTAATGTCTACCTAAAACATACCAACCACAGGCTTCGGAAACATCATAAATGCATATCTTTTTAACTACTTACTTATCTTGCACATAAAATGTGGTTGCTGAGATGGCAGCAATTTTGAAAAGGCAGAGCTCCTGTTGTGAATGACACTCCCCGACAAGATATATATCATTGGAAAGGCCAGTATGTCTCTACATGGTGCACCAGGTTTCAGCATGGTAGTTTATATGGTTTTTGAAATATCCTTTGGGGACTCATCTCCCCCCACAGAGGACAAAAATTAATTACCAGGTCTCACGAGGCTATTCAGATGGAGCCCAACTCTTTATACGTGTTAGGTAACTATTAATACCTTAAACTGCAGGCTTATTTTAATTTAGTAATTCATCTTAAGACTTACTGTTCAGTAGCTACTATTATTTTTTTAGTAATTACTGTTAATTATTCTGTAATTACTATGTAACTAACATGTAACATATGTAGTTATAGTGGAAAGGATGTAAAATGTAGTCCCTTGAAGTTTAAGTGCATTTTATGAAGGTATAATGTGTAATTACAGGTGTACCATTTATTAAATTACCAGATCAAGGCAGCTCAGTCAGTTGTAAGATAACCAGTTATGAAACCTACCATGGAAAAGATTGACTCTGTTTAGCCATCACTGCTTGCTGAATATGAAGTGGGATTTGACTAACACAGCAACCTGTTTATAAGTAGTGCAGTGTGCTTTGTATTGTTCTATTCCAGACAAAGTTGGGTTGTATGGGTTTAGCTAGAACAAGCTTGTGGTCTTAGCTAGAAACAATATAGTGATGTAAGCAGTCACAAAGTGCTTGTGGTTTCACTGGTCTTTTTCAGGAGCTTCCTTAACACTGAAGGTGGCAACTGCCAGTTGAACGGTGGTCATGAAACCAAGCTTACTTCCAGTTGACCTTTGAACCTGATCTAATATACTTGCACTGCTGAAGTACCTTCTATTATCTTCTATTATCTCCATCCATCCAAGTATCAAATGTGATCAGTACATTACAGTGGTTTTCCAAACAGAAAGAAACTGCTGAGCTGTCATCTTCTCTAAACTCTTCTTTTTTCCCTCCACTGTGGGTTTTCCAAAAACAGGACCACCAAAGAAGATAATAAAAATAATACACTGCGATCATTTGATTGCTGTGATTTTGTGAAAGAATCCTTAAAAACCATCAGTGGACAAATAAAAAAAAAGATCAGAACTTTGACTGCAAATACTGCATTTTTAACCAGGGAAAAAATGACAGCTAGACATTGAAACAGGTTTTCTGATATTCAAAATCAGCTTGTTATCAAACTAATAGAGCTAATATTTAGCTAGCTAGCAAATTTCATTGAGTTCACTGGTTAATGCTGACTAGCAAATTTTGAGCGATGTTCTACCGTATTATTGTTAGACACGTTGTTAAATAACTGATTAATGTAATGATGAAATAACTAATGAACAGGCTAACTAACAAAATATGTAAATAAACAATGCTTGTTCATTCATTCTAGTGCCTCTTTGCTCAATCAGATGGGGAAAATTCTCACATTGGTGTACAAGTTTCACTAAAGATAAAAACAGGATACATATTCTTTGAAGAAAACCATTGAACCCAACACGAGTCATTTGATTAATTTGTGTAGTTTTTCTGGGTCATGCTTTCGCGTTAATAGTTAATTAAAAATATCTTTGAATTACATTCCATATTTGTCAAAAACTGTTAAAAACTCAAATGAAATATGAAACCCAACAGCTCCAACAGCATGAACTATGAGTAGGGGTCAAAGCATCCAGTTCATATCTCCTAGTGTGCTTCATTTTAGCTGACGCCACCACTGTGGGTGCCCACGGTTTACCATTTATAGCTAAAACGGGTGACTGGCCTAAAATTCAAACACTGTCAGGACCTTAAAAAAGACCAGGCTGTACCACTTGTGGCAAAAGAAAGATAAAGAATTAAAGAGAAAACATGCACCAGCCTCTTTTCCACAGTGACTCATGAGGGCTCGAAGGCTTGAAAGGTGTTTTGCATCTTGTCAGGATTTTTTTTTTTCCATTTTGAGTGATTGAGGATTTTTTTTTTCTACAGACAAATAACACCCATTGATTTTTATCACTTTTTTATACCATGACAAAGTGAGAGCTATTCTGACCTATCGAGATTAAAAATTTAATCTTCATCTTTTTCCATTTCCTGAAAGTGTCAGGCGTTGCAACTACCACATTAAAGCATGGCAAATATCTATTAGTTTTTAACTGAGTGTCGCTGTAGTTGATTGATGTTGGGCCTCCAGGGCCTTGTTTCAAAGATTGAGACTGTATTTAGTTATTTATTAACACAGCTACTTTGATTATTTCAACTAACTCTAAATATCTTGAAGGATAGTTGGGGTTCAGTAGGGGTGCCCAGAGTTGATTGGGAGGATGTATGATTTGCCCAAACCCCATCCCTTCACCCAAAGAAAAATAAAACATAGTTTTATATTGTTATTTTTTACATTATTTTATTCTTTAAAGACTGTATTTTTCACGTATGTTAGTAACAAATGTTCTGCTATAAAATTAATTATTTTTATAAAATTAATTATTCTTTAAAAAAATATAATTCTTCTTTATTCATACATGGTTTTGTCTTATTGGCCTTTAATTTGGAAAGAAGTTGTACAGCCAGGAGATAACACTGTTTTTTTAAGACACTGATGTAGCATGGAAACATATTTAAAGTATTATGAAAAAATAAAGCATGAAATCTAAGCTGCAAAAACAAGTTTTGAATTCACTCTTTTTGTGGTTGTAAAAAACATCTCATTTGCATATATCTATTCAACCTACAGCAGTTTGGCTCTGCCCATTCACGTTGAAGTTATAAGCAGTGTTTCAGCCCAGACTGCTTTTGAATAAGGTACAATGCTAAACAGAGGTCAGATGAACAATAGATGTCATGTTCATATATCAGTCTTAAAGGCACAGTGAATAAAAAAAAAAACTTGTTGAATTCAAAGGGATAAAAAAAGTCATTTAAAAACAAAAAACATCACTCAGTTTGGGCACTGTGGCTCAGTCATGTGGGAGCAGAAGAGGGCTTTCCCCAAACTGCTGCAACAAAGTTGGAGACATATAATTGTCTAAAATGTCTTTGTGTGTTGTAACATTAGCATTTTCTTGACTGGAACTAAAGTTTTGAGCACAAACCCTGAAAAATTATCCCTCCTCCACCCAACTTTACTGTTGGCACTGTGAAATCTGGCAGGTGATGTTCTCCTGGCATCCACTAAACCCAGATTTGTCCATCAGACTGCCAGATAGTGAAGCCTGACTCTATGAGTCTTCTGCTTTGTAGCTAAGCTGTTGCTGCTCCTCGAGATTTCACAACAATAGCACTTACAGTTGGCTGGGGCAGATCTAGCAGGACAGAAATTTCACAAAGTGACTTGTGGCGAAGCTGGCGTCCTATAACAGTGCCACATTTAAAGTCAGAGAGCTTTTCAGTACGACCCATTCTACTGCCAATGTTTATCTATTGAGATGTGCTTAATTTTATCCAACTGTTAGCAAAAAGTGTGGTTGAAACACTTGACCTAAATAATTAGGGTGTCCACATACTTTTGGCTATGTATTATAGCTTTACAGCATTTGTGGGCATCAGAGGAAAGAATAACAAAACAAGAAAGATGGGAATATGAGTCCTTCAAGGGGAAATACTTGTTAAAATATTAAAATTCTCATCTTAACAGCTGCACATTAAAACTATCCAGATGTCAAGCCAAGAAAAACTAATGTTCTAAGGTTATTTGTAGCCAGCTAACCAACTAGCACACAGCTGTCTTACTGAAATGCCCATATGTCTAAGATGTTTAAAAAAAAGTAATAAATAGCAAAGCAAGATAAAATAATGACCTGGCAAGAAATGCCATGAAGAAAACTGATGTTCTTGCATCGTGACAGTTTTGAATTTTGAGATTTGAAGTGTTGCCATGTATTCCACTGTACCCTGCTAAGCAACCCAGACCAGCTGTTGCTAAATGCAGCCTCAGTTATTCAGATAAGTGACTGGGGTGCCCAACATTATGCCATTACACTGAAAAATATGCCTGTTAAAATACTAAATGTTTCTTTTAGAATTGTACTTTTGAACTCTGCACTTCAGCAAGAACTCTACTAACATAACCTCAACTAATTTTAGACTGTAGAAGTCTGTCTGTTCCTGGAAGGACAAAAATGGTGTAGTAACAGTCTAAAAACATGAACTGGCCAATACCAGTGGGTTGGCTTGAGGTTATACTGACGCAACAAGAACCTGACAGCTCAGAGCCTCTCACACATGTTGAAAGTAAGTTTTTCTTCCTCAAAAGAAAAAAAGGAAGATGGGCAGTCTCAGAATTTAAACAAATCTCAGATGTTTCATGTAATAATAGCAGGGAATTTAAAGGAGCTGATTGATTGAGCAAGTAATGAGACCTTTGTTTCCATCATTGTTGTTGGTAACCGAAACTAAACTTCTATGACCTAAATATTGTCGCCAGCATGCAAGAGAACTGGCTACCTAGCTGAAAAGCTGTTAATAAGCCACACCAACACTTTTGTTAAAGATACTTACACCGATCAGGCATAGCATTATGACTACCTCCTTGTTTCTACGCTCATTGTCCATTTTATCAGCTCCACTTACTATATAGGTGCACTTTGTAGTTCTACAGTTACAGACTGTAGTCCATCTGTTTCTCTGATACTTTGTTAGCCCCCTTTTACCCTGTTCTTCAGTGGTCAGGATCCCCTTGGACCCTCACAGAGCAGGTACTATTTGGGTGGTGGGTCATTCTCAGCACTGCAGTAACACTGACGTGGTGGTGGTGTGTTAGTGTGTGTTGCGCTGGTATGAGTGGATCAGACACAGCAGTGCTGCTGGAGTTTTTAAACATCTCAGTGTCACTGCTGGACTGAGAATAGTCCACCAACCAAAAATAACCAGCCAACAGCGTCCTGTGGGCAGCGTACTGTGACCACTGATGAAGGATTGGAGGATGACCAACACAAACTGTGCAGCAGCAGATGAGCTATCGTCTCTGACTTTACATCTGCAAGGTGGACTGACAAGGTAGGAGTGTCTAATAGAGTGGACAGTGAGTGGACACAGTGTTTAAAAACTATATAGTAAGTGGAGGTGATAAAATGGACAATGAGCATAGAAACAAGGACAATGGTCATAATGTTATGCCTGATCGGTGCATATAATGCTTTTAGCGAATTACACTATGATCTTCTAAGATTCTAATAATCATTAACCTCACTGGATCCTAAATCAACAAACAAAAATACAACAAAACCTCAGATGGTTTGCTTGTCTGTGGGAGAGGCATCGAGATGCCAGGAAAATCCTTCCCACTACACTTTAAAGGACAAAAACAAGCTATCTGATGTAAAAACTGGTGAAATGACATTTTACATGAAGCTGTTCCTTTAAGATGCAGTCTGTTTACTCAGGCCAGACTCACGGGTCATTCCAGGCAAACCATTAGAGTGTAAGAGTCATGGGTGAGTTGGCCTGTAGAGAATGATCATTATTTATGAGAAGCGGACAGGAGTGTAGACAGTTCCTGAGAAAACGTGACACTTTCAATTAGTGAAAATGCTCTATGTACTTATAAACCTTTTTATGGCCTCTGAATACACACACACACACACACACGCACACACACACACACACACACATATATATATATATATATATATATATATATATATATATATATATATATATATATATATAGGGGAAGTCTCAGGATCTAATGATTTCTGGGAACTAATTAATACATGTGTGTAATTTTTAGTTTAGATTGGCTGATTAGGAATCACTTCTCTGTGGTATCTAGGTAGATATACACTATATGGCCAAAAGTATATGGACACCTATTTATCACACTTTGTTGCCCATACCATTCAAAACCATGTGCATTAGTGCAGCTATGACAGCCTCCACTCTTCTGGGAAGGCCTTACACAGCAATTTGTAATGTGTCTGTGGGAATCTGTGCCCAGTTCACCATCATTTGTGAGGTCAATCACTGATGTTGGACGAGAAGGGCTGACTTATAATCGACGTTCCAATTCATCCCAAAGGTGTTCAGTGGCATTGAGGTCAGGGCTCTGTGCAGGCCACTGGAGATCATGCACTACAGACTTTATGGACCCTGCTTTGTGCACAAGGGGAACAGTCATGCTGGGACAGGAAAGGACCTTCCTCGAGCTGTTGTCGCAAAGTTGAATGCATATAATTCTTTAAATGTCTTTGTATGCTGTGTAACTCCTGAAAAATGGCCCTAGACACTATGCTTCACCCTATGCCTCACACCTGAACTCAATCATTAGAGGGGTGTCCACTTACTTTTGGCTATATAGTGTAGCTAAGTGTGCTTTCTTGTTGGGTTATTCCTAACACCTTAGGTCAACCATTAGCATAATTGCAAAGTGACAGAGGAATCAACCAATCACATTTTGATTTCCAATGGGTGGGGCTGATTTTGTGAAAAAAGGTCATTCTAGGCAGTCTAATCAATAGTCTAATCAATAGGTTGTTAAAAATGGAAAAGAGTAGCAGTGCACTGCTATAAATAAAGGTACAGTGGTATTAAGGTCCAATTGTGTACCTTAATTAATTTGTTCCATTGGGAAAGTATATATTTGTGCCTTTTTATAAACGAATGTTTTAAAACAGACCAACAAAATAAAAAGGCTGGAGACGAGACGGGGTGTGTGGAGTCAGTACAACTTAGAAAATATCATTTCAATGGATTATAGTACAGTTATGTTCCCTGACTAAAGGTACTAAGAATGGACCCTTGAGGGTACCACCCCAGTGATAAGAGGGGCACTGCCCCAGTGACAGTTTCATACCTTTATTTCTGAGAGCATATACCAGACATCTCTACTGAAATAGTCACTTTAAAAGTGCTAAAAGGAAAAGCATATACCACTATGTCAGGCACAAGCTTCAAGTAAAACAAATGATGCATTCGGGCAAATCGGCATTAGCTCAGTGTTAACAAACTAAAAGAATCCCTTAGGGACACTTGCAGAATTAGCTTTACCATAGAGGTGGGATTTTTCCTTGTGTTTCAAGCTTTGCCATTTATATCTGAATTGAGGCCCTAGCTCTAATAGTCACGGTTGGGCACTGTATATATACAGTGCCAAATACTATATGCACCATATATGCGATATGGCCAAAAGTTTGTGGACACCCCTTGTATCATTGACTTCAAGTGTTTCAGCCACACTCATTGCTAAAAAGTATAAAAAATCAAGCACAAAGCATACAGTCTCCATAGACAAACACAGGCAGTAGAATGGGTCATACTGAAAAGCTCAGTGACTATAAACATGGCACAGTCATAAGATGCCATCTTTGCCACAAGTCACTTTGTGAAATTTCCACCCTTCTAGATCTGCCCCAGTCAACAGCGCTATTATTGTGAAATGAAAGCATCTAGGAGCAACAATAGCTACGAAGCCGTAAGCCACGTGGGGCCACTGAGTGCTGAAACAGTTGCCTGTTGCATCACTCACTACAGAGTTGCATACTGCCTCTTTTCATCAACATAAGAGCCATGCATCAGGAGCCTCATGACATATGCAGCTTCATATTAATGCCCGTGGTTTTGGAAAGGGACGTCCAACAAAGTCATATAGATGTGATGGCCAGGTGTTCACATACTTTTGGCCATATATCGTGTATATGTTTCACAGGGATTATGATATATGCATTACATATATAGTACTGCATCAGTACAGTGCAACAAAAACACACTTCATTTATTTCATTTCCAGTCAAAACGGTCTTGAAATGCGAGGGATGCATTTTTCAGTGCCAAAGAAAAAGTCAGAAAACACATGAAGGGTTGATTCCAAAATGCACTGGAGACCAATTTCAAGAATGTATTTATTTATTTATTTATTTATTTATTTATTTCATGATTTGTGTTGTTAGGAGTGGGCTTTACCAGTACAAGAACATCAGTGCTATTTTATAATTAAAACCACCTTATTTCCTTATTTAGAGACATAAAAATATGTTTTCCTTTATATACCAGCTATTGTACTTTTCAAAAAAGAATATATATATATATATATATGTATATATATATATATACTTGTTACCCTTTCCATTGATTGTTAATTTCATAATGAATGGACTAAAAGAAATGACCCAAAATAACTTGGAAAGATGTCTGGTTCCATTGATTTACATTAAACGTAAAGTAGTTTTTTTCCTTCTCATCATTTTGGAGATATGAGGTTTTCTTCTGACAACAGTGATATATATATATATATATATATATATATATATATATTAGTTTTTTTGGTCTTTGTCTTCTCTCATTAAATCAGATTTATTGTAATAGACCAGTATTTACTTTGAGCTCTTACAACTGTGCTCATGTCCTCTCAGTAGTGACCACTGTGACCACTTGGAAACTGTTTTAAGCTGTCCAATCACTGCTTGCATGACTAAGCAGACTGGATGCATCATCCAGCCTGTACGGCATGAGAAAGGCTGAGATCATGAGCTGAGGACTCTCAGGACCACACACTCACACACACTCAAGGACTATAAAATCAAACACACACACACATATATACACACACTATATAAAATTAGGCCAATTTTGTTGAAGATACATGTATAAAAGAATTGTAATATGATGCTGGTGCTTTACAACTTTACAGGTTTCAACTAGTTTCTATGAAGCTGTAATAACTGAAATATCCAGAACAATGAAAAGAGCTGTAGATGATGCTATAAAGACTAATAAGTTGTATAACATTGGGAATTAAGCTCTAATAAAATGACCATACCTACTGCCTTGTTTTTTAACAGTGGTGATCCAATCTCAAGGCAGAGAACTTACCAAGGATTTACTGTAAATGGATGTGTAAACTATATTATCATTTAATAATGTTTTATATAAACTCCTAGTAAGATCCCCAGCCTTCATCTGATGCTGAATCAGTGATCCATCACTACTGCTACTCTTGTGTGTAAACTCTGCGGGAAGAGAAAAATATTAAAAGAGAAAAAAACAATTAGAAAAAAGTGTCTGGGACCGATTTCCAAGCTTGCCCAACTGAGGCAGAGTAAACAGGAGCTCGAGAATGACTCAAGGATTCAATGAACCAGAGGGCAAGGGCACCATGCCAACCGGGTACCACCCTACTGAGTCAGTGAAATGCTCAGAGACGCACAGTAAAACACGGACGTGCTGCATAATAACAATAACTTGTGTGTGCATGTGTGGTGGATGGGGCCAGAGGGTTTGTTCGCATGCAGCTGTGAAGGCCAAAACCATTCTAGGTCAGAAAATTTCCCATCCGCTGATCCAGTCACATATGGATATTGAGTTAGCGCTGACGAACAAATGGTACAGCACCTCCAGTGCGTGCGTGTGTGATTTGTGATTTTGGAATGTGTGTTTTACTTCTTTATCTTCCTTTTATATTGGCTAATAGCCATGTGGTAGCTCCTGGAAAGGGTCTCTGAGGGATTTTTTTTTTTTTCCCTGGGTGGCCCATGACAGTGCCAAAATGAGGGGATGTCTAACCCAGCCATCAGAAAGTAGCCAGACTTTTCACTTTATCAGTACAATAAGGAGCCTGGTGATTAGCATTATCAACAGCAGCCTTTAGCAATAGACTGGTTGTGTAATACTCAGTAAGACTGAAAGTCTGAGGCATTATTACTGGCAGTGGGACCACTAGTTGAAAAGATGGATGCCATCAGAACTGCATATTAAGTAGGCCTGTACCAAAGAAGACAGCAAGTTAGTATGGGTGCTTACAAACCAGGCTGTTGATTTTGTACATTATATTATGATCTACCATTTGTTACACCATAATCTGTTGTAATCTTTAATAATCTCTTGTAAAAGAAAGTAAAGAAGTCCGCTTTGCATGCCTGAAACTAATGCCCAGCTCCATCTAGCCTCCTAAAACATAACAGTTCCTGACATACAGTTTTCAGAGCCTTGATTTATGAAGGTTTGAACTTACAACAGGTTGTTCACTCTTTTAGACACATAGTTCCTCTTCTGTCATCTTCTGGAAGGTTCTTTAGGTCATGAAATGCAACATCACTCCAACAAACACTTCTTGGTACCTTTATTCTTAGAGCTGCAGACTTTGTTAGCTGACATCTTTTTGCTAAACAATGCTAACTGATAATCATTTTTGCTTACAAAATCAATGTACCAACAATTTCATAGATCTTTAAACTAAGCAAATACAAGTCATGTACCAAATGTACCCTTTTCTTGCATGACTGAGTAGCTGTTCCAGAATAGAGCCACCAGCAAAGCTCTGGAGAGGACCCAGGTTGCTATCCATGCCCAGTAACAGGCTTAGCTGCCTGGTATCCCCTCCCGATCGCCTCCCGGGCTATTCCCACAGTATCCATGCTGCTCTGTAGGGTTCTGTAGGAACAGAATACGGGGGTGGCGGGAGGGGGGTGGGAAAGGCAGGGGCTTGACATTCTCACATTCTGCTGTGGCTTGCTGCACACAGTCCAGATGTGTTTCAGGAGGAACTGACCACCACAGGAGCTCAGCCTAGACCGCTTCAGTAGCGGCAAGGCCAATCAAGCACCAGCAACAATCGAGACTGAATGCTAGCTCTGCAGACTTTGCATGCTTGCATTATTTAGCAGCTAGCATTGCTTACCAAAAGACCAATGCCAAACTAGGAGAAGTAGATGGTGTCAGAGATTAGCTTGCCAATTGCATGCATTTAGAGCGCCATTTAGAGCGTATTGGAAGTGCCGAGATATGCCTGCTCAGGAACCCTGAATGCTTTTATTGAGAGCGAGCCAAAGTGGAGCTGTTTTTTTTAAAGATTATTCTTGTTGTTTTAAGACTTTATTGATCATAATCAAATTTACTAGAATCAAAATTAGAAGCCACTGTTTAAGTTATCTCAAACCATCGCGGCTTTTGCAAAACAGTGCCCATATCTTGTGCCAAACCACTGTGAGACACTCAACTGAAAGTGAAATACTAGATTGCTCAATTATTAGCTAACTGTTGGCTAATTTTCTTCTACACTCCAATTTTATTTTTTTTTTACAATTGAAACAAAATTCTGAATTTAATCTTCTCTATTCTTATTTTCTCTTAAAAAACTAAGGCGCTTTGATGAAAAAAAAAAAAAAAAAAAGTTTGACAATCTGCAGACTTGCAAACCACAGCTCAAACTGCTGTGTTAGAACACCTTCGTTTCCTCCGCACCACGAATAAGTGCAAGAAGAGTGGGCGTCAGCGCACTGAGATAAGGAGAGAGAGAGAGAAAGACTACAAGAGATAGTAGAGATGTTTACTTTTAGGTCAGTGACCTGGCAGACATTAGCAGCAGCATGCCCTGAGGTCTTGAGCAAAGGCCACTTCTGCACTGGCCTCTTTGGGCTGACCAGAGGAAGCCAGCCTGCTGATGCTGCTTTATTTCGGCACCTTCCCTGTTTAGCTGTGATAGCACTTTCGCAATCTCCACATGCAAAGTGGAACATCGACAGGAAACCACCTTTATCAGGAGAACAGAGACGCAGCCTAGAAGACAACTTGATGTATGTCACACGCCGTCTCGCTGGATGCAAATGAAAATAACATGCGCTCGCTGTAGAAGCCGAGGGCAGCTGGGAAAACATCTTTTGAAACAAGAACACCTGAAAAGTATCTGCTCAGATAGAAGTTTGTGCTCAAGTTAAGATGTTTTCACGATGGCTTTGATTTCCTTTGATTTTTTGCTTTTGCTTAGTCACATCAGGACATAGAGCTACGACTACGTATTCAAACCTCATACTAGCTGAAAACATAGGTTGTTGATTCAGTCACCATGGGAGCAACAACAAACATCAGTGGTGTAATTACAGGTAGTGCAGTTCACTCAGGCCTGTGCAAAAAGCAGAGGCCATCCGTCGTTTAATTTCCCCTTTATTGAATTCCAGTCGAAAGCAGCATTGAAGTGCAAATTGTTTTTCAGGAGATATTTCGGAGGGGGTAATCCACGTGGAGGGCAAAGGTCAAAGGAAAATGACTAAAAACAGACCTTTCCAAAACTTAAAAAAATAGATATACAGAAAATGGGACTCCTACCAACTGTGCAAGCCCTCATAGACCACTCAAACTGGTCACCTTCAGATCAACGCTATTTAAAGCATTCACCTTTGAGAGAAAATTAAGCTTCACTTTTGCTTCAGATCTGAAAAAACCCACAGGTGCTTCTGCCCATCCTTCCACTGGGAGAAGATAATTGAACACTATGAGTCTCAGAGGATGTGTAGCTGTCAAGAAACCCTCAATAAAAAAAGGAAAATGGAAAAAAAAATAACATTTGCAAATTAAACTAATAAGATTCTAGTGTTCTCTGAACAATGGAGTGGTCACCACAGGTCCAGAGCTCAACATCACTGAATGTGTTTGGATCATGAGCAGAAAATGCAACCAACTTGTAAGACTGAACTTTGGAGGTCTGGAAAAATATCCATGCAGACTTCTTTGAAAAAAATGAAAGCAAGTAACCCTAAAATACAGGAAGGTCTAATAATGGTCTAATTTTACATTCTTGATTGGTTTATAGCTTCTATAAGCTCATATATACTTCAACCATTAGCTTCAACTTGGTTTAGGCATAGGAATAGTGAGTAAACAAACAATTTATACTGTCCTTTTTATCTTTGAGGGTAATTTTCTTTTTTCTATTTTGCACTGGAACACCTAAGATCCTAGTTGCCCCATTGAACAACATCATTAATGTTCTTCCCCAACAGTAATAGCCACATATCTTTAGACTATTTTTAACAATAAACTTTCTTAAATTTTCTTTGCTTGGACAGGTATAAAATACCTTCAATTTAAATAGAAACTTTTATATTATGTGGACATTTTTTAAGCTTAAAACGTGTTTCAAAGTTGCATATGTGACTAGTTGTAAACTATCCATTTGAAGTTTCTTTAGGAAACCAAAATGCTATGACAGCACTCCCATTTGGCAACTTTTTTTGACTTGTACTTGTAATATACTGCCTTACCTCCTTTGTATGGGTGTTTACTCTCAAAGTAGAAGAGCTAAGCATCTCTTAACAGCTTTAGATCAGAGGTTCATTTGTCCTAAACTGAACTTAACTGGCAGCAGCATGACAGCAACACTACAGCTCAAAACCTGCAACCGAGAAACGATACTAATGCATGACCACAAACATTTCCCAGATAGTGCTTAATGAACTGCTAGATTTTTTTTTATTTTTTTTTATTTTAGCACAGAATATATTCCTTTTCAATCAAACAGAATTTTACTACTTATAAAGCAGCCACAAAAAATAATGGTCTCACATCATATAGCAAGGACACTATACCTATAGCAGATGTTTAAAATCTGGTGAAACCCTCAACAGTCATTCTCAGATGTTTTACCATTAGGCTTGAGATTTGGGACAGGGTGAGGGTTAGATTTAGGTTTTGAATTGAGGTTCAAGTTATTGTTAGGACCAGGTTTAGGGTTAGTAGAGGATGTGGAGACCTCTCTGGTGGAAATGTGTAATTGCATGCAGTGTGTGGAAGGACATTTTGTAACATGGGTTGTGCTCTAGAACCCCCTCCAAAGCAGATTAATCTGATGATTGTGGGCATTTTGGAAGAGAGTTCAAAGATAACTCATCAAGACATCTCTTTTGAGGATTTGAGTGATTTAATGTGAGTGAATGATCTACTATTGTCATCAGTATGATGTCGATTTCACATTTGAGAGCCAGACCTGCTTTTTAAGCCTGTGTGTGTGACCTTAATACGAGACATATGACGTGGCCTAAAAATGCCAAGACCTGACGCCTCTGCTTTAAAATGATTCTCAGGCTTTATAGGGCAACTTAAAGCAACACATTAACATCATATTTTGATGTGTTATTATTTCAGTAATGCTACTTCTTTCAACCTTTTTTTTTTCAACTTTTTTTCTTCTTTTGTCAATGACACTTTCAAGATTCTTAGATCGTTAGGTTCTTCTAAAGGCCACCAAACACTCTACACACTGCATTACATTGGTCAACATCCAAAAATTTGAAAACATTTTTAATGGAGGTACACACACCTGACACCCTGTGTCAATTCAAATAGGTCCCACATGACTCCAAACACTGTTTATTACTTATCCACTTCATGCCACACAGCATTTTGCCATTACTAGATTACATTAAAGCCTTACTGAGACCACAGAAAGCCACAGTAGATCACATGTGACTTAAAATGTACTAGAATTACAGTCTTTTACATACATAGAGAAATGCTAATGGTGAATAACCTCAGCTAAAGTTACTAGTCGAGCCTTTTTCAGCTCGTATCTTTCAGCTTGAAAACAGCCTGCTGGTAAAGAGGTAGTCACACTGATGTCAAGTGTGATAAGTGATGCTAAACGCTTTATCTCATTCAGTTTACATGAATAGAGTGTAAAAATGAACTTGAACCTAGTTGTAGCGGTTCTTCCTGATGATATTATATAGCAGTAGTCTGTCAAGTGATGCTATGCTACACAATGCTGTACCGCATGTCTGGTGTGCAGTGGCCTTAATTGTCTTCAGATCTTTGACTCTTAGATTCTTGTTAATATTAGACGTTATCATAATAGATAGTATCATTACAGCAGATAACATTTCCAAAAGAAAAGGCTGTGAAGTCTAGTAATAAAATGTTACAGCTGGTCCACATGACAACAAAAGCTGTTCTACATAGTGCCAAAACAAGGTTCTGAGACTTGAACAATAGTAGGATTTTTTTAGTGCTGCATAAAAAACACTGTTTTCATTTTTTTACAGAACCATTTGGCAGTTTTTCTGTTTTTTAACCATATGGTTCTCTGAATGTTAATGGCTCTATGTATCTGTGGTTCTCAAACTAGTCCTCAGGGACCGCAGACGGTCTACATTTTTGCTCTATCCCTATGCAAAAAGTGAGAACTGGCTTGAGAACCACTGCTATATATAACCATTGCCTTTACTAAAAACCTTTGGAGAACCATTTTTCAAGTGGTGTTCATAGGCATGTCAACAAACAAAGCTAAGACAACAGCAGTATGAATGTTATTATTAAAGAACAGCCATATAAAGTGTCAGCATGTATGAATGAAAGGCCTGCGGTGTAATTATTACCAAATGAAACACAAAATGTCTTTGCCACTTTTGGAAGACTTTAATGCACAACGCATGTTGTGGAAAGAGAGTGGCCGACACTGGCGTGCCATGGGTCATTCCTCAGCGTCCCACACATCCCACAGCAATGCACGGCTCTGCAGTGCCAACATCTGCTAGCCATCGGGCACAATGAGTACACAGGTGCAGAATGAGAACGTTCTGGACTTCTCATAAGAGAACCATTCCAAGAGCCTTTAATGTCAATGACAGACTACAGGTAGGTCTGAGTCTCTAGAGCTTGTTGAGTGAAAATTAACTCTTAGTAGTCTTCTTAATCGCATGTTCTGTAATTTTATATCTATTATCTTTCCAAACTCCTTGAAACAATATGTTCTACATTTGTGCTCATAAGTATAAACAGAGATATTATTCTTCAAATTTGAGGAAAAGTTCTTGTTTTCCATCCTGTTTTGCAAAAAGAAAAACGCTATTCACAATTTTGTCATATTTTTGTCTTAACAAACGGAATACAGAGCCTGTTGATACATTGTGGTTAGTACATGTGTAATTACATAATTATTAAAATGTTATTACATGATTTGAAATCAACAGTTGAGATAATAACTTTTGACTCAAAGCGTTCATCTAAACATTAGTAATAACCTTGAAAAAATTGAAATGCAGAACCTGTTAATACATTGTGGTTTGTACATATGTAATTACATAATTGTTTAAATGTCATTACATGATTTGAAATCAACACAGCAGAATGATACTAATCAAAGGGGTTCATCTAAACAGTAGTAATAATCTTCAACAAAGCTGGAATGCAGAACCTCCTTATACAAAATGTGGTTATAACATGTGTAATTACATAATTATTAAAATGTAAAAAATGATTCGAACCCATTGTATAGCAAAATGATAATAACAGCTCTTGACTTCAAATAATTAATCTAAACATTAGTAATAGCTTTCAGTCAAGCCCAAATGGACTTTTCAGAGTCTGTAGGTAGAGGTAGAAGGCCACAGTCCGCAAGAGTAGACATGGGTGTTTTGAATGGAATATAAATCTTAAGACAATTTGCTTAGAAATTGAACAAAAGTATGTAAAATGTTATCATAATAGGATATACAGTTCAGTAAAGGTTGATAAACTGTCATTATCTTGACTGTAGTGTTCTATGAAAAACCTTTAATTGCTGAAGAACCTTTGCATATGAACTTAATACACTTATTTCTAAAAACGATTCTTTGAAGACCCATCTATAGAACCCTAAGTGATTATTTTTAAGAGCGTATTGTAAATGTCACTGTGGTAGACACAAGAGACGTGTGTGCTGATACTGAAACACAAAGAGAGGAAGAGAGAGAGATAGAGACAGAGAGAGAGATAGAAAGAGGAGCAAATGAAAGAGTTTCTAAAAGCAACCTCCCCCAGTTCAGGAAGGCATTAATGTGAAGCATCTGTGCGCGGCTGTGCTGGAGTGGATCTCTGTATTTTTAGCCACGGACGTGCTTCTCATTTACCTGCAGACACATAAAAACAATGATTTATTGATCGCAGCGTTTGGCTGCCTGCTCTAAAGCTGAATTAATCAGGTGTGATACACATGGGGCCAACGGAGGGAGGGCGAGAGACCCAGAGAGAGAGAGAGAGAGAAAGAGAGAGAGCAGACAGGGGAGGAGTAGTGGCACAAGTCAAATTGGAAACATATTCTCTCAACGTGTCCAATCTGGGATGAGCATATCTTATCTCTAGGCGAGGGTGGGAGAGGATGACCCCCGTGGATCTTTCGGCTTGGAGACGGCCGGTTTTGGCAGGTGCTGTAGCCCCTTTTGGGATGTCTTGGGGTCTACGCCTCCTCCCTCCTGTTCCTCTCTAACTCTTATGGCTTTGATGTGTGACTGTGGTGCTTTAGCCATGCTTTGTCACCAAGGCACTGTATTTGTGCCGCTCTAAGGTGGGATTCGGTGGGCCACTCAATTAAGCTCCCATGGAGCCATTTCTCACATGTTAGGTTAAACCTTAGAAGAATAGAGTTATTATTGTTGTTTGGGCTATACTAAGGTACTGTTCGGACAAGATATGTTTTCCTGACATGTTTTGGAAGTAATGTAATGTGAATGTAATAAATATACTATACTATAAATAGAAAGCTTTGGAAGGTTTGGATTGATTTTTCTAACCATCTACCTAAAGCTGTATGTAAATGTTTGGGCACCCTTTGCCTGAATACATACATATTGGGGGCAGTCGTGGGCTGGGTGTTCGGAAACCAGCCAAGTGACTGGAAGGTTGCCAGTTCGATCCCCTGAGCCCACAGTATGTGACTGAAGTGCCCTTGAGCAAGGCACCTAACCCCTAACTACTCCCTGGGTGCTGCAGATAGGGCTGCCCACCGCTCTGGTCAAGTGTGTTCACTGCCCCCTAGTGTGTGTTCCCTAGTGTGTATGTGGTGTTTCACTGCACCAATGGGTTAAATGCAGACGTGAAATTTCCTAATAGACTAATAAGGGTCACTTAATCTATCTTCCCTATCTAAATGAAAATGAGAATCTCCAAAACATTCTTGACTTTCAACTTAAGTTAATGTACAGAGATTTTATTCCAAGTCATTTTAGAGCATTTCTGTCAGTCTATTCTTCATAAAATCATCACACAGTATAAAGGACAGCTGTCGTGTTCAAATGATGCAGAAAAGTGAAAATCGACAGAACATGGAGATGCATGTTTTTCTTTGGACAGTGACTGTATATTGTTAATTTTTGACATGAAAAGAAGTAGGAAATAGCTTTTTTGATAAATATTAATGCACCGTCAACACACACTTCTATATTATTAACTTCCTGTTCTTGCTAATGGAATTGTCACCCACTCTTCCTTGCACAGTGCTTTAGTTCTGTGATATTCTTGGGCTGTCTTGCATACACAGTGAGTTTAAGATCTACCCACATATTTTCAAAGATTTTCAAGTCAACGGGCTGTGAGGGTCTTTCCAAAAGCTTCAGTTTGTATTTTTTGTAGTAGTTCATGGTGTCTTGTTGTTGAAGCCAGCCTCTTTTCAGATTATACCAAAGCATAATAGATCCCATGGTTAATAGTTAGCAAAGTGTTCTTTTCATCAAATGCTGTTCCTTTTTCAAAAGCAAAGTAACAGTTAAAAAAAAAAGCAACTGTATACTATAACTTCACAGTCACTTGTTGTAATGTAGGTGTATTCTGCTGCAAACTTACAGTAATAAGCTGTAATATATATATATATATATATATAGGTCAAAAAAAGTATGATTTACATAATGGATTTTCCTAGGCGAGCAAGCAAGTTTACAATTTTAAAAATGTGGCAGTTTTTTTTTTATATGAAATTGCTATATCAAGCTACATCCATTTTATCTTAGCCATCTCTGTGATTCAGAGGCCCTCATCCCTCCCGTTTCACCTCTCATTGCTCCCTAGCAGCTCAACACAAAGAAGGAAAAAAAAATCATTTAATGAGATTAAAAATATCTGACTCAATTTCCATTCCACCAGTGGAATAGCCACTACGAGGTCTGTAGAAAAAGGCTACAAAGTTTAATGGCTGTTGAGAAAGGTGTCGAGCCTTCTGGCCTGCATATATCTTCATTCAAAGAAGAGGAAAAGAACAGTAGCAAAAGCCTAGGCGTCTATATGTGGGCCCCTCTCCTCACATAGCTACATACCTTTTACAGATTAATTTCATATTAGTTACTGAATACTTCATACAAGTTACTGTAAAATACATTTCAAGATTAATAGCTGAATAATAAGCCTCAGGTTCAAGGGGTTCACTGAAAGGATCGAATGTGGCCTGGGTCGGTCGAAACCGGGTGTGTTGTGACCTGGCTTAGCTTTACAGGAAGTGTGCAGGATGCCCTTTATAGGGCCTCCACATCCCCTCAACTTTGAAGTGTGTGGAGCTTATGCATAAGGGGCATCGTGCCATGCTATGATCTGACGGATTTCCTCTTTCCTCAAGGACTTGTGAATCTCCTCTTTTTTGTGAGAAAAAAAAGCAACAGAGAAAGAGAGAAAGTGAGGGCAAGAGAGTGAGAAATGGAGTACATGAAAAGTGAATTAGACAGAGCATCTGCCGGGCATTGGCTAAAGTCAGAGCCAAAATCCGTCTGCAGAGAATCTGGTCTTGGTAGTGCCATAAATATCCACTTATCCATGTATCTCATATGAAAAGCAGGAGGATATGAAACGAATCCGGCGCCTTCAAATGCTCGTAAATCTAACTCGAGATAGCAGCCATTTATGACATGAAATACAGCACAATTTATGACGGCAGCAGCTTATCTTTCTTCAGATTATTTCGCAGTATTTCCTTTTGTAAAAATCCTAGAGTTGGCAATGCATAGCAATACATGGACAGCTTGTACCTTGCATACATTATGGTAAGCTTGAGTGGTTGTATGGAGAACGGTAGCCCTTATGAATTGCAATTATCACCAGTGATAATAAAGGCATGATGAAAAGAAGCATAGAAATTGTATTAAAAGTGCACATTCTTATCTTTCAATTCCTTCCTCATATCTTTGTAAGTAGAGGAGGAGATATTTTGTTTTGAATTTGATGAAAAGTTGTTGTTCATTGTCTTGTTTTTGCAGAAGGAGAGATGTTTTTGTTGGTAACATTTTACTTGGGGCCTGTTACATAACATGGACATAACCATGCCGTCAATGTATCATGGCAGATGCCATATGATGTCATGATTTGTCATGACAGATGTTGCTCAGGGATCATATTAGAGAATCTTTATATCTTTTTGTCTTAAGATTTGAGAGGTCAAGATGAGATTTGGTACGAATTTGTATTGCAGAAGCAAATCTTACAGAATCTTATCTCAAGTTAGGAAATCTTAACCTACTCGATTGAAGTCGACAATCAACTGTTATGTCTGTTACCAAGCAACCGACAATCTGCATAACTGAAACATAACCACAGAATCAAAATAACTGTAATGTTTGGTAAACTTACCAGTGAATGTTTATTAAGGAAGAGCAAGTTCACACAAACAATGTCAAAGCCAGGCCAGGTCAAAGACATACATGAATGACAGGCTAAACCGTGAATCAAAAACATGTTAACCAACCAGGCTAAAGTTGTTCCTCCTCGTAAACCACACGTTTAGCTCCATCTCCTCATTATTCACTATCATTGGTGTAATACTTTTTTTTGACAAGTTCTTAATCAACAGGAGTTAATGGATAAGATTATTAAGTTAAGAACTGTTGTACTGTAATAGCTACTGTCCTAAATCCAGTCTTAAATTGTCATGGTACCTAAACAGATGCGATTTTAGATAAGATGTTCCGGTATTATGGCCTCAGTGATATAACAGAGTCATGTTACCTTTACTGGTAATTTTCATGATGGATTTCATAACAATTACACCATACTGACATCATAGGCCTCTATAACATGTTTATTACATAGTTATAAGTATGTTATATAGCAAGACTTAAGTGTTGTCATTGACAGAAAAAGATAAAATAAAAGTGCAGCATCGAAACTCAATACAGGATGTCAATCAAATGTGAGTCAAATATCAAATGAATGAGTTACAAAATTAGATATGTAATTAATTGTATAATCATGTAATCGCATTTAGATAATCAGTTACATAGAATGTGTGGCAAAATGACAGTAGTATCACCAGGCTTCTAAGGGTTAATAGAAACTTTGCTAGAATGTGCAGCAGGTGTGCCTTCAGCATCCAAAATTACCACCCAGGCAAATCTACACTGCAGTTGGATATTTGCATGGGGCATTTCTGCTCGTGCCCTTAAAAAAAAAAAAAAGAATGTCAGCTGACATGATGCCCAAGAATAACGGTCAGCTTGACTTCTTCAATGTTTTGAAAACGAGTGAGAAACCAGTATCAGTTTCTAACAGTGTATACATAGACAGTCACATGGTGTCACACAACGGGTACACCGAGACCCCTTTTTGAAGGGTGTGTAGGCGTGAATGTGAAAAGACGTGTGGGTGGCATTTAACCACACACACACATACACACAATCACACACACACATGCTTTTCTCAAGTGTCAAAGAACATACCACAAGATACACTATAAGAAGATAAGTGAGGGAGCTAGAATAGTAAAAATATAAAATCCAATCAAAAACAGTGCTTTACTGGTTATATTATGATGTGTGTTGCTATAGTTATACATTGGCCAAACTCTTACTTTGTAGCTCCACGTTGCTGGTTTGCAGGTAGAGACAGCAGCCCATCTAGCCATTTCCAGCCCTTCATTAACGATTTGACTACAGAGCCACTCTTACTGGAAATTTTTGCATCATGGACCGCTCTTAACCTAGCAGTGACAGTGACCTCTGCAACACCCCCGCCCACCCCACCCCCAGCAATACTGTTTGCAGAACCACACATACATCATGTTAGTGTTACTGCTTTGCTGAGGATGGTCTACTACCTAAAATAAGTATTATGTAAACAGTGGTCTTGAGGTCAAAAACTGACCAATTATGAATGGGGTAGAAGCTGGCAAATTGTGCATGTCAATAGATGATCTACGGTCTGTGATTGTTAAAATATGTAGAGAACCTATAAAGCAGCTGTTTCTGATAAAGTAGCCAGTGACTGGAAGTATAAGATAGGGTATCCACTAAAGTGGCCAGTGAACAGAAGCACAAAGAAGGGTTTCTAAAATGTGTTTTTGTTTTATAAACTGACACAATATTTTTATCTTTATTATATTCATATTTTGCACTTTCTGATGCACCACAGATTCTCACTGGGAGATTAGACTGGACTCCATAATTACTGAATATATACATAATTGCTTTAAGTGAGCATGGCTGTCCTTGAAAAAGATGGCATCTAGAAGGCAGCAGATGTCGCTCAAAATCATGTATATATCTTTCAGCATTAATGGTGCCTTCACAAAGGCACAGGTTACCAATGCTATAGGTACTAATGAACCTCCATACCAAAGCAGACCCTGGCTTTTGAATTTTACCCTGGGAACAATCTGGTCTTTTTCTTCTTTGGCCAAGAGAACACAGTACGTCTCATACACCTATATCTTTAAGTTTTTTTTTCTTAAATTTCCCCCCAAAAAGTCTACGTCAGATTCATGACATGTTCATAAACCATAAAATTGCTATCAGCTGTGTAAAGTTGTGTGAAGATTCTGTTTTTACCTAAGGACAAATCCCAAATAAGAAAACATTGGTCAGAGTCAGTATCTTTGGAAAACTGCATAAATGGGTTTTAAAAAGACATTTCTTCTTAGGAATGGTTGGGGAATGAGGCTCAGTGTTTATTTTTTTCCATAAACAGTCTGAAAGGTTGACTCATCGGATCACAATACCTATCCCCACTTTGCATCAGTCCATTTAAGATGAGTTTGGGCTCAGAAAAGCAAGCAACTCTGTTGTCATATTGCTTTCATTGTGCATTGAACAGACCTAACTTGCTTGTATGTATGAATGACGAATGGTGTTTATTGACAATGGTTTGCTTATAAATTTTCCGAGCCCATGTGGTGACATCCATCAGAGACGTATGAGGGATTGAAGATCCAGTTGTGGTTTTCAGCTTTTCCCTTTATGCACAAAGACTTCTCCAGATTCTCTGAATCTTTTTATGGTCTTATGCACCAAGTGAAATACTTAATGCTTTTTGTAGTGAGCCTTAACCCATCCCTGCTCATAGTGCTAGGCCTTTCCTTAATGCTTCTTTCATGCCCAAACATGATTGCATCACTTGTTTACAATGTTCACTACATTTCTAATCTTAAATTGCTCCAGTCACAATGTCAGCGGAATGTGTTGCATTTCAGAATGAGAGAATATTTACAAAAAAAACATTTAAGTTGAAATGGCAAAAACATTAAATATTATTTTTTGTCATTTTTGTGCTGTTTTTATGTAAATACAGGTCATTGTGGATTTACTAATATTATTAATAGCTACAAAGCATTGTATCTTAGAAATGGCAGCTTTACAAGAGCTGGAGAAACTTTACTGTACATTAACATAAACAAACTTTATTTTAGGTCATTTTTGCACCATTTCTTTTGGCCCATTCATCATGAAAAGTTCAAAAATGTGAAAGGAACTTCACGTTTTCAAAGGGTGTTAAAGCATGAAAACCAGAAAAGAAGGTTTTGATAAGAGAACAATGATCTGTTCAGTCACGAATAACACCGATGACCGCATCTTCAACCTGCTGGACAATGATCTACCTTCCAGTCCTGTTTGACGTGGACATGAATAGAAGTTCACTTGGCCTCTCTCCAATTTCTCCGTTAAGTAAAACAAAGCCTTTAAAACAAAAGCAGAAAGAGAAGGAGGTGCAGGCAGTCACGTAGAGCAGCGCACCATAGACTAATCACTTCTACGTCTTTGTATAAATCATAATTGAACAATGCACACACTCACTGTAAGACTAGTGCACTGTTTTGGCCTGGGAAAGTAGCTGACATAACTATTTTGTAAAACACACAAACGCTGCCTTACACATTCACAATAACATAGAAACAGGTTTTGTATTCTTTGTGTCGATCGCGCAGTTAAATCCGAGCTATAAATCATTGCAAAAATAGCTGTCTGTGTCCGTGTTCCCAGCTGTGGAGTGTATGTGTGTGTGGGGTGGGTTGTTTAGTCTGGTTGCTTGGCTACCCTGCTGTGATAAGAGCCAAGGGGAACCAGAGCTGATTCAAGCCCAAGTGGGGAACGGCCAGGATGGAATGGAGAGGCAGGTGAGTCCGTGGCCCGCGGCCTTCTCCCCCATGGCCAGCCGGACAGGAAACATCTGGGCTTGCGAGAGCAGCAGATGTCCTGGCCTGATAAGAATGTGTAAAATGTGTAAAAACACTCGCCATCACTGCCCGCAACACCCTGTCCAACAAGGACGTAGGGAAGAGTTGAATATTGGAAGGAGATTGTAATCAAGAACAGCAAAATATTAGGAAGTGTTTCAGAAGGTTACAGTAATACATCTTACAGCACTTGATCTCTTTTACATTGTGTAAACGCTTCATGATGAATGGGCCAATAAAAATGTCCAAAATTATGAATAAAACGTCATCATATAAACATGTACAAACAACATTTTGAAGTGAAAGCCATGAATGGTTGTTACTGATCACAGCAACACAGATTACGATAGTTATAATAAATGTTGTTTGCTATCTGGTGTCAACCAGAGGAGCATGGGTTCCCCTTTTGAGTCTTGGTTCCTCTCAAGGTTTCTTCCTTGCCACTGTTTTTCCTTGCCACTGTCACCACTGGCGACACTCATGGGGGCTTGGACCAGGATTTTTCAGTAAAGCTGCTTTGTGACACTTGTTGTAAAAAGCGCTACATAAAATAAACTTTGACTTGACTTTGACTTATGATGGTGTGATGGTTATGTAGGTATTAAATATGTTTTTATATAATGTATAATTCTACACACAGAAAGTTTTGAATTCAAATTTTATTGATTTTCTAAGTGAAAATAATTTAGCACATCGTCTAATACTGCAAATTTTAGGGCATGATTTACATTCATTTGCTGAGGTTAAAATAGTGGAAAATGAGATAGATAAAAGTTGCCATAACTTCTGTACAGACCACAGTTTATGATCTTCTTCTAACAAATAAACAGTAAGTGTGCAATAAAGTGTGCAGAAAGGTCTTCTCTCTAGAGAAAGTGTTATATTTAACAAGGGTGCACCCAAACTTTTGCATAGAATTGTATATATATATATATATATATATATATATATATATATATATATATATATATATATCGCTGTTTCAGCAAAGTAAACCAGTGTTCTACATCAACAAGGATTGACTGCTTGGTTGTCTGAAGATGTAGTATAGCTAGCAAGCAAAGCCAACTCACTAAACATTAGTTAATCTATCATTCTAGGCAATCAAGTTTAACCCCTTAAATAACCAGGGCCCACCGGCAGGCCCAAAGTTTTATTACACACTTCTATAACCTGAGAATAGCTCAGCCTGTTAGCATTACAGTCCCCATAGTTACTGAATAATATGCCTGTAATAAGCCTGGGATTTTAAAGGGTTTAAAGACCAGGAAGACCCTCTTCTGATGAGGTGAATGTGGGAGGAAACTTTGAAAAACTACAACGGTTTAATAATTGATTGGGAACGGCTCATTGCAACTGAATGGCCTACTCAAATGGCAGAAATGACTCATTAGATGAGTAAGGCGACCAGCTACAAGCTAAAGATCATAAGACTTGCCTATCTAGATATCTCACCTCAGTTTGGCTTCGTTTCTCTCATTTAAAAAGCAAAAAAAAAATGGCTGATATTTGCCATCTTAACCCACTGTATACAGTTAAAAAAGATGGTTCTTCAATGGTTCTTTAGTAAAGGCAATGTTTCTATTTAAGACCATGAGATCTATATAGATCCATTTCATGCTTAAATGATTCTTTACCTGGTGAAATATTTCTTAAGATTCATGGACAATGTGTTCAAAAAGGGTTCTTCTATTGTTACAAGCCTGACATTGTAACAGTAGCAGAATCCTTTTTTTTGGTGCTACACAGAACCATTAATTAAAAGGTTTCTATGTAGAACATGTAAAGAACTATTTAAGCATGCAAATGGTTCTTTGAGTCTTCATGGTTCTAAATAGAACCATTCCCTTTATTGAAGAACCCTTGATGAATCTTTTTTAGAGTGTAGTTAGAGTATTATTCACCCCAAAAGTATAACTTTTATTAACATTATTACAATTTTATTAAATGATTGCAATGCCATTGTGATATTAACTTGGTTTTTACTGATTGAATTGGATGCTGTTACTATCAAAAGAGACCACACATGTTTTTAATGGGGAAATGAATGTTAAATATCATCGCTGTCCAACAAAAACCATGTATCTCAATTTTTGTCGATTTTTATTTTTCTACTTAATTTCAACACATCAACTGTCCTTTATGTTGTGTTATGTTTCATGATGAATGGACCAATAGAAATGCTCTAAAATCATTTGGAATAAAACCTCTTTACATTAACTTACATTGAAAGGTAAGAGTGTTTTTGCCTTCTCCTGTAAAGTTACTATTTTGGTGATACCTGTTTTTTATTTGACAGCGATGAAATGATAGGGCTGTTTTATTTGGGGGGACATATAATGTGCCCTCTGATTTGTGTGTCCTCATTGTCCTCTCTCTCTCATGATCAGATGGGCCATGTGGCCTTGCTTTAACCACTGTGGGCTTGAAAACAAACAAATAAGTGATTGTTTCCACTGACGGGTCGGCCACCTGGCTGAGTGGACGAGTTACAGCTGAGCTCTATTGTTTGGCCTTTGGGTTTGATCCATTGTTGAGGATGGCTCTCTGGAGGGTCTCACTTGAAGCGATTTGGGTCCCGCAGGCTGTCCGTCTGCGTCATTTCCTGCCATGCTTGGATGGTCTGTAGCTACAAAGTCCAAAATATGAATCAGTGGAAGGCCATTCATGCATGGCTCTGGTCACACAAGTTAAAGACCAGCTTGAATGAAACATGTATTTTCCTTATAATGCAGACCTCGATCCTCACTGCAGTGGAGTATTGCATGATTCTTGCATAGTCTAAATTTTGGACACATCTAGTCACAGAAAGGTTTGCCCTGTTTTTACTGTTTTCCATGTTTTAGAACAGTAAAACTCTGAAGCAACACATTTGCAGTCACCCAACAAAGTACTAAAGACGTCATCTTCTACTTGTTTGGGGCATATATATATATATATATATATATATATATATATATATATATATATATATATATATATAAGGAATTCATACAGAAGCATCAGCTTTAAATTCCAATTGTAAACTAATTTCAAACATTTAAGCATGTCTTTAAGTTAATAGAAACATTTGTACAATAAGTTTTGTCCAAAATTCTTCCTGGGAAATTACTTCACATACAAAAACATTATCACTCTCCCAATCATATTGTGCAATTTCCATATCAGTAACTAGTCACACAAATGCAACAATAAGAGGGAAAGACAATGAGGAGAAAGACAAAATCTACGGAAACTATGTCATGTGTACAGACACTGGCGTCCCTCAGGGGTCTCTACATGTGTTCCTGTATGACTCAAAGAGAAGGCCCCTGGGATTCAACATCAAAACCAAAGATGAGTGCATGTGTTATGAGGAGTGAGAATGAGTGTAGATTATAAATAATATTAGGTCTCCAGAAACGTTGTTTTATGGCTTGTGCAATGTGTGTGTGTGTATATATATATATATATATATATATATATATATATATATATATATATGTATGTATGTATATATAAATTACAATAGAAGTATATAAAATGTTAAGTAACTCAGATACAGAGAGAAATGTAGATAGTATTTCACTCTAACCATTAAGCATTAGACATGTAACACATTGTTTAATAAACCAGCAACTGACCCTAATAGCTATGAACAAATCATTAGTTAATCATAATTTCAAAATGTAGAAATGTTATAAATGGCAGTCCATTAGTTGTTAATATGTGTTTTCATTTTTTCAATACTGTCTATTGTGTCTTTTTTGTACACTTACAACAAACCCTATACTAAATAATGAGTTATACAATATTAATAGTATGTACACAAATCCTTGCAGGGAAGTTACTGAAATGCATAACTTTCTAAAAGTGACAAACATTTTACATTTTGTCCAATATGTACACTCACCAAACACCTGAAGACAATATTAATACTAGGTAGGCCTCCTTATGCTCTCCAAACATTCCTCTAAGATTCTCAACAATATTGTTGCATTATTGGTATTAATGGGCCCAAAGTGTGCCTAGAATACATTCCCCCCACCTTTACACCACCTCCACCAGCCTAGACTGTTGCCAAAAGACAGGTTGCATCCATGGATTCATGCTACTGGAGCCAAATTCTGACTCTACCATCTGTGTTCATCAGACCAGACTAAACTTTTCATCTCCAACTGCCCAGTTTTGGTGAACTTGTGCCCATCGCAGCCTCAACTTTCTGTTCTTGGCTGACAGAAGTAGAACCCGATGTGATCTCCTGCTGTTGTAGCCCATCCACCTCAAGGTCTGATGTGTTGTGCACTCTGAAATGCTTGTCTGCTCACCACAATTGTACAGTCTTTTTATCTGAGTTACCACAGCCTTTCTGTCAGCTTGAACTAGTCTGGTCATTCTCTGCTTATCTCTCTCATCAACAAGGCATTTCTGTCCACAGATCTGCCACTCACTAGATTTTTTTTCTTTATTGCACCATTCTGAGTAAACTCTAGAGACTGTTGTACATGAAAACCCCAGGAGATCAGCACTTATAGAATTACTCAAACCAGCACGTCTGGCACCAACAGTCATCTTTTTGCGGTAGTTAAAGTGGAAGCTATATACAACATGTTTTAAATAGTCTCCTTTTTCTTGTACAGCACTGAATTGCTCCACACAAGACAGTATCACTTAGACTAAGTAAGAGTTCGAAATCTCAGAATTGTTACAATCTGATAATGTGTTGACCTTACACAGTTTGGCAGAAATGAGGATCAGCTCCTCCATGTAAACATGAAAACATTGAGCCGTTTAATACAAGAAATTAAATATTGAATTGTACACAAACTTTTACACATTGCATCACATCAAGGGATCTAAAATGTGCCGTTATGATAACCTGTGCAATTTAAGCCCTGATTTTCCTGTCTCAAAAAAGTTTTTGAATATCAGATAAACCCCAAGATGCGCTGACGAGAAATCACCACATGAGTTTAGAAACTAAAACTACATGTTGCTCAGGCTTCAGTATGGAAGGTCACATGACAGGCACTTCTCATGTTCATTTTAGAAAGAAATTATTTAATTATGAACAGTTTCAACTTTTAGCCAACTTTGCAAAAATATTTTATTAAAAAAAAATATTTATTTTAACACAAATCTGTTAACAGGACCTATAACATCACATGAGCTATCAAAATGTTAACCATTATTTTATTATCATATGTACATCCTGGACAAAATGTTAAGCTTATGTCACTTTTAGAAAGTTACGCATCTCAATCACTTGCTAATCATTTGATTTGTATATATGGATTGATGCTCTATAACTAATTATGTATTAATTAAATGGTTTGTTGTAAATATACAAGGAACCACCATGTACAGTATTCACAAATATGAAAACCTGAATGAAATATCATTAATAAACATTTGTACATTTTCAAATATTGATTATCTAATGCTCTGTTCACAGCTATTAATGGTCAGTTAATTCTTTATTAAGCAAAGTTCTTCTGAAGTCTTATCGTTATTGTCATATAGATGCCTACAGTTAGTATTTGAATGGATTATTCAAATGTAATTACATGATTATTGCATAGTTAGTTACATGATAAATTACTTTTACATTTGATTAATATTCTGTTGACACAAGGCAGCTTGGGTCCGTAGATTCATGCTGGTATCACCAAATTCTGGCCCTACCCTCTGTGTGCCTCAGCAGAAATCGAGAATCATCAGATCAATCTACGTCTTTCTAGCCTTCAGCTGTCCAGTTTGGTGTGCCTGTGTCCACTGCAGCTTCAGTTCTCAGTGAAGTGGAACCTGATGTGGTCTTCTGCTGTTGTTGGCTGCATTCAATGTTTTGTATACATATACTGATGTATAACATTCTGTAGCAGCTTTTTTTCCAGTTGTTTCTGTTAACAAATGACAAACATGAAGGTTTTTTTTTAACTCTATAAATTTCATTAACTTCTAATCAGCTCCACATTATCTCCCAGTTTTAGTTGTAATTGGCTCAGGAGATATTTTAATGGAAGCATATGCTTAGTTTGAGTAGCGTGAGCTTGTTTACCAGACTTCTGGTGGGCCAGCACTGCCCATCAGCTGCTGACAAAAACTTTGTTCAATATGCAGCACTCTGCACCACAACTCTGCTATGGATCAGGCTGCAACAAATAAGGATTTTAAAGTAGTATGGAAGAAAAACAAAAGTGAACAACATTTTTTCCTGGAATATTGTAGAAAATATCAAAAAAGCTGAAGTTGGCTTCTTATTAAAATTTTCCACTGCAGTTACATTTTTGCACCTGTACACCATTTAAGGTAACTGCCACATAATTTAAGGTGGAATGGAAAATACAATTAAGAAACTGATGAATATAAATCTAACATTCAACTGCTCTGGAATAAAAACTTTTCTTTAAACCTGGTTAGCTGTCTAATGATGGCTTATTTTCATAGGATTATGACTATAGTAATAATTTAGTACATCACTTCAAGTTTCCTGTTGAAATTCAGGCTCCCTTCAGCAGGTTCATCTCCATTTTTTTCCGTTTTTCACATAATTTGAAAATTCATGTTACCCTTTACATTGCGTGTGTAAATTTCATGATGAATGGACTAAAAGAAATGACCCAAAATGACTTGGGAAAAAAGGCTGGTTCCATTGATTTCCATTAAAAGTAAAGTAGGTTTCCTTCTCCTGTAAAGTTACCATTTTGGAGATGCAAGTTTTTTTTTCAGACAACAGTTTATATATATATATATATATATATATATATATATATATATATATATATATATATATATATATATATATATATATATAAACACTTTGGGCCCAGGCCATGTAAGGAGTTAATTTACTTTTCCTCTAAGGACAAATATATTTACTCATACTCAGATAAAGTTATTGAACATATAAAGTTAAACACAGTGCTGTTTCATGGCTCATGTTTTCCTGAAAGGATGAACGCACAGGCCAGCGGATGCGGAGTAAGTCATATGTCCTGTCCACTGGTACTGTTTTATCTGTTCCTCAGTATGATAAGTCCACTACTGTAGAGATATTCCAGACATGACTCAGTGAACCACACCTTGCCAGCCAAAACACAAGCACACACGCACCCCCATCCCCATCACTGGCTGAGGTAATTAGCTGAGCAGCCGACTGAGCAGTCCCCCGTGGGCCATTTAGATGGCCCGCACAAACAGGAAGTAGAGGAAGCAGCAGCGAATGCAGGAGGAAAGTGGGATGTAAAGGAGTGCACAACCACCACAATGCTAAAGGAGGAAATGGAGGGTATAAATAGATGCAGTCTTCCCCTCACTGCGTGCCGGGTCACGGTCGGGGGCTCAGACAATGGAGAAGCCCTCCTGGAGGTCAGTGCCGAATGCAGGGGGCTTCTGGGCTGGGACAGGCCAAAACAGGCTGGGAATGGATGGACAATAAGACATGATGGGCAAGAGTGTTTTGAGTCAGTACGATTACAGTTGTAGTCATTGTAACATTCTCCTCACCCTGAATCATTACAGCTCTTTCCTATAAACTGATAGGACCTGACTTCTCATGTTAAGTTTGAACATTATCTCTAATATTTGTGGTGCTCTAACTTTGGGTTCAAGGTTTTCATAGCCTTTTGGCCTATTTACTCCTGCTAAGGCCCACCGAAGTCCATGAAGCCAGCATGACAACTATCCATCATCTAATTTATGCAGACTAAAAACCTCTCATGAATCGTAAGTTTTAATGCATTTGTCTCCTTTGAGAGATTTCTGAGTGAAATACGGTATTAGTGAGAGTCTCTGAGTGAGTCGTGCATTTTTACTCAATGGTATTTGGGGTGGTGAGAGTGTGTGTGTGTGGGGGGGCGTAAAACATTATATTATTGGTTAATGTTATTTGTCACCAAACAAAATGAACAAAAGTCATTACATTTTGCAGAAAGATTACAGAACAGCAAGAAATTAGTCTTTTAACCCTTTAAAATCCCAGGTTTATTACATACTAAGATTTAATACTCAGTAACTACAGGGACTTCAATGCAAACTAGCTGAGTTATTCTTATGTTATATGAGTGTATTGTGAAACTTCTGGTCTGCTGGTCCTAGCCACTTAAGGGGTCAATTGATAGAATATGATGTTTATTCTAGAATCTAAATCTATATTAATTAGAATAAATGTATGTAAAAAAGAATAGATATGTATCTATAGCTGTGCATTAACATATAGATATCTAGATGTCATCATACAGCCTAAAGCAGGGGTACCTGGCACCCCAAAAGAAACATTTTGTCCTTTCAGCAAAAACCAAACCACCTTGGAAGTCACAATATTTTATGTCTGTTTTATCATCTTGGCTGCAAATATGTCTCGGTTTGTGCTTATGTACTAGCATAGGCTAAAAAATGTAATTTAAACAAAAACACATACTTACTTTGCTCTGCTTTAAGCTTTAGATCACCTAACTTATAGCTGCTTTCCTTGCCTCTCCAGCAGGAAATTTTCCGCAAAAGTAAAACAGTTTCTTGTAAAATATCTCTCAACATTTGACGTTTATGAGGCTGAAGTCGCTTCTCATTCTCCAGCTTGTTGTTTGAATTTTCCCATTCCACCTTAAATGGTGCCTGAGGTGCCAGAATGTAACCGCTGCACCATTTAAGGTGGAACAGGGAACATCTGAATGAAAAGCCAGCAAATGAGAAGCTGAATTTTAGTCACTTTTCAGTGTTTGATAGTTACAGTTTAAACATATCAGGAAATGCAAATAAGTCCATTCATCTACAAATCTTTCAAATCATCTTAAATCTTTCTCTTTGTCTTTTCATTAGCTATTAGCTAGGCAAGACTGTTGTCCAATCTTCAAGGTTAAGGGAGAATTAGCAGTTAAAGGCTACATTAACTCCAGCAATTAAGGCCATTTATTGTTAAAACAAACTGTGTTAAAAGGATCAGCAGAGCTTTATTTTACTGCAAAGGAGGATTATTTGATTCTAAGTCAAACATCTAATTCTGCTGTAGTGCCGCAACAGAGCAGTAAAGGAGCCACATGCAGCTTTGGATGTTGCCAGACCCCTGTACTGTAAAAATACACCACATTCACAGTTTGGTTCAATGATCTAGGGAACAGCAAAAGATGATGCACATCATTGATGTTGTAATAAAAGCTCTGAAACCATATCTTTAAAATGGAAACTGTAAAATAGACAGATAACAACAAGTGTAACCCCCTCCTCCCACCTCCCCACCACACATCACCACCATCAGTCATCAAGTAAAAACCCAAAGATAACTTTGATTAACTTAGCATATCTTGTGTAACTCAGAAATACCTCACGGTACTGAAAAAAATATGCACTGTACTTTCCAATTCATCATGCTTTTAGTCTGCATAAACTACATAATGGTTTGATGTTACACTGGCTTCATCGACCTGAGTGGACCTTACTGCAACAGCACGACTGACACTAGGATGCTTAATGAAAGATTTGATTTAGGTGAGGTTCTGACAGGATTTTGTCAGGCTCTGGTCGTGTTTGGATTCTAAACATGACGCTTTTGGCCAAGTCAGGTTCAAACAGACTTTTGTCAGGTTTGGATCAAAATTTCAGGCCTGACTGAAGCTCTACTCACCATATAAATACATCACATTCACGGTTTTGTTCAATGACATGACACAACAAAAGAAGATGCAGTACCACTTCCTATTAATCCTAAATTCATAATGCATTATAGACCTATTTATGAAGGCATACATCACACCATATAATACTGGGTATAAGCTTGCATAATTACTCTTAAGTAGTCATGCATAACACCTTGTAAAGCAAAAGTATGTGACTTTACAAGGCCAAGTTCCATGTCTTCCACAGCTGTTGGGGGTGGAAGTGATTATACCCCAAAAAATATACATGTATCCCCGAGTCTATTGTGAGCAACCCATACCTTGGGTTGTTATTTAACAAGCTTTCTCTATAGTATGATATGAAACCTCACACTATAAAGCTACATACTGTCAAAAGCATGAACTATACTTATACAGGTAAGTGTAGCTACCTATATGCAATTATTCCAGCTTATGCCAGGCATTATAAGTGTCATTTATGCCACATACCACCTTTCCCAGCATTCTTCGGAAGTGTTACTGTAGATGCACATTGTTGCTGCTGTAACAGAACCTCGGAAACATATTTTTGAATTGGCAAAGATATAGAAAAAACTTTTTTAAGATCTGTTAAAATAACTAAAAAAATAGCAAGTAGGGGTGTGGTCTAGCATGGATTGGCACCCAGAGTGGTCTGGGGGCTGTGGCTGATGCGGCACACTTGAACCTTGTTTCCGCTGACCTTATTTTTGTACCCTCTCTCCCTGCAGTGACGTCTTTTTCTCATGAAAGATTGGAGAACTGAGAAGCTGCCACTTGTTGTCTGGTTTATTTTCGTTTGATTGCGTTCTGTTTCTAAAGTGCAAATAAGCTCCTATGCAATCCTAAGCCTGGGCCTGTTATGTTCTCCAAGAGCACTTCTGGATCCCTCAAGAACCTTTCAATGGCTGACTCTTGACCTTTGGAAATTAGATGCGATTGTGCAGAAACGTTGAAGAACCTCTGGATGATGTTTAAGTGCTTTTCTTAGAACTGTACACCCAAGCCAAGAATGTTTTAGGAACCTGTATTTTGACGAATGAGAGATAAGATCTTTTCAGGCATCATTGCAATTCTGAGTCGAGAGTCTACAGTCAAAACAGTAAAAAAAAAAAAAAGATTGGAGAACCGAAAAGCTACCACTTATTGTCTGGTTTATTTTGGGGTTTTTTTTTCACGTTCAGTTTTTCAAGTGCAAATAAGCTCCTGTGCAACCCTAAGCCTGGGCTTGGTGTGCAAGCAGAGAACTATTTTGGTTCCCTACGGAACATTTCAATTGATGGAACTTTTGAAATGAGATGTGATTTCTCATAAACTTTAAAGAAGCTCTGCATAGTGTGTGCTATTTTTTTTTTCAGAACTATATGGCCAAGCCAAGAACCCATTAATAACCTTTATTTTGTTGAGTGCAAGATAAAACTTCTTCAGTTGTCATTACCCTCCTGAGTCAAGAGTCTAGTCAAAATAGTCAAAAAGAAAAAAAGGAACAGCAATGAAATCGGAAGCATTTACTTACAGATAACCATCCACCTGTCTTTAGATGCAAAAAGGTATAGCAAAAATGGACAGAAACGGACATTATTTGCATGAAGTGATCTTTAAATGACTGTTTCAATTCCACAAAATCTAGCTAGAAATGTAAGGCTGGTGAAAGAGTGCTAACTTTAGGCTATTCACACATTTGAAATGTAAATCTGTAGTATCTAGATCCTCTTTGATGAAGGAAGTGAATCTGGCTCTTGTAGACTATGCAAACAGCTACTATACTGAGCTCTTCACCACTGGAGATACCTGGTGGAAAGCATTCTTACAGAGTGATCTCATCTTCAGCAGGCTACGAGCTTCAATATTCAGAAATCTACGTTTGTACATGTATACTAAATGAATTGGAATATCTAATGTGATGAAAATATAAATTACAATTAGCAAAGAAGCCACCTGTCGGGGCACGATTAGCTGAAAATGGACCGGTGTGCTGTTAAACCCACAAAAAGAGCCTGAGGTTGAGCCATTTCCTCTTGTGGTGAAATGATTAGAATCCCATTTCGAGGGGCTGTGAACTTTGATCACCGAAGGTGACGCAACACGCGAGTTCCTATACGCAATTTGAATCCGTTAGCTTGAGCGGCATCTCCGCCAATGAGACATGACAGGTATGAATTTGAAAGAATAGAGCAATAGTTATTGGTTTATGCTCCAGATCAAGCGTCAATTACCAACTGGCTATCGACTCTGACAAGCCGAAGCTCAGAACACAAAGAGATAATAGTTAGCAAAATAATGTACCTCTCCCCGCCATGGCTAGTACCATTACGCCATCAGTTTGATGAATGGCTAGGTCACACTGCATAGTAAACCTACCACAGAAGCATAGAATTGCACTGGAAGAACATTTCCTAGAACAAATATTGCATTTGTAAGAACATACTTGTGACATGCCTTTATGAATAGTCACATAAGTGTGAAATACATTCATACTACACAGTGAACAAGTGCATAGTAAGCCATAGTGGGACTTCAACTGGGCCAAAGTGAAGAAAAGATCCATGTAAACAATTTAAATGCCACTGAAAATCTACGTAATATGTACATTATTAATAAAGCATAGCATTTATTAGTATAGTATATTAGTATAGCATAGTTATTGCTAAAGGTAACTAAAGCATATTGCAATTTAAAATGAATTTCTCACTCAATTTAGAACTTTTCAGAACTTTAACAGAACTTCATTTGTCATTGTAGTAATTAAGTTCTGTTGAAGTCCTGAAAAGTTCTGGATTCTAAGCTTTCAATCGATGCCAAATTTGTGTTAGTACATACTTTAAAAAGATGGTTCTTCAAGTGTTCTTTAGTAAAGAAAATTGTTCTATAAAAAAAAGAAAAAATGAACACTCAAAGAACACTTCTTTGCATCATGAAAGTGTTCTTCAGATGGACGGAGACTGTGCAGTAGATGGTTCTATGTGGCACCTTTTTGAAAAGGGTTCTAAATAGCACCAAAAAGGTTTAACTGTTGTTACAATAGAAGAACATTTTCTTACCCTTGCATCCTATGCCAGCAATTTCTCATTTAATGACATGGAAGAACAGACTCAGAAGATGCAAACCTGTTTACACAGAATGTAATTGTAATTATGTAATTATTTGATTACATTTAATATGAATGAATGACTTTTTTTGAATACAGTGTTATGTTCACCCTTAAGCTCTATTTGGGCCTACACTTTAGCTATTAATGCCCATAATAATGTAACTACATAGTAATTGCACAGTAAGTGCTAAATCGTTATTAGTAGTTACTAAACAATCAGTCTTAAGATAAAGATCTCATGAATACATCTGCAGCTTAAAGGCTCAATAGCCCCCTAACCTGTAACAAGACCTAGGCTGTGTCTGAAAATCAAAGTGAATGTGAGAAAATGCGAGTAAAACATGTTAGCAGAGCTAAAGATGTTTCTATCTGACACTTTTCCGCTTTTTGAACAGATATTTGAGTACCTATGAAGGCTGACACCATCAGGTAAAGCAATCTGCTGTGGAAAGTAAGGATGAATGCTCTTCCAAGGCTGCAAAAGACTATGTGGTGGGTTCTGGATCCTCCTTTCAAGAGTAAAGCCTCTACATGACACCCTGACTCTGCAACATAGAGATCAGGTCAATGTGAGAAGAGAAAAAGATGGACAGTCTTTGCCTAGTAGCTGTTAACAGCCCAGGTCATGAACCCGAGCCCTGTTAAAGACCCCCTTGGGTTTGGGCCTGTAACCGGATATTTGGAATAACATTGGAGAAGGCCAGCACTGTGTGGGGAGGCAGCTTGGGCTGGACATCAACTCTGAAGGGTGACAAGGTCAGCAGGGGTCAGGATACCAGGCAGCATAAATCACCCAGCAACCAGGGAGACTGAGAGAGCATGGAAGAGAAAGACCATAGCAGGAGAAAGCCAATGGTTTCAATATTGATCAATTTAACTGCAGATATATACATAGAAAGGTTCTAAAATATGCCAGTTTTGCTAGTCCATGTGAATGATTAGTAAGCTATGAAGCTAAAAAGCAAAGAAAATAAATTTTAGATGTGTCCAGAATGGTCACCAGAGCTGTGGATGATCCTAAAATGTTGTATAACATCAAGAAAAAAGGCCCACTAGTGGCCATTCCACCAACAGAATGGAAATCGACTTGGAAGTTTTGAATTAATACCATCAAACAAAATATTGTCCCTGTAATTCTGTAATCAGATTAACTAAGACACTGTTGGTTCTTTGTTGAGCTGCTAGTGCTAGTTACCAAAATAATGTACTAATAAGGAGTGAAAGGGGAGGGGTGAGAACTCCCTGCTGTGAAATCAGTTCACACCTTCCCACAGAGACTGCCACGGTTAGGAAATAGTGTTTAAACGTAATAAAAACACTTTCATAAATGTTGACTTGCTTGCTTGCTCAACTATAAAGAGGAAAATCTAAAATCTCCAAAAAGATGATTCTTTAAGTATTACTTAGTAAAAAGAATGCTTCTACGTAGGACCTTGTGTTCTATATAAAGCCATTTGCATGCTTAAATGGTTCTATGTGTGGTGAAATGGTTCTTCAGATTCATGGAGAATGTGTTGCATATGATTTTATTTAGTACCATGTACAACAGGTTCTTCGTCAATCTGAAGAATGATTCTACCATGCAAAGAAGCAGTTAAGCATGCAATGGTTAGAACTCATTCCCTTTACTAAAGAACCCTTTGAAGGACCATCTTTTTTTAAGAGTATAGTTTACTTCTTAAATCATATTTTATATTCATCAAAATATGTCCTATCAATATTATTGACATGAAATTGCATTTTAGGGCTACTGTGACAAAAGGTTAAACCCTAAGGGTCAGCACGTGGGCCCACACTTCAACTCATCACTCGCACACTACATAACCAACACAGTAGTTTCACAGAATAATTCATATCAGTTACAGCAGAACAAGGATGAAGGAGCTCGGAAAGATTTTCAAGTGCAGTTTGTCTCTACAAACAATCAGAATTGCCAGGCTCTGGTGTTCTCTGTGGTTATTTATGGATATGAAAGCTGGACAATAAGCAAGCCAGACATGAAAAATATTGATATTGAACTTTGGTGTTGATGAAGACTTTTGAGAGTACCCTGGACAGCAAAGAAAACAAATGGATCCTAGACCAATCAAGCCTTACTTCTCAACTGAAACATATTGAGAAGAATGACAAGGACCTGGTCATTAGAGAATAAGTTCACTGGACAAAAAAATGAGTCACCAGTAACTGCAGTAGCGTGAAATACAACCATGAGCATGAATAACAGCTGCGATTTGATTTGGCATTGACCAGACAAGTTTCTGGATGTAGATGACATCAGTGTTCAGCCACTCTTGAACTACCTCTTGCATGCAGTCCTCATTGAAGGCTTCCTGAGGTTTATGATGAAACATGACGGCTAGCATCATTCACATACAGGCAGAATCGAGATTCATCTGACGAGATAACATGTTTCCAGTCATGAACAGTCCAATTTTTTGTGTCTCTTCGCTCACTGTAACCAGGCAACCTTGTGAGCAGAAGTGAGCAAAGGCCTCTTGCATGCCACTCTGCTCCATATGTTCATGGTATGCAGTTCCCTGTGGAGTGTTCTTTCAGAAATTGGTCACGAAGAACTTGCGTTGACTTCTAGAAGCAATTCTTGCCTGGAAGTGAAGCTGCAAAACACACCGGCGGTCCCTGTTAGTAAGTTTCGTCTTTTGACCATGATTCTAAAGAATTTCCTGTAGACTGGGATTTTTGCCACTGCTGGTATAACAATATGAACATATGCTTTGATACACCTGCAAATTCAGCTACTTCCTTCACACTGTGGCCTTTGGTGCTCACATGCAATCACTCCTTTTTGCCATTAACATCTGCATTGCAACCCATTTTCCACACAATGAATGAGACATTCACTGCACTGTACCACCTTTTCTCAATCTATGAATCCTGTCACACACCCTGCGGGTATTTACAGCCTGATCATCTCCATGTAATGCCATCTACAGGAGCCTGAAGTTACTACCACCTCAAACATGCAGGGAGACACATTTTTCATCCAGGGAGCTTACCAATGTGTTAGGAATAATTGAAGGTAAGAGGGGATAACCAGCAAAATGAATGGATACAGTCAGAGGAATCATGAATTCAGAGGAATAAGCCATTCAGAAGCTTACAGACCCACACAGAAGACAAAGCGTTCTGGAGGAACACTATACATATGGTTGCAAGGAGTCAACAATACATTTTTGTTCAGGATAAATAACTGAACAATTCACTTTGAGTTTAAGGAAATAAAGTACATGATTTGTCATTCAATAATTTGTCTTTTTCATATCCACAATCCATGAAATATTGATAAAACATCTAAAAAGAGCTTTTCATGTATACTTTGTCTAAAGCTACTATTCCACCTAAAATAACAAAAGGTCTTAATTTGACAAGTGATTCCACGCTGTTGAACAGTAGTGCAAGTTGGCTTTTTAGATTACAGCTGGGTTCCATGTTAGGGCTAAGGAGGCATCCACAGGGGTCAAAGGTGGACATGCCGTTTGCCACACAGAAAGCAAGGTGAAGGAGAAGGCAGGCAGGGCAGTAAATATCTCCCCATCCACACTCCACACTCCCCTCTACTATCCATATGCTGAGCTGACATGCGGGGCTCTAACTCATGTCTGCTGTGTGGGCTCCAGCGGCTGGCCTCCCGGGGCCACACTCCCACAGAGATGGCCAGAGGTGAGAGAGAGCTGCTACCAGAGATGCACCCTGAGATGAATGCCACATGTGCTGGAAAAATAGCACTTGAGGTCATTATCTCAGCCGGAACAATGCTACATGTGTGTAGTGTCCATGTACATATATTTAAAAAGATTTCATCAATGACAATCTTGAGTAAGCATTTGTTTGCATTGTTTAAAGTAGAGCAAATTTACATCATCTTCTTCTCCTTTCCTCAATATGGTCAACCAGCCAACTCATGTTGGGTTTCTGACATGTAAAAAAACAGTAAAAAGTCTGGCAGCAAGGGTGCCAGACAAAACCCACTATTGAACAGTGTAAGTATGTTTTCTCAATAATGGTGAAAATCTGTAAAATCACAGTCATTTAATTTCTTAGAAATACTGCCTTTTACTGTAATTTAACACTTTCAGTAGTTCAACTGCTTGTTCTGACATACAGTATTTTACAGTGGAGAACAATGACTACTAGACCTAGGCCTTCATTTTAGGCCATTAATGTCAAAACTTGGTCAAAACATGAGGAAAACCCCACTTCAACAAAAACTTTGACTAGAATTCTAGTAGTTTGTTAGTGCTGAGGTTATAGCGATTTGCATGAACACTTTTTTGACAAGACAGGAGTTACATTTGCAGTCTTAAAGAGGAGGCCGAAGTGACTAGGTTATGCCCCCTTGAAATTTGATTGGCCACCCCAGATTTCCCCAAAATTTCTGGCTCATCACTAGGGCGGGTGTTTGTACACTAATACTTGCAACATTTAAAAACCAGCACGATTCTATTAGATAAAACATAACTACAAATTACAGACATGCAGTTTTTACTTTCCAGAAATCATTAGGCCTTGAGGGTTCTTGAGGGTTCCCCACTGGTATTTTGCGATTATAACAGTAACAATCATTAAAATAAATGCAAACGTCTGTGAAATAAAGGTAATGATTTGCTTTTGTGATTTTATATTCAGTTTAATTAACAACTGCAGTGTTTCACCCCTTAACAATCCAGGTTAATTTCAAACAAAGACTTATAATTCAGTACAGGGACTTGATGTGATAAAACTTTGGGCCTGCTGGTTGGCCTATGCCTTGTTAAAGGGATTAAATATGGTATATGCATGATTTATTTAAATGCATTTACATGTATTTAATAAAAAAAAATGACCATTGAATATTACAGTACTTTGACAGTGAAAATTCTTTTTTACAGTGTAGTTTTGCACAATAGAGCAAACAACAAATGGAAGCTTAGAATTGCACCAGTTAGCATTGTGGAACGTGCATGCCAAGATCATTGCAGCCTAGCACTGTCCAAAATCCACATTCAAATATTCATCAAATCCAATTAAAGCATGCAAATTCTTCAACTAGCTGCATGCTAACTGCATAATCATCACACTTGATCTTATCACGAAGTGTGTGATAAGCTTTCATTTTAAGCTTTCATTATTTGTTAGCTACATTAGCTCCATAGCTATGGGGCAAAACTAAGGTTGCAAACTTTGGACAGCAAACATTTCATAACAATTGTTTGATTCTCCTAATATATGTACATGAACTGCAGTTCTATAAGCCCTATAATACCTGCATGAGATGCACATTCATGCACAATGTAAATGACTTCAGTCTGTTGCTCTTCATTTCCATGAAACCATAAGCTGCAAAGGTCTGTGAGATTGACTAACAGTTATTCTTACAGGGCTTTACGCGAAACCATTAGCACCTTTTTTATGCCATATATACCTTTAGTGCAACATGATGCTGTAAGTGAGAGAAAGTTGAGCTTCGTGTTGCTTGTATCTTTGCATGCTCGCTGCAGTTTTTCTGCAATTTGTCTTGAATGGAAACTAACTGAAAGGTCAGGGAAGACAGCGGTTAGCTGACTCTTCAAAAAGGTGAAGAGAAGCGAGAAAAGAGTACTGGTAAAGAGAAAGAAAAATATGTGTGTGCATGTGGTGTATGTAGCCATGCATTAAGGCCCTTGAGGGGAAAAACAAGAATATTTTGACACTGTGGAGGCATTTGGCTGGTCTCCATAAGGCAAAACAAATATGACTTATTTGATTTCTTGTTTTTACAGATCAGCTGTTATCTGAAAAGTAAAAGAGGTGAACGATTTCCTTTTGGTTCCTGAGGTTAAGGTTGGGGTTGGGTTAGGTGTTGCACAGCAGCTTTAGCTAAAGTAGTGCAGAAGGCACTTTATATACACACAGATAGGAATGTAAACTGTGTTTGTGCATGTTTATGTGGTCTTTTGAGCTCTTTTAGGCTGAAAAAAGTGATGCATTGAATGTACTTGATTCAAATGTGTACCTCATTTCCACACATATTACATCAGTGAGGTTCTGTTTTCAGTTTGCTCACTGCTAGAATTAATGTGTTGATGTCACATGCATGTTTCATGTGCATATTCATGTGCAAATGATGCAGTAATGCACTGGATCAAGTAAATGATGTATTTTTTAACACAATGTAAATGGGTAAGAAAAATAGAGAGAACAATAAGAAAAATAAATCAATGATGATGATGAAGAAAAACAAAAAAGTAGAAGGATATGATGATGGTGACAATGATACTGATGAAGTGTATGAAGAAAAACAAGAGAAAAATTCCACACACTTTTACAGGGATGATGATGATGATGATGATGATGATGATGATGATGATGATGAAGAAATAGATGAAGAGGAAGAAAGGAAATTCCACACACTTCAGAAGAATCAGAAGATAAAGAAAACGATAAAGAAGAGGAGAACATGCCACAAACTTTACAGGGATGATTATGCAAAAGAAGAAGAAGAAGAAGAAGAAGAAGAAGAAGAAGAAGAAGAGAAGAAAAAGACAATTAAGAAAATGGATAAGATAAAAAAGAAGATAAAGTACTACACACTTTTAGACATGATGGTGATGATGATGATGATGATGATGATGATGAGGCAATACTACACATATTTAGAATGATGATGATGATGATGATGATGATGAGGAGGAGGAGGAGGAAGAGGAGGAGGAGGAGGAGAAAGTACTACACACATTTAGAATGATGATGATGCTGATGAGGAGGAGGATGAGGGATGAGGAAGATGATGATGAGGATGATGATGAGGATGATGATGATGATGATGATGATGATGATGATGATGATGATGATGAGAATGTACTACACATTTTTAGACGAATGATGTTAATGATGATGAAGATAAGGAGGAGGAGGAGGAAAAGAAAGTACTACACAAGTTTAGAACAATGATGATGATGGTGATGATGATGATGAGGATGATGATGATGATGAGGCAATACTACACACTTGTAGAGCAATGATGATGATGTTGAGGAGGAGGATGATGATGCTGATGATGAGAATGTGCTACACACTTTTAGAAGAATAATGATAAAGATGAGGAGGAAGAGAAAAAAGTACTACACATGTTTAGAACAATGATGATGATGATGATGATGATGATGATGATGAGGAGGAGGAGGAGGAGGAGGAGGAGGGGGAGGAGGAGAAAGTACTACACATTTTTAGAGGGATAGTTATGATGGTAATGAAGATGATGATGATGATGATGACGATGATGAAGAGCAAAATAAAGTACTACACATTTTCACAGGGAATAAGAAGAAGAAGAAGAAGAAGAAGAAGAAGAAGAAGAAGAAGAGAAAGAAAAAGGAGAAGAAGGAGAGAAGGACTGCACACCTTTGTAATAGGAAGTTAAGAACAGATCTGGTGGACCTCCTGGGTTTGTGTGAATTATGGAGCAGTGTTCTGTTCTCCCTCTGCGCACCAGCTTATTAATAGCACCTTCTGAAGGTGTAAAGAAGAGAACCACAATAGCTGCGCACACACACACACACACACACACACACACACACACACACACACACACACACACACACACACAGACATACACACAGACATACACACACACACGCGCGCACACACGCGCGCACACACACGCGCGCACACACGCGCGCACACACACGCGCGCACACACACACACCAAAATGAAAGGCACCTGTTGCACAAACCGCAATGTTTACTCTGAGGCCAAATTAGAGTGTCGTCTTGGCAACAGCAGATTGAATCGCCACCCACAGCTCTGGCCTAGAAAAAAACAAAAAAACATGGGGAATTGTATGTGATGTAGTTTGACATGGAGATGTAAGTTATTTTTTGCTAAGAGCTCAGACTGCAAAGTCGATGTGTCACTATAGTTCACTGAACTATTGGCATAAAAATCCAAGGTTTTGAGTGGAGATTAATTTAAATACATGTCCAGTAATAACCAATTAGGTAACCGTACAAATGGAATCTACTTCACACTTTTTCAAACTCCAGAACTTCAACAGCAAATTCAACATCACTTTCAGATGTTTTATGGGACACAGGGCTGCAGGAATAGGAGCAAAGAAAAAACTCAAACCTACTTACAGGATACTTAAAGGAATCTTGAAGACAGATATTTGTAACTTAACCTCTGTCATGACTGATTGTCCCATAGTTTGCCTCATTCAAAAAGCAGCCCGGGTTGAAATTCTCCTTATGACTCTTCATGTAGAATTAATTGCTCCTCGGTAAAACCCTATCAAATCTATTAGCCTAATATCTCTGTCTAATTTACTGCCAGCGCTGGTCTTACTGTTTGTTTTGAGGAGTTTTTCCTTTGCTTGATGGAGGAAGGAGAACTTAGAGATAGTTGTGATTGGTATATATATATATATACATTGTTTTTTTCAGCTAAAAAGTCTGGTTCCATTGACTTACATTAAAAGTAAAGTAGGTTTTTTCCTTCTCCTGTTTCCTTCTCCATTTTGGAGATAAAAAATTATATATTAGATGTGTGTGTGTATGTGTGTGTGTGTGTGTGTGTGTGTGTGTGTGTGCGTGTGTGTTTGTGTGTGTTAAAAAAAATGTGTGTGTGTGTGTGTGTGTGTGTGTGTGTGTGTGTGTGTGTGTGCTAAAAAGCAACAGTAACAAAAACAATCTCTGTTTTCAGGCTGTGACTGTTTTCAGTACACAAACCAATGCAAACCCGACAGCCAAATTCAAGAAAAATGTAAGCTTTGAAGCTGTATGGAACTAGGCACAGGATATCTTAATGGAGCATGCCCACATTTTTGCAATGGACTTCAGTGAAAAACATACAACAAATGAAATAAGAATTTTGAATCAATATAACAATATGGACTACACTACTTCCAGTGGTTCCCAGTTTGTACCACAGTTCACCACTACTCTCTTCATTTACAGCCTAGTGAATGCTTGGTGGTTATTCTTACTTTTATGGATACATTAAGACCTGGGGACGACTTGCACTGCAGCGGGTTATCCTTAAAGCCAAACAGAAACCATGTGCTCTCTAAAACGTATTTCTGAAACTGTGTTGAATATAACACCTACAGCAGTAATCATCTCACTGAAGCCGGGCCTTATTTTTAGCATCCTCCCCCACGTTCAGACCAAGTCAATTCAGACCTGGCAGCACAGCCAGCCCAGGGCCTGTGACCTGACCCAGCCTCAAATGTCCATTTACCACAACAACCACTTTGGTGCAACCTCCTTCTTCACTATAGGACAGCACAATCACAGGTCTGAATTTCACCATACAAAGTATGGCTAGGAAGAAGCACCTGACATGCTTGTTGACCAATGATAGTGTTTAGCTATATGGTTGCTGTGAAGTATTGTGGCCAACAGTGGCTAATAAAGTTAGGCCAGAAGTTGACAGAATAAACTAGCATGTTGACCATTTACTTATTTTAAAGACACTGATGTTTATTTGAGTTGTTATGGTTGCTGGTGTTGGACAGCATCAACTTTGTTTTGTTTTTTTCTTGGTCAGTGAAATGTTTTCAACTGCTTTCAGCTCCTCAGTTGGAGTTTCAGCTCATATGTGTGCCATTCTCTATTGTGTGCTTGGAGCTCCCCTACTGGTCAGTTTAGAAATTACACCATACTGCATACAGCAAGCTGTTAAACTTTTTCTATCAGTTTCCTACTGAAACAGCATTCCAAGCTCAGAAGGAAATGCATAATGAAAGTGTGATAAAATGACATAAATATGCTAAAATAATGCATCTAATATTTCTAAAACGATCAGGAAAAATGACTGAGGGTGCAGACAGGGTGCTGTAATGAAACTGTAATTGAAGGCATGTGTGGTGGGCTGCTGGGGGTATAGGGGGAGCCCCATTGTGAGCAAGAGAGAGAGAGAGACAGAGAGATAAAGAGAGAGAGAGAGAGAGAGACAGAGAGAGAGAGAGAAAACAAAGTTCTTAAGGTCAGTTGTGAGCAAACTATGCGTGTGAACGAGTATGTGTGCGTGTGTGTGTTTGTGCTGGTGTATGCATGAGCCAGGCATGAGAATTTAAACCCCCACATAAGCGGCCGAGAGAGGCCTGAGAACTACAGTGGGGGCTGAAGGAAAAAAGGGAGGAGGGGCAGGTTTGGGTCATTTACATATAAACAATACAAACAATATCCCAGCAGTGACATATACACTATAAACATACTGTTCTATACAGCAACAGAACAAAGGTTATAATGTTCTTTTAGCCATAAGTTCAGTTATATTATTCATTTAACATACTATTCCATTTCAATGATATAATTATTGATGACGTCAAAATTACATGTTAATAACATGTTAACATGATAAACTATTCACTTTTTCACATTTCCCCATTAACTTCCTTTATGCTGTTAACATATTTTTCTAGTTTGACCCTGCAAACTGTCTGTATTTCCAGCCTGAAGCCCTGCTGGTCCCAGGTGGTTGATAGGACTCTACTACTGTGGCCCTCTTGTTCAATTTATTTACATTTATTTACATGATACATTTATTAATTATTGTCTCTGGGGCAGTGCCCCTCTTGTCACTGGGGTGGTTCCCTCAAGGGTGCATCTCAGTACCTTTAGTCAGGGAACATAACTGAACCATAATCTACTGAAATTATATGTTCTAAGCTGTACTGACTCCACACACCCCGTCTTGTCACCAGGCTTTTTATTTTATTGATCTGTGTTAAAACATTAGGAAAACATTAGGTTATGAAAAGGTACAAATACATACTTTTTTACCTGGAAAAATGTATTTAAGGGACCTTAAAACCACTGTTTACATTAAACATTTACATTATTTGTACCTTGATGAATGAAAAATCTACCTGCACAGAGGCTTTATGTCTAATAGTGTATGATGCGTCTACAGCAACGCCTATTTCTGCTATGAGATGTCTCACTATTATGTAGTGCTAAGCTATCTGGGGCACCTGAGCATTTTTGGCCATTCTAGATTAAATATGATCACTTAAAGCTCCATATGTTTTATTCAAAGTGTGCAATGGACATTTACATATACAGGGTGATTCAAAAAGATTCATCTGATTTCAAAATGATTTATTTCACGTCTAAATCATTACAGAACAATGCAGTAAACTGTAAATGGTTTAAATCAGCATAAAGTTTATTATGTAATTGTACAAGGTCTCAATATGAACCTCCTCCAGCTCTACAGACAACATCAACACCATAGTCAAATTTATCCCATACTCGATTGAGCATGTCAGGTGTCGCTGCACTCACAGCTCTTTCAGTGCGATTTCGGAGATCATCCAGTGTTGTGGAACCAACGACGAACACTCTGAGCTGTTGGAGGTTCACAGCCCGTGAAAATCACGCTGCACAGTTATGACAATTCACTCTTATTGAAGTGGAGAACATCTTCCGGTGATAGTCAGAAACTCTATGACCCCCTCTTTCAAATGGTATGTGATTGGTTCCTAGGAGCCTCACGGTTGTAGAAATATGGTGCTTTGAAATTGGATGAATCTTTCTGAATCACCCTGTATCTTAACTTGTATGTTGAAGTTTTACCCTGACCTTTTTAGTAGCTGGTTTACCCCTGACCTTTAAACTTGGTTAAATTACTGGTCAGAGACCTATACATGACTTTTTTCATGAAATTGGTCCCACCCATTATAGATCAAAATTTGATTGGCTGATTTCACTGTTACTTCTTCTTTAGGTTAATGGTTAATTTAACATGTAAGACCTTCGGTCCAGCTCGTGAAGGCCTTACATGTTAGATGAACCACTAATATAATTAAGAAGTAATCAAAGGAAGAAATAACTTAGCAAAATAATAATAATAATAATAATTGGACAGTTTTTCCACTAGGCATTTCAGAAACACATTAGCTAGCTAATGTAAAGCATCTAATTATAAAATTACAGTGATTCTGCACAAATATGAAATGAAATAATACAAAGTTGTGCTCCTTTACATACTCCTCACGCTCTGCTGAAACTCCTGAGACCCCCTCCCCCCCCACCCCAGCTCCCTTTCATGCCCTCTCAGATCAACTCACTTTCATAAAACTGGCCCGTACACTCTGGCCTAGCCCAATCGCCTGCTTTCCTCGCTGGCCTTGGGCCAGGAAAAGTAACGGTTTCAGCCCTCAGAAAAGAGATAGCGTGCACAGTTTTCATTTATTACAATAAATTACAGCAGAAGGGAGTGAGCGAGCGAGTGGGTGAAAGAAAGAGAGAGAGAGAGAGAGAGAGAGAGAGAGAGAGAGAGAGAGGGAGAAGGGGAAAAAAAGGTAAAGCAATAAAAGACATGAGTGATATAAATAGTGTGGCAGGGCGTAGGAAAAGGGAGACGGGGGGCTTAGGGCTGGGTGCGGAAGTGCACTCCCACGCAGCCTTGCTCTGCACACACACAAACGCTGCACCTGAGCACTGGGTCTCATCACAGCTACCTGGCAGGGCTTTAAGCCTCAGCAGAGTCTCTGGGTCATGTCACAGACACACACACGACGGCCCAGCTAACAGAGAGCAGCTGGAGGAGCCGAGACAGCCCCCATTCATAACACTGGAGTCTAATGAGAGAGAGAGAAACAGAGAGAAACAGACAAAAGACAGAGAGAGAACGAGACACAAAGAGAGAGATTACGAGGGAGGCTAACCCTCCTCCACTTTACAGAGCACATTAACCCATTACCTGCGGTTGAACCCTGCTCCGAGGTGGAAAGCTATGAATAATAACCGCTTTCGCTACAGTACGTCAATATACGTTTCCTAATAATGATAAATGAAATCATAGTTTCGGTATGAAATACAGAAATCAAGTTGTGTTTATAGGAATTTGATATAAAGAAGAAATAAATGAAAAAGAAAACAGAGGTTTCGAAAACTGGAGTTCCAATAATCATTTAAACACAGAGAAATAACAGGACTCCCAACAACCATGCAAAACCTGGCAGACCTCCAAGACAGTCACCGTCAGACAAACTGTACTTTCAGAGGAAAATCAAGCTCCTCTCTTACTTCAAATCTGAAAAAAAATCCACAAGTGTTACTGCCTGTCCATCCGTTGTGAGAAGACAACTCAACACTATGGGCTGAAAAAGTAAAAAATAAGTTTAATTTTTAAATAAGACCCCTAGAATTTTGGGTATTTTTGGTATTGTGGGTCAATTACAATCGCAATTGCAATTCTAAAGTATTTACATGAGACAGTCACACATGCCATATGTTGTTATTTTCAGGAGACCCTGGGCTACTCAAATATGCCATTGTTTGACATGTTAATCCTAACAGAAATTTGATGAATTTGGTTCATTTGTGATCAAAAATTGACCTAGTGTCTGCTAAATTTTGTAATTTTTTTGCTTATAGAGATCTTGAAACAAGTTGCAGTCAGGAAACCTTTTTAAAAATTGATAGTCTGAAGTGTCTGTGAGCTGAAAGTGCAATAAGATTCATTTTATTGGTTATTATGAGTAAAAATAAACAATTAGCATAAGGCAGACATGTTTTTTTATTGATTTTCTGTCCTCTTGGATTCATGCTCAGTGCTAAAACTCTGATACACAGCAAGACAGACTTTATTTTTAATTACACATTGAGTTACATATTTAATATCAGATATTTTTAACACTCAAAATTAATGTAAACTGAAAGAAAGAGCTAGATATTATTAATTTTATGATGTTTGTCATATTTATTTTTATTTATCTGTTAAAATGTTGTTTTAGGGCCTGTTTGTGTGATTTTGAGGGAAAGTGCACTCATTGTGTTGAATGCGACACTGCAGTTTTATTGCCTTTTTTCCACCGTTTTTTGCCTTTTCGTTGGAATATGAAGGCCAAAAAGCAGAGCAGTAATATCAGGATTTTAGGTGATTTTCTGAGCTGAATTACTCACTGATGTTGACATCACCACTCGATGATGTCATGCTTGCTAGCAAATTGTGGACTTCAGGTCCTGACACATTTAACAAACTTAAATATGGCATATTTTTCTGCACAATTCTATTTATTTGCTCAGTTTAACATACATACATACATACATACATCATCTAAACCGTTTATCCTTCTGGGTCGCGGTGGGGTGCTGGAGCCTATCCCAGCTGTTGTTGGGCAGAAGGCAGGATACACCCTGGACAGGTTTCCAGTCCATCGCAGGGCAGACAGACAGACATACACATTCACACACTCACTCACACCCAGGGGCAATTCAGCTAGTCCAATTTGCCTGACTGCATGTCTCTGGACTGTAGGAGGAAACCCACGCAGACACGGGGAGAACATTCAAACTCCACACAGAAAGGACCCTGGTCGCCCGGCCAGGAATCGATCCCAGGCCATTCTTGCTGTGAGGCGGCAGCGCTACCCACTGCGCCACCGTGCCGCCCTTCAGTTTAACATATTTAATTTAAAACATATAAAGGCCACTTTTTTTCATTCCCAAATCAGCAAATAAACAGAAACTGTGCATTAAAAAGTGTGTTCTCTGTGATCTGCACTCTGTACAGGGAGATTGTTCTTGAAGAGTTCTTTAATAAAGAAAATGGTTCTATATAGAACCATGAGCACTCAATGAGCCCTTTGCTTTATTTAAATGGTTTTTTGCATTGTTAAATGGTTCTTTAGATTGATGAAGAATGTATTTTACATGTTTCTGTGTAGAAACTTGCCCCGCGATGGACTGGCGACCTGTCCAGGGTGTATCCTGCCTTCTGCCCAATGACAGCTGAGATAGGCTCCAGCACCCCACCGCGACCCAGAAGGATAAGCGGTTTAGATGATGTGTGTGTGTGTGTGTGTGTGTGTGTGTGTGTGTGTGTGTATAGAAACTTTTTAAAAAGGGTTCTATAGGGCACCAAAAAGAGTTCTTCCATTATTAAAGGCTTGACATTGTAACAATAGAAGAACCCTTTTTGGAACCTTTTTTTCAAAAAGGTACTATATAGAACCATCTAGAGCACATTCTCCATCAATCTAAAGAACCATTTAATGATGCAAAGAACCATTTTCTTCACTAAAGAACTTGAAGAACCATCAGTTTTAAGAGTGTAGAGGGTGTTAACGTCCTTTCACTTAGAAAGTTAGCAAAAAATGCTATTTGACCAGGGGTGCTCAAACTTTTAAAACACATCTGTAACACTCAAGAAGAAAAGGATTTTTTCAAAAAAGATCAAACAAAGAGGCTGGCGCTGTTCTCAGAACATTGAACTGGCCACCCCAGGCTTCAGACATCAACACCAATTAATGTGTTCGTGATTACTTGGACTGTGAGAAACAGAAAAATGCAACCAACTTCTAAGACTGAACTGTGGAGGTGGAAAAATGTCCATTACTTAAAGTAAATCAAAACAAGACTGTAAATAGTTATAAGGACCCTGAGATCAGGCCCTCTGTAGTCTCTGATTTTTTTTTTTTTTCATGTGTCTCTGTTTATTATGTATCATGTGGAAACTTCGCCGAATTGAGACAGTAGTATCCAACTGCAGACCCGTAGTACTGAACTTTCAGAACCTCACTTTCAGACCATTCAGCTCCTTACAAATATGCCTGAAACTGTACATTTCAGCATCGCAGTCACATTTTCCTGCCCTTCCGAGAGAATTTCAACTGAGAGTTTTTATTTTAGCACCAAAGTGCATACGGCACATAGTGATGCTGCTTTCAGCTGCAAGTAAGGCAATCATTTTGTACAAGAAGAAACTCGTTAACCTATCAGTTGGTTTTTGTGACAGATGAAGAGATACTGAAGTTAAGGTTGTGTAATAGGTCTTTATTAGTTTGCTGGTATCTATCAGTCTTGGCCTACTTTGCTGGTGTTTTGAACCCATGCACTCTTAAAAAGGATGGATGAAGCTTCTTCAAGGGTTCTTTAGTAAAGAAAATTATTCTATTTAGAACTATGAGTTCTACATATAACCCTTTCATGCTTAAATAGCTCTTGGTGAAATGGTTCTGCAGATTAATATCTGAGGGTTTCTTAAACATTATGCAGTAATAGCAGAGCCAGTTTTTGGAAACAGGCATATGTACATACATCTCACGTATCTCTGTGTTACAAATAGCAAACCTCTTGACCTTAACATGACATCATATCTGGAGATGAGAATGCGGGGTTGAAGGGGCGGTGCTCAGAGTACAGTATAATGGCTCTGCAGCAAGACCCTTCTCGACTGAGAATGCAGCAGCCCACTCAGGGGCACAGCCATGGATATCTCAGGCTGACCCTGGATAAGGGTCCAAGGGAGCCTGGACCTTACGGAACAGTAATAGCAGGTTATGGAGGAATGGAGGGATGGGAAAGGAACAAATGAAAAGGTGCATAACAATTATAGACGAGTAAAAAAGCACTGATGACTAGCAACAGCCCTGAATCAAAACAATTATGAGAGTAATTTTTCAACTTTACTCCTACTTGAGTAATTTTCTTTATTAAAACTTTCACTTGTCTTCAACTGAATTATCACCTCTGTATCTTTTCCACCCCTGACCTGCTTTTGTTCGGGCTCCTTTGCTATAGTCCTGTATTTAGCATCATCGTCTTCACTTTCTGCCTGGAGAGCCATTCTCTTAGTCTTTGGGGTCAAAGCAAAATCTGGAAGGAAGGAGCTGGAAGTTCAGCAGAAGACTGCGACTAAATCTGGATCAATAATTGCAGAAAAATTACATATTTTCATAGGTTCCATTGAGCGAGGACTAGCACATTGACGCCTCTTTCAGTTCAAATATGCCAATTATTTTAATTCCGTCTGGCTGTGCCTGCTACATCCCTGCAGCAGACGCAGCCCAATAAAACTATATATGTTTATAATATCCACTGTCGACTGCAGTCTTTTATGAGATATTTTGAAATATGCTTACATGAATCCCAGCCAGAGCTTGTTTGCAGGATTTATCATGGACAGACCCCTCATTTGTGAGACACGTTTGTTTGTAAAAGCACTTTGCTGGCACCTGATTGCATCCAGATCCACACTGCCATGGTCACTGTGTCCAGCCATACCTGCTCATACTCAGATATGTCCAGTGGTGGATGAAGTACACAAATCATGTACTTGAGTTAAAGTTGAGATACCCAAGATAAAATTTTACTCCAGTAAAAGTAGAAATTCCTCCCTTTAGACCTCCACTTGAGTAAAAGTACAAAAGTATTTGCCTTCAAATGTACTTAAGTATCGAAAGTAAAAGTACTAAAAGATTAATTATGACTCTGATGTCCTATTAGCATTTCTGTAACAAGACTCGCTTCATTAACTCATTTTAGGTGAAAATACTCCAGTGTCACTCTTGGTAAACCAGTCTTTTAATAGAATGTCATTGATTAGTGACGCTGATGTCTATTAAAATTATCATAAGCACAAAACACTGAAGGCAAACAATTTTTGGTTTAAAATTTATTTGCAACTTAGTTACAGGTTTAAGTTTAATAAAAACTTGTTTAAACTCAGATTCACAAATGAGTTTCCTTTACTAAACTGCATCTGTAGGTCTCTGTTCATAAACATAGACTAGCCAAAACAAATTTACTAGAAAATGAAATAGTGTTTGTATAAGAAAAAAAAACAAAACAAAAAAAAAACATGCCAGTCACAACTGCATATGTGTACATATATTTATATTGTGGTCTTTTACACAAAGTTAGGTTAGTTCATCATTTATGTTGAATAGACACTCCCAAAATTTTACTCTACTGCACTGATGTTGAACCGTATGCTTGCACTGGGTCAAAACAAGCTCAAAAAAAAAAATGCACGCTGTTTCCTGATTGGTGTTTTTGCTTCGCGCTTCTTTCGGTTTGATGTTACGTTTTTATTCACACAAAACCCAAAAGGAAGGACAGATTTCGCATAGTGTAGTGGAGTGAAAAGTAAGATATTTGACTTTGAAATGTAGTGGAGTGAAAGTAAAAAATTGTTCAAAATGGAAATACTTCAGTAAAGTACAGATACATGAAAAAAGTACTTAAGTACAGTAACGAAGTACATTTACTTTGTTACTGTCCACCCCTGGATATGTCACCTGTGCATGCCGGCATGAGGTACACTGGCATTACTGGACCTGATTTACAGAGGCTGTCCCTTTATTTCTATGATGTAAGGGGGTCAAGTATGTTGGTGAATGGCTGATTGTGTAAAGTTGAGTTTTATGATGGTATGTTGAGGGAAGTTTATGGGTTCCAAATGTCTGAGGGTTGAAAAGGGGTTGGGTTGACGTAATGCAGTACTCTACTTTATATACTTCATTTTACAGTAAAATACCATCTATCTAGTCCCAAATTCCCCCTGAAGATCAGTAAAGTACATCTATCTATCTATCTATCTATCTATCTATCTATCTATCTATCTATCTATCTATCTATCTATCTATCTATCATGCAGTCCTCTACTGTATATGCTTTATTTTATTTTTTTTTTAATATGATGGACACATCTGCTGCTGGTATTTTACTGTAGTAAAAATTAAAGTAAAAGTAAAAGTACAAAAAAAATTACTTTTACTTTTACTTTAGTTTTTACTACAGTAAAATACCAGCAGCAGATGTGTCCATCATATTCTGTACAACAAGATACTGTTAAACGCTCAACAGGCCAGTGGGCCCAAAGTTTTTTACATACTTCTATAATCTAAGAATAGCTTAAAAAGTTTGCACTGAAGTCCCTGTAGTTACTGAATTATAAGCCTTAGTATGTAATAAGTCTGAGATTTTAAGGGGTTAAAGGAGTTGAAAAATGTTATCTAATTATAGTTTTTTAAAGCCAACACCATGTTTTAATTACCATCATTGAACAGTTTCAAGCAAGCCATTATAGCAATTATGTGCACTTAAGCTGGTCTTTAGGACTGCAAAGCCTAGTAACTCAACTTTTTTTATGTGATGTTGTGGGATGAACTACTGAACTGATACACAAAGAAATAAAATATGAAAACACATAAAGGGAACTGTAGATAAAAAACTTACAGCTGATTAGAAATTAGTCCTACAATATTCAGTGCTATAATGTTCACAGACTGCTCAGTACTGCACAAATTAATGGCCCAAAGTTCTCTTCAAATACAACTAATAAATTTAAAATCCAATATTTTCAATATTTTACTTTCTTTTACGAAATACCTGGGCTGTATGTCCCAGAATGCACCATTTTCTTTACATGATTATATATATATATATATATATATAGAGCCCTGCTGAATGTTTCTCACAGTGGATAGCTGTGGTTTCACAGCTACTATATCCCTCATAGTCAATGTTATAGTCATGTGTTAGATATCAACCATCTGCTCTTACAGCCTTTCTGAAATGTCTTAAAGTAGTACGACTCTCATGTGGCTGTGTTTAATGTGCTCACAGTGGTGATCCCCAGCCCGGCCATGAGAACTAAACACCAACCGCTTAGCTTCCCCCGATTAGCCAGGCCAGTCTGTGAGGATATTGATGTGAGGTTCAGCTGAAGTTGAACAGCATGTGTGTGTATGTGTGTGTGTGTTTCGCCCCTGGGGTGAACCGAGCTCTGGGCCTGAGCTAGCATGGTGTCCTGCTGGGTAACTTCCTGTTGGAGGGGTCTTTGCATGGCCAAAACTTGATCTTTCATTCCAAAAATAAAAATGGCCACTGCAGGGGCTTCTACTGCTGGGAGAGGTAGCAGCGCTGTGTAGTTCCTTCCTGCGAGCGCCAAATGCCCCCTGTGATCATGCACCTGGCATTTATTAATGTGTTGTGTATACAGATTTTTAGGTTATCTATATACAACACCAGTTCCAAAAACGTTGAGACAGTGTGAAAAAAAACAAAAAAAACAAAAAACAGTGATTATGTTCAAATTTATTTGGAATTCCATCCTTGCTCAATTTCACCTTAGCTCCATTCCCTTATTATCTCTGTCACCTGTGTTTGGTTTATAGTTTCATTTCAATCTGATTCTTGTTTTTGTTGAGGTACAGTCACTGTAATCATCATTGTCTTGCAAACTTTTCCTGGGCCTTTGCAGTAACCATTTTTGTTTTTTTTTCAGTGCTTTTGGTTAAATTACTACTAATTTTGTATTTTTTTTCTACTTCTATTGCTCAACTTGGGCCATTCAAAGGTCACTTTAAATGGAATTAAATATAAGTCTTTGCACACTATATAATATTATAACAATAATTCTCCCAATTGCCAGTTCAATTTGTCTGTAGATCTTTTTTTGTGATGTGTACAGGTATTCCCAGCTCTGTGTTTTCAGATTTAACATATTAATTTCTTTACTTGGGTTACAGCAGTAATTTCTCAAAATCAAGCACTCTATTGTGTTTTCTGTTTCTTGTAATGGACAAACATGAACACAATCATGGGAAAATACTAAAAAAAACAAGCAGTCTACATGGACAGCCAACAGATTCTAAAAAAAGTTTAGATCAATGCCATGGAAGATCTGAAGAACCTTCCAATGGATGCTTCTTCATTTTTGTAAATGAAATACGTAAATATGAGGAAACAGAGTTATATGTGATTCTATAAAGAACCTTTAGAAATTGGTTCTATATACCAACAAAAATGAAATTCTACTGTTATAAGCTTGACATTGTGGTGCCAAATACAACCATTTTCAAAAACGTTCTACATAGAACCATATAAAAAAACATTCTCCATCAATTCACCATGCAACAAACCATTTAAGCATGAAATTGTTCCATTCAGAATTCATGATTTCCTACTCTAAATTGTACACCAATTTAAGGTTTTTCTTCAAAATGTATGTTTAAGCCAAGAACCTTTCTGAATCATTATTTTCAAGAGTGCGGTTCTACTATTCACTGTTGGACTGCACAATCTCATTCATGTTCATGTTTTGCCTTATTTCTTGGTTTATCAACTGGGCATATCGTAACACTTGACTAAAACCACTAAGATCACTAAACAGTCAGTCTAGTGCCCCACACTTTCAATCTCTGCCTCTTTGATGGAGTAGAATTAAAGATTAAAAGTTTGATAACCACTGGCTTCATGGCTTGAGTGGAGAAAGAACGTGTTTGTAAGCAAAGGGTGTGGTAAACTCAATGTTTGAATGATAAGCCTGCAAAGATAGCTGGTCCCAGTCTGAGGCCTGTAATAAGCTGGAAGTATTCCCATCTCGCCAGGCCCGAGTCGGCAGAGAGACAGAGGGGCGTATCTGTGCAGGTTTTGTCTATGTTGTTTCAGGGCCGTGGAGCGACACAGATTAGGGACGTCCTCCGGGGTCACCGGCAAGTCACTGGAGTGACTGGGCTGGCGGTCTTTTCCCATGGCTCAGAAACCACAAAGCAGAGATTAGGAGAACATGGAGACAAGAAATCAAGAGACAGTAAAGAAGACACAAAGAGAGAGAGAGACACTTAAGCCACAGTCATGATAGAAATTTGCAACTCACATCTCGTGATGCAATAGGGTTGACCGTGGGAGGGCTTGAAGGGTGGCAACAAAAACTTCTCTATTTTGATGCAGTTAGCAATTTAGCAATAACTAAACAGTAACAAACAAAAAAACACAAATTTAAAGATACTGGGTCTATTTAGTTTCTAGTCTCTCAGTGTTTTAATTGTAGTGTTGTCAAAGTTAACATGCAAGTAATGAATTAATTAAAAAACTAATTTTTCATAAATGTATTTTCTTCGCACAACCCTTCAAACTATCTATAGTGGCGCAGACTATTGCACCACTGTGCAGCTGATTGCACACTGGTTAGAGCAATGATAGAATCTGCAATTGCAGCCCTTTCATTTAACAACAGCTTTTAAATGGCTTTTAAAACCTTCGACACCTTCACTGGACAGTGCCTCAAATCCATGAGCTGTTTGAATGAGAGTAAGAGGCTACAATCATGGAGAAGTTGAAGACATTGGCTGTATATATGATATATATGAAATTAATATCCTAATATGCTTATTTGTTGGGACATGTAGCCCCTTTTGCTGTACTGGATGTTGGACGCTGCATTCACATGACAAAAATATTACTGAACTAATAAAAGCGGTAAATACATTCTGACAAAGCTTACTGTCTCCACTCATTTTTGGTTCCTGATGGTTCCTGGCTTATGACAGAATGGGCTTCTTTCTAAATGGTACAATCTTTCATTAGAGTCAAATTTGAGGAAATACAACAAATGTGGTTAATCAGGATTAACTACACAAACAAATGTGATCATTCCTGATTAATTTATAGTTGGGTCAGGAAGAAATATTTCATGCCTTGGTGCTAAATTTAGAACTTTCTCCATTATAGATCTTCAGTGCTGCTACACACATTACAGTTCAGTTCAGATTTCACAAGCAAAATTTAATTTCGAAAGTCTGTGATGGGAAACCTTGCATTGTAAAAAAAAATATTGTCAAAATACTGTAAAATGTAAAGGTCAGTACTGTTTTTTAAAAGGTTAAATGTATCACTGTCACACCAAAACCAAAACTTTAACAAATGCTATTTTTTTAGGAAAAGGAACAACTATTTTTAAAATTTGAATGGAAATAAATAAAATAAGATGAGAAAATGAAAATAAAAATGAAATACTTAAAAAAAAATGGAGTGTTTCTATTGGTCCATTCACCATTAAATTTTAATAGACAATAAAAGGCAATTGGTATTTTCAAATAGAAAAAAGAAAAAAGATAAAGAAAATGAGGAAAATGGAAGTTTTTCTCAGTGATGACACTGTATTTACATTTGATTTGCATCAGTTTTGCATGGTTGTTGGGCTGTGGTAAAAGGCAGTATTGCTAAGAAATTAAATGACTGTAATTTTATAGATTCTTTCCATCACTGCGAAAATATACTTTTTCTGTTAATTAATGGACTTTGTCTAGCACCTCTGCTTTCAGACCTTTCAGTTTTGTGTGTGTGCATATATTGCGGCAGTTTCCATTGTGATTAATGCGTTTTCTATTGCAAAATTTGGCTGCGAAAAACTAGCATGCCTGTGCCTCTGGAGAAAAGTGAGAATGAGAGGGATAGATAAAGTAAGAGAAAGTGAAAGTGATGTGGGAGGTAGAGCAAGAGCAGCAGATGGATAGTTTTACATTGATGGCGTAAAAGAGCTTAATAATGAAATAAATCTGCTCACAGGCCTGTGTGTAATACTGGCGCTGGCTCTATTTTCCACATGCCTTTGCACTTTGCAGCGTCATAATGAACACAGCTCTCTCTGTCTAGAGAGACAGCGATGGTGTGGTCTGAATGAGCCTCTTAAATCCTAAATGTGGCTTTATGAACAGAAAAACAAGCAAAACCACCTTGCGTGAGGTCTACCGTGTCAGTGGGTCAAAAAGGCACATTCTGAGAAACCAACAATACCAGTTCTCTACAACTGCACCTACATAAGACAGCATTCTGAACCTTTGTGCTGTATGAATCACAATGAATCATGCAACTGACCTTTAAGGTACAGACAAAAAATGATACTACACTCTTCTCCTACGCTACAGGTGTAGCATTCAGTCTTTCAGTCACTGTTTCTGATATTACGTGATGAACACATCTACATATGGATGTTTCAACTTGCCTGGTTCAGTCTTTGACCTCCATGGTGTATTCTGCGAATTGGTGGCACTATAGCAACCCATAAAACTCAACTTCATTTTGAAGTTTTGAAGATATAGAAAGTCACTTTAGAAGTCACAGGTTTGTTTTTACACTAACTGACTAACTTTATTTAAAACTCCTACTTGGTAGGTCTACCTTGCTGATGTACAGTAGAGCTAGCATGGTACAAACAGTAGGGTGATTATGCTGTGACAAAGTAACACTACTATGCATTATGGCTTAATTTTTGTAGCAACATAAAAAATACTGACTTGTCTCAATAACCCTATTCAAGCTGGATTAGTTTTACCAGAGACGGTTGACTCACCAATTTGTGCCAGACTCACCAAAGTGCCTGGGTAATTTCCCTAAACTGGACATTCACTTACCACCTTGTCAAGATACTGCATTGTAATCCACCACCCAAAAAATATCCATCAATTAAACTGCAGTTGGATTGTGTTGTTTAAGTCAAAAAGAACTAAAAAAGGTAACTTATAAAATTTAAACGAGTAACTTATAAACTTATAAACCTTTTTAAACCAGATAGCTGTTTCACAGTTAAACAAAGTCATGTAATGGAAATAAATTTTAAATAAATAAAGTGCAATATTTAACTTTCTCTAACTAGAGTGAAAATTGCAATAAAACATGCCATTTTTGGGCAACATTGAACATTTATAAGATGACACCTCGGAAAATCCTAAAGCTGAATCTTAACTGGCTCACTACTCCATAAACAGTGCACTATATGAGTTATGAAATTTTGGCTTTTACATCCAAATATTGCACTTTATGTCCAGTATGGAATGGTGCACACATGCTGAATCCAAGGTGGTCCTTTGTCAGACATACTGTGCACTTTTTAGGTGCAGTAGCCATTATTTTAAAACCTACGTGCTGCACTTTGTAGACAGAAGGGAGCCATTTGAGATTCTGCCCAAAACAGTTGGCAGCAGTGTTGCATCACCTGACCCAAATACTGCATGCTGATTGGCTGAAAGGATTTATCGAGTTCTGCTCGAGAACAGCACTGGCGGTTGACCATTTCTGCTGTAAAATGTGAACTTGCAAAGCCTTGACAATGGACAATAAGAGGTTTTGTGACAAACATATTTAGGGTCTAGATTGTGCTACATGTTCAGAATAACTCACGACTGCTAGTTTTTAAGGGATTCTATTAATTGCTTTTTGCAAATGAACTCTTCGTCTGGTCAACAGTAACCCTGTGGTAGGAAACTGACCAATGACCGATAGTGTAGATGGTGGCTGACAAATTATGCCTGCAAACAGTCAGTAGCTACACTGTCACAGTAGACCTATACCTTAGGTGGCGCCCATAAACTGGTCAAAGTAAAAGTAGGAGGTTGCAATTAAGTGCATAAGTGTAACATTATTAATTGCCCAAGAAGCAAGTCATGGAAAAAGTACACTTCAGGAGCCTGGAAGTAAGTCAGACCATGATGATTCTGGTGTAAATCACAGGTGTGCCATGTACTGCCTTTGGGAACTTACTGAGAGGTAAAGGATCTTTCTTGTTTGCTTGTTACTACCATTATTTTTGCAAAGATACAACGTCAAGTTTAGTATGCACTGCATACAAGGCTAGCATCTGACCACTCGGCCTGTTTGTCCCTACCTACGCAGAACATAAATAGAACAAGATCCCAATACAAATAACTGGAAGAGCGAAGGCTATCGTAAACAGATCAAGAGTTGCCATGATGGAATGTAAATATTAAGATGCCAAGCTGGAGTTCATGAACTCCCCAGCCCCCAGAGTGAAAGCTCTTTGTCCGAAGCCTCGTGGGACCGGAACAGGGGAGAGTGAAGGAGTGAAGGGCTCAGGCAAAAAGAACTGCCCCTGAGGAAGGAAAAGGGAGGAGGCTGACCGGGTATCTCGTCCTTGAGCCGTCTCTCCTGTCCTTTTCCTTTGCGGAGAAACTACGTCAAATGAGACAGGTACAGTTTTAGAGTTTGGCTACAGTACAGAAAGCATAGCTGTCTGAAATCTTAACAGCTCAGCAATTGCAGGTCAATTACTGATTACAAATGACAAGAAGTGTCATTAATAACAGTCGTTTGGAATTACTTAACGGGTGTTTTCTAATCCGATTACTTTTGGATTACGTCTGAGGTTTATTTGGCTTCATAATCAGTTAAATGGTTACATAAAGATCAAGCTTTTCTAAAGACAGCTCTTACACCACTCCTCCCTCCTTCCTTCATCCAAAAACACACGTAACTATTGCCAACAGCTCCTAGGGACATTCCAAAATTTAACTATTGCTACATCTGTTGTAAACATGCTTACAGCAGAGCAGCAGTAGTCTCTAAAGTGAACTGTTAAAGACTAGGAAATCCCCTTTCTAATGATGAGTTTTTAAGGTTTGAAAGACTACAAACACTTTGGGGTTGATACTTGGGGGTGGGCTGTTTGATTTTTTTTTGTTTAAATAAGTGTCTTACGCCTTTGAAAACCTCTTGACGCTGATCTACAAAAACACCAAAATGGTACAAAATGATGAATTCTGTCAAAATGATGGGCTGAGGGATGCAAGAACTTATTAAATGCTAGTTATAGGCTGAAGTATGTCCTTAAAGATAGGGATACCAAAAATAATTCTTAGAAGAACCATAGAAGATCCACTTTTGCTTCCCTAAAAACTTTTAATGGATTAAATGGTTACAAATAGATTTAAATGGTAACACTTTCCATGAAGGGTGTCTACATAACACATTCATAACATCTTACATGCACACTTCATAACATGAACATTTAAATCCATAAAACATACATACATGAATTACATTATATTAATATGGACTACTATATCATTTTCCTGAAGTTCTATTTACAAGATAGAAGTTCTCATTCTCATTTTATTTTGAAAAAGTATGCTATTTTCAGTAAAACACTTCATTTCCGGACAGCCAAAATAAAAATGACCTCGTTTTACCCCTTTTAGTCATTAAGTGCTTTGACATCCAGGCACACCATCATACAAAGATTCAGTTGAATGATTGCCTGAGTGTCAAAGCACTTCATGAACAAAGGGGTAAAATGAGGTCATTTTTATTTTGGCTGTCCAGAAATGATTTGCTGAAAATAATATACTGTTTTCAACACAAAAATGAGGACGTTTATTTTGGAAAATGCATCCCTGTAAAATGACATAGTCCATAGTAATATCATGTAAAACATGTATACTTTATTGATGTTGATTTAAACATTCATTAACATGTTATGACGTGTTCGTGTAAGATGTTATGAATGTGTAATGTAGACACCTTTTAAGTAAAGTGTTACCTTATAAACCATCTTTTAAAAGTTTAAAGTGTCTCCCCATAAAGTAAAGACCACAATTATTTGTAGTATAAAAAATTTTAAGATTTTATTCATCATAATCCAGACTACATTACCATATACATTACATACCAACACTGCGACCCAATATGAACTGTTACAATCACAGTAAGCCTTTAGCACCTGATGCCGATGTTTCCAAGAAGCATATGTGTGATGTGTAGGAAAACATGGACAGGTCACCATATGCTGAGCATAAGCAAAGCAAATACAAGGGGCACGGTGTCCATGACCCAGGCTTTTACTGCCCGCCACATAACGGATCACCTTTCACCTGCAGAAGCTCCGTCTGGCCTGTTAACCTCTTCGTGACTTTCACTGAAGGGACTATCTTACAAAACTGTTAAGTAAACAACTGCTCTGAAAGATGTGACATAAAAAAATCATGTCTAAACTGGATGCAGATCATCCAAGACCTTTGCTCCAAGTATGAAAAAAAGAGGAATTTTCTGCCTTGTCAACAGCAAGAACATCGTGTCATGTGGATGCCATGTTTCGTCGGTCAAATTAGGCTCCTTTGTAAAGTGACAAATGGCTTTCTTCACTCTGGAAAGGCCTGGAACATCCCAAAAAAAGTGTCTGGCAGCCATTCAAAAATGCTCAAAGATGAAGGAACGAGGGCGAGTGCGGTTTGGCCACGCCGCACAGCTCTCTTATGTTCACAGAATCATGCAGAGGCTACATGGAAGACACAAAGGAAAAGTGTGAAGTGTTTGGGTTCATGGCTTATTTACTGTTCAGGGGTTGACTGGAAATTCACTCAAAGGCTGGATTACTTTTGTAGCTGACTATTGCCCCCTGGCAGGTGAATGTCGTAACTGCATATCAATTTTGGCATATGGTGGATAATATATACTCATAGACTAGCCAGATTTTAAGTGGATATAGTGATGACAAACTATTTTTAACACCAGAGACAAACAATAAATTTCCATAAAATGCACTTTTGTCAGATCTATTGCATGAAAAAATATTGAGTAATAAAAAGTAACTGCACTCTTGCTTTGGTAAAAGCATTCGAATGGCCTAAAACACGTGAAATGAGTTTAAAACCACAACTTTTGGTATTTTACTTCCAACATCATGCTTGGCAAGCCTGGCAAGCTAATGGCACTCAATTCCAGCTGTTTTTTCCCCCTTTTTTGTCTCTCCAGGTCATGTTTCTCCAGGCTGGCTGGTCCCTTTCCACGGGCACAAGTGCAGACGCTGCACTTCTGGGGTACAATGTGTCTTTCATTTGGCCCGCTACTTCCAAACTCAGTGCACATGTGGCCCAAGTATGCAGCCAACAGCTCCAATACAAACACACACGGCTCCCAGTCTGCCTGCTGCCGGGCCGAGCACACTGCAGTCTCTCTCTCTCTCTCTCTCTCTCTCTCTTTACTCTCTATCATTCTCTTAAAGCCCCTCGCCCAAGAGTTTCACCCACCCTTACCCTTTAAACACAGCAAATATAAGGTAATATTTATTATAATAATTTTAATACAATAAAAGCAACTCTGCATAGACAACATATAGAACTTAAGCTGAAATCTTAACCCCTTAATATCCAGGGTTATTACATACACAGTAACAATGGGCACTTCAGTGCGAACGGGTTGAGCTATTCTCCTGCTAGATAGCTATTTAATAAAACTTCAGGCTCACCAGTGGACTCATGGCCATGTAAAGGCTTAAACATATGCACAAAGTAACTTAAGTATTTAGGAACAGCTTGTGAAGGCAAGATGGCGAGAGATGTTTTATGAAGAAAATGACATTGCATTGACACAAGATGCCTTAAATCAAAGTGACAGACTTTTCTTCCATTTATAACAGTGTTATAAAGCAAGTGATGAAACTTAAAAGGCACATGCCTTGTTCAGAACATCATATTTTAGTTTTATCTATGCTTTTATTTTAGTTAAAGTACAAAAGTTCAGTTTCTGAAGATACCTTAGTGGCGGCAGACATGAACTGCTAACTAGTCTGGAACATAGGAACATAAACTGTTCATCAAAATAATATAATGGAATTTTAGTTATAATAACTATCATTATTTTTTTTTTCTTTTTATGTTTAAGTACATTTAAAAGCAAAAACTTCTGTACTTTTGAGCTCAAGTAGAAATATAGACAGGGATATATATGTACATTCATACATGGGGAAATGTTAACGTAAAGTGTCACTTAAGTTCCTATGCAGCAAAGTCTTCCTTGGAAGAATGGAATCATAGAAATGACATATGATGTTCTTAAATATACTATGGTAACCAAGTTCTGACTTGCAACTATTTTAAACCATTTTGTAATTACTCGTGTAATAGCATGAACTGCTGATTTTTCAAGCAGTGTACTCTACACAGGAAGTTCCAACTTTTCTAGTGTTTAGCAAGCTGTAGTAGTATGTTTTGTTGAGACAGGGTAACCATGGTAACCAAGTTCTGGCTTTAAACCATTTTGCAATATGACAACATTTAAACGGCAAGAGCAGTTAAACGGCAAGAGCAGTTACAGTTTAAAATAGCTGGGCAATTCTTGTTTAGTTGGTATGTAGGTACAGTGAAAGGTACAGTTCACTCCATTACATGTATGTTTGCATGTGTAATTAAATAAGATTAATACATTGTCATAATATGCTGTTGCAACTCTCAAGATACACTTGTGCAAATACATAAGTAAAAAGTGAAGTTGGTACATGTGTATTTACATCCATCGCCAGTAGTTACATTGCTGCTGCATGTATTGTTAATGTGTGATTACACAGTTATTACACACTTAATACAAGTTGGGACAATACAAGTCTAAGATTAATTCTTATTCTTATTGCTCATTGATATATAACACCAATTTATGTTACCAACAAGCAGCATCCAATGCATTTTGCATATCAAATAAGGTGAAAATCAATAATGGCCTTTATTTAGTAATCATATATTTATTTTCTTACTGAAACTAACAGGATTAGTTGTACCCCAGCCTTGTCTGGTAGGCAAATTCCATTTATGTGCTCCTGAATATCAAAAAGACCTCCTGTCAATCATTGTGTTAATTCTAACTAAAGTACGAGATCAATACTGTGTTGTGTTCTAAATAGCTATTAATGACATATAAAAAGGACTTTTCCACATTTTAATAGTTAATAATTCTGTGTACCATATTTAACTTACACTGAGCTGCTCCACAGTAGCCAGTTAAATTCACCCTCACCCTGATCCTTCACTGGTTACCTATAACATCCTACCCTTATAGCATAAGGTTCTTTTTATTACATATAAAGCTTTGCCTGGCTCCTCTTAACCTGGTTGACCTTCTTAATCTAAATGTCTCATCCTGTACCTGAAGACCACAACACTTGGTGTTGGTTCACTTACTGTAGTAGCTTCCACATTATGGAATACTCTGCCCAAGTCTAATCAGAATGCCTCCTCTCTTTTACTTTCCTCATTGAAATCTCTGTTAAAGACATTTTTTTCACTGTTATCATTGTTCCTCTTGTACTTGAATGTTATGTCTATTCTGTCCTTTGGTTGCTAATTGTGTCTCTGTTTAATGTGTTCATGTTCTTTGATTGTAAAGCGTCCTTGAGCATGGGAAAGGTGCTATATAAATAAAAGTGATGATCATGACTAGAATAGTGATGATGATGATGATGATGATGATGATGATGACACTGATGATAATGTAACACTTTGCTGCATGGTTCCAGAGATGTAACCCCGAAACCAATCTAATCGGTTTATTTTGTGATATTTGTAGTTTCTTCACACAAGTCTTTCACAAAACAACCATTCCATTCATAAATATTCAAGTACTGCTTTATAAATATGTTACTCAATGCTTGTTATGAAGTCACAATATAGGTAGCTTTCAAATAAAGAGATACTGAACATTCTCTTTACCTTTTACTGATATGATGTCCCATCTAATTTTTCCTTAAAGTTACCCAAAAGTGGCAAAAAGTGAAAATATAATTATAACATGGATTCATTTTATAAAAATCCATCTAAAGTAGAAATACATCCGTGATATGTGGATTTCCATGGCTATACTACACCCATTTCCAAAGAAAATAGCTTTGAATAGTCAAAATAATTGTGCAGAATCATGTCTGTAAACATATCTGTATATACAAATGCATATAAAAGTTTTCTATTTTTATGTGTATGTGTGGGCAGCTCCAACTCCCCACCACCCCCCCCCCCCAAACACACACTTCTGAAACCAAAATACACCTTTAGTTTCCATTTGAGTAGTTAGTTTGTTGTTAGGAGGAAATTGCTAATTGTTTATGTTAGTTGTTGCCAGGGAAATTGCTAAGATAGAAATAGAATACAAGTATTACAAGATGGTCAGCGACCTGAGGTACAACTGCACCACAGAGAAATTGGCTACACTGTTTTGCTACATCCAGTTCCATGGTCACACTAGTTACATTTCCATAGTTATATTACACCCATTTTAATGGCTAGCCAATGGTGGTACATAAGATGCACACCTTCCCTGGCTGAATGTTATTAAGATGAAGATAAAGATGCAGAGAAATTAGTTTGAAATATTCAAAACTCTTGAGTGAAAGTTAAAGTACAAATGTTTAAAAAAAAACTTTCAGTTTCTTTATAGTGCATGAAACCCAAGCTGTACCTTTGCCCTCTGCACCTCATATATGTGGGTTTTTTGGCTTATGTCTGGTAATGGCGTGGGTCCAAATGAAAATAAATTATAGTGCTGAAACCCCCCACCTCCCTTACCTGATTAGTGTCTGAGGGCAGACGCCTGGGGGAGTTTGGAGGAGGCACTTATCAGGGGGCATGACTTCTGAAGAGCTTTGTGAAATCTACGTCTACTTCACAAGTGCAGGTAAAGACAGAGTCAAGGCATTTATCTAAAAACCTACATCTTTGCCTGCACAAGACACAATACTAACGCTAATCTTATTAATAATGTTCTGTTTGCCCGCATGAGATACAATGCTAATGTTCAGTCTACTTTTGTGCTGCACACAATACTAAAATAATGCTAACATTTGAGAAGTTCCATTCCAAAATGCTGTATATCCATTTGTAACAATTTTGGATATAAGGAGTTTTTGAAAAGAAGAAGAATTTGGGTCCTCAAATTGCTGGAGAATGTGTTGTATATACTTGTTTATAGAATGTTTTGAAAATGGTTCTACATAGCACCAAAAAGGGTTCTACTATTAGAATGTCAAGCTTGTAACAATAGAAGAACTGCCAAAAAAGTATCTCCTTTTTGGTGCTATTTAGGAACATTTTAGAAAGTTTTATATAGAACTATATACATATACAACACATTTTCCATCCATTCAAAGAACCAGTTTGGTTATATGTAAAACACATGGTTCTAAATAGAACCATTCCCTTCAATAAAGAACCCTTGAAGAACAATCTTTTTTAAGAGTGTAGCGTTGGCAGTGCTACTATGAAATATATTATGTTACATTTTATGGAATACCTGTTAAGATATATATATATATATATATATACATATATATATATATATTTGGATCACTTGTCTTTTGAGAGATGTATAATTAAATAATGACCAAAACTACATAAACAAAACAACTTAATGATCATGAAGATGATAGTGTAAGCCAGTTGTTAATCAGTAGGGCAATCAGTAGTACATCTCATTTGCCTAGAAAAAAAACATAAAGAGGAAGCTATTTGCACTCAAGCAGGTCTGTGTGCATCACTGAAAGAGAGGAAACCGGCTTCTTCAGTAAATCTATGGCTAAAGCTGTAGTATTTATAACAAGGATTCATTAAAAAGCTGCATAAAAAGTAAGAAATACACTATATGTATATGTTACAAGCTTCAAATATCTAAATTTAAGCCAAGTGCTACTAAACCCAGTGTGAGAAAATGACATACAATGGCAACTCCAAAGAAGTGCTAATGCAGAAATGAGCATTCTCATAACACTGAACAAAGGCTACATACAAAGTGAAGGTTGTATTAAGTATTAATCTAATTACTGCCATTAAATACAGCTATCTTTTTTGTATTGTGATAACATGATGCAGTTACATGCCATAGAACCCAAAGTCTGAGTGTAACTTGATGTTTTGCCAACATCAAATTCATTGCTCATTTTTCTTATTGTAACTGGGGCTCAGTTTAATAGACATTGTATGATAATGTGTGGGTGGTGGAATATTCAATTTTACTCCCTTTCTGAGGGCCAAGTAACCCACAATGATAGGAAAAAATAAAGCATTTGACATTTTTGGGACATTAAAAATTAACTTTTGGTTACTGAGGTTAAGCTAGAGTTGCATTTAGTTGTAGTCATAGCAGAATTTAGTTACAACAATATACAGACAATTGGAAAACTCCATTAAGGATAGTAACCATTAAGGATAGTGTGTGTGTGTGTGTGTGTGTGTGTGTGTGTGTGTGTGTGTGTGTGTGTGTGTGTGTTGCCAGGGCAAAACCCCAAATTTAAAGTCTGCCGAGGGAAGAAAGCTATTTTGATGAATGTAGAATGTCAAGCATTCCCACAACCATGTACAAATAGATCTCTTTAAAGTAATCCTCTCCAAATGTGATGAGACAGAAAAGTAACATCGCTAAGGTCATCAATCATTTCACAGACATTTCTGTAGAGTAATTCAGCTCGAATTCAGCTTTCAGCCAGATAAGGGACTAAACTGAGGTTTACACTTTTCTTTAGCTCACAACTAAAAAGAGTTATTATAAAAACAGATGTCCTAGTTTTAAAATCTATTTGGCTGAGGTGTGTTGTAAAATATTTGATATAAAAACACATGACTGAAACCAGTTAATTCAACCTTAATAAATGAATTACAGGCTTTGATACTTCAACATAAAATATTAGCAAAAACTCTATGGCCAAAAGCAAGAGAACACACTTCCTATTTATTAAGTTCAAGTGTTTAGCCTCACCCATTGCTTACAGGTGTATAAAATCTAGCACATAGCCCTGCAATCTCCAATACAGAGTTTCAAACTACCTCGGGAAGCAACATCAGTGCAAGAACTGGGCTTCAGAAGCTCCATGAAATAAGACCTTTGGGATGAAGTGAAGTAGATTGTTGATTCCCAGGCCTTCTCAGGCCTTCTAGTCAACAGTAGCTAACCTCACAAATGCTCTTTTAACTGAATGGGCACAAATTCCCACAGGCACACTCCTATATATATATATATATATATATATATATATATATATATATATATTGATGTCCATGGCTTTGGAATTGGACATCCATCAAGCTCACACAGGTATGGTGACCAAGTGTCCACATACTTTGGCCATATAGTTTATTTAACCCTGTCAAGTAAAATACCTTTATGAGAACATTCTGCATTAATGCAGAAACAACTGTATGCAACCATGTGTATATGTATATTGAATTTCAACTTAATTTAAATGTTATGTGCTGAAAGTTAAAAGTTCATTCAACAATTTTAGCCATGCTAATAAAATTATCTTTTTTATTGTTACCTCAATGTGAAATTATCTCTGGCAAATGCACTGATAGACTTTGTCTTTTTCCTCTTTAACTTGTTGAAATCTGCCCCCAGAGGACTTATAGCATGTGCAAGTTGTGCAGATTCAACCAAAAAATGTAACCACTGCATCTGTTGTAAACATGCATGCTTGCATCCTACAGTGGTGTCAGAGTTGAGAATTATCTTTATAGTAAGATTTACAACTGCAAGTGTTTAAACACATGTGTATCAACCTCAGTTTTGCCTCATGCAATTAAGTGTATCTTAATAGTTGTAACAGCGCATTCTTTCTCATGTAATTACATAAGGGTAATAACATAAATGTAATTACATTTGTAATCGGACAGGAACAGCATTTTTTTCAGTTGCATTTCCCCCAAAGGAATTTCTATATTACCACTCAATTATTACACAGTACCTACATAACAACCTCACAGGAACTGTCCACTTAATTTAAAGTGTAACTTTAACACTACACAACAGCAAAGTTCCTGTATAGAAGATACAGCAACAATTGTTCTACATAGATTACTCCCAGGCTGTTTCACCTTGGGCCAAGCCACGGATCTTTACCATTGTGCATTCATTCAAAAAAAAAGAAAAGGAAAGCGAGAGAGAGTTATTTCAGTTACATTAGAGAGAGCACAACGTGGTATGCTGGGAGAAAGGAAGAATGGCTGCTTCCAAGTCTGTGTGGGACAGCAGCCAGAGCAGCTTTCAGCAGCTGGGTGACAGATACAATGAAATTTTATATCATTCTATAAATACCAGAACCAGATGGTTTTTATTAATATCAGGCCCATTATTAAGCGGTGCCACAGATTAGGCCTCTCTTATCGAGCAAGCTGGTGATTAATAAGCTTCACAGGACAGCCTAGTCATTAGGGGCACAATGCGAGACTGAGAGGGGAGCAGCAGTAACATATGTGTGATTTGAACATATTTGACGTGCAGTGGATTAGGAGGAATTTCACTGCAGCGACTAAAAAGCTCCATAGGGAGGCTTTACTTCGGGAACATGTTCAGGAAAGTCGTTTTTGTGAGTGGAATGCATACACACCTATGCACATATATACTCATACATGTATACACACACTTTTTTAATACAATCCATCATTTTGTGGGGCTCATATGTACCATACTGTGTGTATTATACTGAGCATTCTACCAAATTACTTCAAACTGTGGCATCACAGTTTAAATAATACTTTAAAAAAAACAGATATTTACAAGGAACATGTTATAATTTACTTAAAGCAAAATCATTGAGATAAGCAAAGTATAAGAATAATTTATGGGGTATGTTCTATTGGTGGCTGTCTCAAACCCTATACCCTAATTTTTTTGTATTGTTTTAATCATTTTTTAAGACCTTTTTGATTTTTCTTTTAAAATGAAGTTGAAACATTTAGATTATTATGAGTTAAATTTTTAAATAAGAACATTTTATGCAAAATATGCTGTCCCATGTGCCCTGCGATTAACTGGCGACCTCTTCAGGGTGTATCCTGCCTTCTGCCCAATGACCGCTAGGACAGGCTCCAGCCTGAAAATGCCATCTGCCCTTTATAAAGAGTCAAAATTTAATGAAGATCAGACGAATTCAAGCACTTAAACACAATCTTTGTATATATATATATATATATATATATATATATATATATATATATATATATATACATACTGGGCAGAAACATTCTTTTAACTTCAATGTCAATAGGTGGATATTGTTTTGTTGTTGTTGTTTTTTTTTTGTGAAATCACATTTTTGACTCTGTAATATAAGTTAATGTAATGACATTTTAGGTTTCAGCCTCAAGCACTCTGCCCAAAGAAGTGCACAGACTGTCTGATGTAAACTGCATGCTAAAATCACAACAGCTATCAGAAACTCACTTCTTACAGAGGATGTAAACTGGGCCTGGTTATCTGGATGTTCATGAACTAGCTTTATCAGTCAGAAACGTGTTTATTTAGCTGAATACTAGTAGTATGCAGGTGCATCTGTGCGGCTGCAGAGCAAGATATAGTCACTGAAATAGAAAACACTCACACTATCCTGTCATTACTAAATTGTTCCTGAAACTATCGGTAATCAGTTTACTGAGTTTTCTAGCCACTACCCCACTTTGTTTAACAGCATTATGTTATGGGAATGTCAAGCTACATGTTTTGCGATTGGTCATTTCCTGTCAGGGACTGTTTTGCGATTGGTCATTTCCTGTCAGAGACTGTGGATCCCAATATACCTTACAAGACTGCATTTAGGTTTTTGTTGGAAGAATTGGTTTTATCTTGTATAGTATTCCCATTACAATAAAGTTCTTTGGGTGTTTTGTTTAGAAGAAAGAACAAAATCACATTTTTTCTTTAGTTTTCCTAAATAGTCATGACATTTTTGTCCTGAAAATGCACCAAAACAATCACTGCACCATACACACACATGCACCACATGTGTTACAGGCTTTCTGAGACATAAAGGTAATTTCAGACACAAGACATGGGCTTTGGACTGAATCTACAATGCACTCTTACACTGTGGTTTCGCTTTTGTTGACTTCTCCCTTTGTTCCACTGTCCATTTGGATCAGTTTTCCACTTTAGGCTCAGTGTTCAAAAGCAAAAACATCTGGGCTCCTACTGTCATATCCTCACAGTCTGTGTACTGTAGGTACACTAATGGATCTACATGCAAAAATAGTAAATATATTCAGCTTAAAATGCATCCTCATTTAATAAAGTATAATAATAATTTACTCAAAAGGTAGAAACACTAATGCTAATTTGAATGTCGTAGATGTTTGGTATTGTGTTTTTCACATTAAGTATCAAAGCCTAAAAAAATATATTTGATCTTAGAAAGGAACAAGTGAGATTTGTTCTTTGTGGACGAAGTTGCATGCAATGCTAGAGCAATCATTAAATATTTCTAGCTTAAAATGATCTTCTCTAATGTCTATTTCAAGGGTTTAGATGATTATAACTACATTATAAGGAGTTCAAGGGTTTAGATGTTTATAACTTTTCACATGAGCTATCAAAGTCTAAGAAAATTAACCCACATTTATTAAGGAATTGAGAGGTATGGTGGGGCTTGTTTGTTATTTGTGGTAGAAGTTACATGCAATGCCAAAGCAAACACTCTGAAGCTTAAATTGATATTCTTCTTTATGCTAATTTGAAGCGTTTAGATATTTAGAACTGTATTTTTTACACAAATCAACAACTTCTAAGACAAAATGACCTACGTTTGCTAAAGAATAGAATTGTATGGTGGGGTATTGTTTGTTCTTTTTGGTTGATGTAAAAAAGAAAATAATAATAATAATAATGATAATAGAAAACCATTTAAGGTTTCTGTTGGCTCCTGGTTTCTATTTTCATTAAAAAGCAAAACCATCAAGTTTTCTAATTCTAATGGTACTGATGGTCTTTTTCTCAGCAGGGAAATGCAATTTTAATGCAAACACTCATTTCTTTATAGCTCAAAGTGATTGTGATCATCTTTATGCTAAATTGAAAGATTTAGCTGCTTAAAACCAAGACTACCTCATACTGTAATACTCTATAAATACTTCACTTACATTTAGAAAGAAGCAGAAAAAATACATCGGCACATCATTTTTGGCAAAAGTAAAAGCTATGCAAATGCAAACACTCAATGTTTGTGATCAGAGAGATTATAATCATCTTCTTCATGCTTTATGTTTCTTTACACCCCCAAAAAGACTTCACCTCTATTTAGAACAGAACATAAACGTATGGCAAGATATGCATATGTTTTTTTCTAGTACTAAAATGCTAACAGTCAGTGTTTGTGTCTTATTAGCTATCTTCTCCAGCTAGTGCTGGGAGTGGGTTATGTGAAAGCCTGCCTCAAGCCACAGCTCTAAGCTAGAGTTTATCCGCATCACGACAACCTGAAGGTTAATTTTACTCTCAAGCTTGCTTAGCCTATTGCTAGCCATGATGCCTCACAGCACGTAGGCTTTTGTGAGTCATTTTACTTTCCCACAATGCCGTAAAACTTTGTTCACAGGAAGATTAGAACCAAGATGTTAAGTGTCTGTTGACTGTTTCTGATAACCGCAGTGATGTCATTGAATTACAAGTCAGAAAGGTGTTCGGTTGGGCTGAGAGCTGTGGTAGTTCTGTTAATATTTAGCTTAGCTGTTAGCAGACTGTCTGAGGAAACTTTCAAGGCAACAGTCTCTCTCTCTCTCTCTCTCTCTCTCTCTCTCTCTCTCTCTTTCAGTCCAGCTGTTTCCTGCAGTGGTAGCGGCTGGGGTCCCAGGCCTGTCTTACATTCCCCCATTCAGCCTGCTACTGGTCACCTTGCAGCACTTCCTGTTTGCGTTGACTCATTTCCTGCTCTCTTCATGCAGGGGATTCTGTCCGTTTTAGTGAAAGCCTGAGCGTGGCTGAAGAACAGAGGGGGGTGTCTCTCTCTCTTTTTTCTCACTCTGGGGAACTGGGGAGACATGAAAGTTGTCTGGTCTGGGGCTCACACCCATGTGTGCAACAGCCACAAGCCCACATGCTGTTTCAATCATGGCCTAATTCTAAATAAAGCAATGTGTGAGTCAATTTTGGGCAACAAATGATTAACCCGGTGAGCATTTCCACATATTGTGTAATATTAACTTTATAACTTGGCCTACGTGGTTGGAATGGACACATATGTCTCAGTGTTAAAGGGCTATCTTCGTAAACCTGCCCAGATCTTCACCCATTTGCCCCTGTAATCCTGACCCTGAGTCTTGGGAAAAGTGATGTCCGTCAATCTGCCTGTCCTGTTTAGAAAACCACTCGTCCAAATTCCAAAGATGACATATCAGCAAACTGTTCTCAATGATCCCTTCATTATGACTCCCCTGAAATAATGGGGCTGTTTAAATAATATCTCTGAATGCAGACTGTTAGAATAACTGTTTGAAAAATGTTGGCCGGGACATCAAAGTGGCCCAAATGAGCTGCCTCGTAAACAGATCGCCCCCGAAGTACGCACCACACATGCTGAGCTGGGGGAGGGGGTGTGCAGTTGGGGGTGGGGGGTGAGGAAAAATAGCTCGCTGTACAGAGACTGTTTGTGACAATTAGGCCGATGCCAGATAGAGTCGCTTTATCGGTGGTCCCCATCGAGGCCTCTGTTTATCTTTAATTGTAATTTGGAAAAGAAGTTTGGAGCAATTAGGCCCAGGGAGGGGCACTGGAGAACACACCCTGACCTAAACAACGGCGCTGTGTTTGGCTTGGTTTGCACGATGTAACTTTATTAGTCATCGGTGCTAATGTTTAGTCTTTATGGTTGACAAGTCATAGTCATATGCAAAATTTGAAGACCCCTGGTCAAACTGAAAGTGAAAAGAAGTTAACACATACAAGAAACAAACAAAAATATGGAGTATTTATCGTGGAGTATATATCTTAGTTCAGTTTTATTGCTTTGCTGAGTTCATTTCTGCGCATGTTGAAAAAGAAAATCAAATATAAAAATCAGTGATGATTTATCAAACCCGATTAATATACATTTTGTTTTCTGTACATTTAGTTTAAGTTGATTACCTTCAACTGTCTTTAATTCTTCATCTAGCATTTTCGAAAGACCCTTTACTGTTTTGGCTGAAGCATACAAAGTAGTGTCGTCAGCGTACATCTGCAGCCTGGCTCTGTTCAATACGAAAGCCAAAACATTAATATATATCAAACATGATAACAGGCCAATACAACTTCCTTGTGGGACTCCTAGATTTACCTTTTTACTCTCTGATAGGCATCTATTATTAAAACCCCTTTGATTTCTATCCAAGAGATAACTTTGAAACCATGCTATAACTGATTCTAGCCCATAACAGGCTTCTTCAATAATAGATCATGATTCAACACATCAAAAGCAGCACTCAGGTCTAACAGTACTACTCCGACAATCTTTTTTCCTTCCATGTCTTTTAACCGATCATCGTTCATCTGTATTAATGCTGTACATGTTGGATGTCCTTTCCTATAAGCATGCTGAAAATTTGTGATTAAATTGTTTTAAAAGAAGGGGCTTTGCAATCTCAATATCATCAACAGTTTTCCTAAAACTGCCAATAATCTTATAGGTCGACTATTGGGTCCATTAAAGAAAGCTTTGTTGTCTTTTAGCAGTGGAACTCTGGATATATACCCTTTTCTAAGCTTAAATTGAAAATGTTTCTCTTTCACAATTAGTTCTTTAATGTTTACACAAGCCTGTTCATTGACTATATTGCTCATCTTGCTTTGAAGGTGCATATCTAACCCTGGATAAAAATAGTGCAAAAACCACCTTCTTTGTGGCCGGCTTAATGGCATGCTTTCAACTAAGGCTGCTAAGCCTATCCAGCAGCTGTTTTGTGGTTAATGCTAAAAATGTAGCCTGAAGGCTCTGAAGGACAGTGTATATGAACATATCAAGGCTAATCTAATTGAGTAGCTGTGCTTCAATCAGGAATATTCATGGCCAGTTCTTTATAGAAAAGTTGGCTGATGTTTTGGCAAGATAAATAGCAGTGTGTGCTCTGTAATGGGCCAAGCTGGCATGTTAAATTCATAAATAGCTATCAAATCAAAATAATAAATTTGCCAGTTGCGTGTTTGGCCAGTTCTGATCATACAGCGCTCATATATTCAAATGGGGTGTTGAATTAACCTATTTGGTTTAATCGGCTGCTATCAGCAGCTGGAGACATTGGCACAAGACACAACTGGCTCTTTGGCTCCATCTATTTGCATATTGAGTGTGTCTTTCTCATTGTTTTACTTACCATCTCTGTGTTGTCTTTCCTCCTGGCAAAAGCATCTGCATTAGTCTCCAGCTACCTTCCTGCAGAGTTTAGTTCCATCCTGTGTCCAATAACCTGCCCTGTCCCTTACTCAACTCTAATACTTCGGATCTAGCCAATTGGGACTTGGGAAAAGGTTGATTAGCTGGAGCAGTTGGAACAGAGCTCTTCAGGAAGGTAGCTGTCAAGGACCAAGGTTAGTTAGCTAGACCGGTCTCACTTTATTTGGGTAGTCCAGTATAGTCCCCTTTAGATCATCTGCAGCTGTTCAAATTGTTAACAAACTCTCTGTTGATTCTAAACAGTGCTGGGGTCAGGGTTAGGGTTGGACCGGAGTTAGGGTTTGACCAAGGTGAGGGTTGGGTTTAGGTTTTGGGTTGAGGTTAAGGTGAGGGTTAGGATTAGAGCCAGATTATGGTCAATTATGGTCAATTTAGTAGATATTTAGTTGAATGTAACTTGAAAGTAGTAAAATAGCTTCATAGCATCTACAGTGGACTATCCAAATAATACTTCTAGACCAACTGTAGAAGTACATTAAGTGAGGTAGAAACATGATAGCAGATTAACTGTAGCCAGTTAGTGAACTATGGTGAAAGAACAACAACAACAAAAAATCCTTATTTTGAAAGAAAGCTTTTTAACTGTGTGGAAATTCTTTAGTTTTGACCTGTATCCAGACAGGGACTTGGGTCGAGGTTGGTTATCTGGAGCAGGTGTGAAAAAAAATAAAGCATAACAAAAAATTCTTATTTTGAAAGAAAGCTATTTAGTTGTGTGGACATTCTTCCCATTAAGTTCAAACAAAGAATGATTTTTTGAGTGTTTGTAAAATTACTTTTTTTTTTGTTGAATTTTTAAAGTTAAAAGAAGTTAACGTGTCCAAAATGGCATTTGTCTGCAAATTTTAGTGCACAGTTTCTACTTGTGTGCTGAGTTTAACATATTGGAAAAAAGTACAACAAAACTTCAACACTTATTTTCTTTGAGGAGATCAACAAAACATACGGCTAGTGGTGCCCAAATCTTATATGACTGTGAATGTAGTCTGGCAGGACATTTTTTCATGCATTTATAGGCATTATTGTTTAACACATCATTTTAATAAGTCTACTAATGTTTAGCCCCCATAGTCGACCACTTATATCTAATACTGAAAAACATTACAGGGCAAACAAACTCTTATGCGGCTAGGCTAATGGCAACTCAGGCTACTTACAAACTAAATAAACTACCTTTATGTTACTTTTTTTTAGCTAATGCTAAAGCTTCACTTTCAAGGACCCTCAAAATAAGTTAACACATCCTCTACTGGGAACTTAAATGTGATATTGTTTCTGCAAACTTTGGCGCACAATTTTTATTTATTTGCCGAGTTTAACATGCTGGAAAAACAATGAAAAATGTTGCATAACTTTTGCACAGGCCACATTTGTTTATTTTCCAGTTAGCAAATAAACGTTTGCTCCCTGTAGAGGACGAGTTAAATTCATTTTTTACTTAGAAAATCAAGAAAACATGTAATTTGACCAAACTTTTGTATATAAACTGTGCATTTCTGACCAGATGTCCATGTGCATGTATTTGCAGGCCACTGGGCTTTTTCTATTGTAAAACCCCAGCTGAGTGTAGCAATGTAGCTCTCGAAAGGAGCCTTCTGAAAGGCCTAGTTCTGCATTAGCAAAATCATGGGGTAGCCAGGCCTAGGTGACCCCAAGTTCTGACCCACTTGCTCAAGAGTTGCTACTGTGCATGGACATGATGGGACCATGCAGCGCAGGAATGTGCGGTCAGGGAGAAAAGTGATTCACTCTGATTCCTCTCTGACACTGCAGATATAGCTTGGCTGCAGCAGCAGAGCAGCATCTGGAAGAGTCATTTTCCCGCACATTTGGAAGGATTTTTGGTGGACGTGTAGGTCTGATCCATAAATAAAGGGAAAAACATAATCCCATATCCTAAACATTTGTCTTATTATTGAACCTGACACATTTGTAATGAGCTTTAGTAGATTTTCCATTTTAATAAATATTTACACAAACATTTACTTGCCAATGTGTGTTTGAACGGGGAGCTGTGCTTTTAGAGGGCTTTTACTGCCCTCTTCTGTCCATTGTCTGTAAATGCGAGTCTTCACATGATGTGTGTGGCTTGAGACAGCCAACCATTGTTAAATGCTGCATTACTAGTGGGAAGCTAAAAATCATGGAAATTACTTTAAACTGTCAAGTATTACAAAAGCACAGAGACCACCCGTCATTTTTTAGTTTCCAGTGAAAACTGCTATTAGGCACATATTTTTCATTTTTCAGGTTCAGGAAAAGAGCAGAAACATATATATTTTAAAGAAAATTGCACAAAAGCCTCAACAACCAAATGCAATATCATATTTGTCAGTACTTGTTAGTACTGCCCACTCTTTGCCTTCATTACAGCTGCGCTTCTTTTCAGGGGACTTTCTTTCAGTTTTTTCTAAGTAATCTGCAGGCATGTTTTTCCACACCTCCAAAGTTTAGTCTTAGTAGTTGGTTGCATTTTATGCTTCTCACTATCCAAGTAATCCCGAACACATTCAGTGATGCTGAGGTCTGGCCTCTGGGGTGGCCAGTCCATTGTTCTGAGAACACCACCTTTTTTCTAAATAAGGACTTCTTTACAGCTACATATAGTTTTGGACTCATAGCACTGAGGTGTCTTCTCACAGTGGAAGGATGGACAGAAACACCTGTGGATTTTTTTCAGATCTGAAGCAAAAGTGGAGTGTTTTGTTAAATCTGTCCAGGATTTAAGCTTCAAGTATCTGATGGTGACAGTTTTGGTGGTCTACAAGGTCTTTTACAGTTGTCAGGAGTTGTTTTGTCCATATATTTTAATCATTTCTTGAACTTCACTCTTGGTAATTGTAGATCATCTGACATCTAATCATATCTAATCTCCTCAAAAATAAATGATACAGTTTCAGTTCAGTGAACTTGTATTTAATAGCTATTTTGGCTGGAAATAAAACAAAGGAAAGATTGTCTCTGACTTTTGCACAATAATGCATGTTTACATATTGGTCACTTTAATTCACTTTGTAGGTCCACCTTACTGGGGTACAGTCAGAGACTGTAGATCATCTGTTGATAACTCTATTTCAATAGTTAATTCCTGACCACAGAGCTGTTATTGGCTGGATAAACATCCTAGTAGTAATAGTGACATATAATAGACCCAGCAACACTTTTTGAAGACTGCTTGATAAACAGTGATGAAAGAGGTAGAAGGTCACTTACATTGTGCATGCCATATAACCTCTAAATATTCAGGGGTCCTTAATGATATCCTACCTGATATCCCCCATCCAACCTAATCAGATTCTCTACATAATTGTACATATAATATAAATGAATGACAAACGAAGTAAACAAATTTTACATGCTCACTGGGGCCCCCTTGTGGCTTGGGACCCTAAGTGTCTGCAAATACTGCTAATTGCTAGAAATGGCCCTGATGTAAAACAGCATTTTTTTTCATGCAATTTCACAATTATTTATTTATTTATTTATTTATTTATTTATTTATTTATTCATGTATTTATTTATTTATTTCAGTCTGTTCATCTGTGTGTTCTCATGTCTAAGAGATACTTTTAATTTGATATAAGTTTTTTGCTATCATCATAAACATCCATTGAAATAAATTCAAACAAAAGCACAAATATTGCCAAAAATATGGAGAAAACATGCAATAAAATCAATCTAGGACCAGTGAGTAGAAATACAAGATAGGTGTTTCTAACAAAGTGGCCAATGAGCAGAAATAGAAGGGAGGTATTTCTGATAAAGTGTCCAGTGAGTGAAAGTACAATGTAGGGGTTTCTAATGAAGTGGCCAGTGGGTGGAAATACAAGGTAGGTTTTTCTAATAAAGAGGCCAATGAGTGGAAGTAGAAGGGAGGTATTTCTAACAAAGTAGTCAGTGAGAATAAGAATAAGGTAGGTATTTCTGATTAAGTGACCAGTGTGTGTACTTTCTAATGTTGTCAGTAGCCTCAAAAGAAAGCAAAGGCTTCACCCCTGCACAGGTGAACTTAGCCTTTAATCTCTTCACTGGGGAAAAGACAAGGCTTTGCATCCACACTCCCACACCGATCCCTACCCACTCATTCTTTGTCCAGAAATAGCAAGTGGAAGGAAGCTCACTTGCACACGTAGCCAAGTGGAGAGAGAAAAGCAGATGAAAAAGGGAAAGAAAGTAAAGAAGAGGGAGAAAAAAATGTTCAGGCAAAGAAGCTGGCAGGCCTCACTGCTTTTAATTGGTTCCAAGTGTCCCAGATTCTAGTGCTGGAAGACTCTCCTGGTCCTCCAGTGCTGCGGAGCTGTTTTGGAACAAGAAGCACGAGAACAATATGGACTTCATTTGCCCCCCCCGATTCTTTATTGTTAAATTAGGCAATTTCCTGGGAAATTGTGGGATGGCAGTTGTGCGCAGGTTGAAATACAAGCTTTGGTGCTGACCCTGTTGATGAGGTGGAGCTTGCTGGCTGTGAGGCTTGGCCTGAACATACACAAATTGTTTTTACAATGTGACACACACGTGTGTCCGAAATGGTATCTTTACAGGAGAAGGTAAAAACATACTTTACTTTTAATGCAAGTCAATGTAACCACATGTTTTTCCAAGTAATTTTGGGCTGTTTCTTTTGGTCCATTTATCATGAAATCTACACACAATGTAGAGGGTAACAGGCATTTTCGAATTATGTCAAAAACTGAAAAATGTCAAAAATTCTGACAGCAGTGATGTTTAATTATTTTATGCAAATCTTTACATTGTGTGAACTTTCCAGGATGAACAGAACAAATTACTAGCAACATAATATATATTGTTTGATTGTTTATATATATATATATATATATATATATATATATATATATCACTGTTGTCAGAAGAAAACCTCATATCTCTAAAATAGTAACTTTACAGAAGAAGGAAAAAACCTACTTTACTGTTACTGTAGGTCAATGGAATATATATACACATGTTATCATATATGTTAAAAGTTTTCATTTGGTGATATGTGGTGCATCAACAGATCAGTGGTACTCATTCTCATACAAACCCAATATATTCAAATGACAGAGAACTTAACTAATAATCCAGGGGGGAAAAAGAGGGAATCTTGTGGCTTTTGAAATTAGTAATAAAGGTCTAAATCGGTGCTACCCAAAGTGCAGTCTCACAGGACCAGACATGATCTCATAACGAGAACATCTGGGGAGAACCATGAGAAATTTTGAGCTAAATATTGGTGGGAATGTAGATTACTTACAGTGGGAAAGAACTGAGTGAGAAATTTCTCAACCAATCCAACATATTGTGAAGGCAGAGCTTAAAATAGAGGGGCATTGGTATGCTCATCAGCATTGTCTGACAGACAGCAAGCCTGTTTTTAGCCCATGGATATTAGTTAGCATTGCTGAAAAGATCTCAAAAAAGCACAGATTAAGAATGTGGATGTAGTGAAAATAAACATTACCTGAGCACAATGAAGGTGTAACAACAACAACAACAACAACAACAACAAATGTTCTATTAGGTAACCATAGTGTTTCACTGACTAGCTGGTTTTGGTTCTTACTGATTGTACTCCAGATGTTAAAAGAGCACAGATTAGAGGATTTTGAGGGCAGGTTTTAGGTTTCAGCTTGTTTGCAGTGGACTTCATCACTGCCCAGCACCAAACTTTCACAAGTTATCCCAAGACATTCTCATACTTTTATTACAAGATCACATCTGGCCCCGTGAGACTACCCAAAGTGTGGCCTATAGACCAAACTCAAGATGACCAATAAAATATATGAAAAAAAGGACTAATGTGAAAAAGTTTATACAACAGTACACTTTTTATAATACAACATTGGGTATGTATAATGTAGCTAGCAACAACAGTATTGCACATTGGGTTTGTATAATGTAGTAATGACGATGTTTGATTTGGCCCTCTAAAAAGTCACCCCAACCTCACCCCCTCACCCAATGAGAGAACATATTTTCATACCATACATAAGTTGTTAAATTCTAATTTTCCTCTTAAAATTGTATTGTGAAGTATTTTAGTAACACAATTCAAGATGAAGTTAAAAGAATCAATTAAAAAAAGAAAGGAAAAAAAACGAAGTCCATTTGAAACCTAGAATTGCATGCAAAGCTTGGTCATGTTACATTATTAATGAATTTTTAGGTGAAAAAAAGGGTTACCGCATCCTCCTTGGTAAACACACTTAAAAATGTCATTTACCTGCCAATTTTAGTGCATAATTTCTATTTACTCGCAGAGTTTATCAAGTTGGAAAAATAAAACAGAACACTTATAATGCACCACAACATTTGTACAAGCCACATTTTATGTTTTATTTTTTTTCTCAAAGTGTCAAATTCAGCAAATGTGCAGAAGGGTGTTCTCTGTAGAGGATGCGTTAATTTATTCTCACTTAAAAAATCAATAAAACATGTAATTTGATCAGTGGTGCCCAAACTTTTTCATATGACTATACTTACAGTCATTATACTTCAGCCTGTCATTGCAAAATTTGGGCAACTCTGGTCTGAATGCAAATCTAAAGAGTGAAATATATGTTTTTACTGTAAATGTAATTGAATGTATACATTCGCTTTCAATAATACTCAGATAAAACACAGCTACTCTTTAGTGTAGTAATGAAGTAGAATTACTCAGGCGTCTTCCATCCCTGCCTTAAACCTCAGTCATCAAAAGGCGTTGGTTTTGCCTTGCTAGCTTTAAACATTGAAACATGTAGAATGGGTATCAATATGTGTTTTGTGAGATACCCATTTTTCTAAAGTTTTCCTAATGTTGTCTTAAAAATGCAGAAAAACGCACAAATAACGGAAATGACTTAAGACTTATTTTTGAACCCTTGGGTTTGGTCATTTTTATAATACAGGGTGATTCAAAAAGATTCATCTGATTTCAAAATGATTTATTCCACGTCTAAATCATTACAGAACAATCCAGTAAATTGAGTGTGAGCATAAAATTTTCTTATGCAATTTTACAAGTGCTCAGTATGAACCTCCTCCAGCTGTACGGACATCATCAACACCATAGTCAAATTCATCCCATACTCGATTGAGCATGTCGGGTGTCGCTGCACTCACGGCTCTTTCAGTGCGATTTCGGAGATCATCCAGTGTTGTGGAACCAACGACGAATGCTCTGAGCTGTTGGAGGTTCACTGTAGATGAAAATCACGCTGCACAGTTATGATAGATTCACTTTTATTGAAGTGAAGAACGCAGAACGCTTTTTGCTCAGGGGTCGCATCTCCTCTCAGACTGAAGGGAGCCATCTTCAACTGACAGTCAGAAACTCTGACCCCCTCTTTCAGTTGGTATGTGATTGGTTCCTAGATGCCTCACAATTGTAAAAATCTTTTTAAATCACCCTGTATGGGGTAGAATATATCAATTTCTGTTTCTTTTTTTTTAATTATATGATCATGCCATTGGTTTGTTTAATTGTCTTCTCTGGATATTTTATTATTATTATTATTATTATTATTATTCATATGTTGTTCTTACTTTATTGTACATTTTATTTTGCCATGAAGCACTTTTTGACTTTGGTCTAAATAAACACTAAATGTCTACCTACATATAAAAAGAGCTATGTCAGATTTGCTGTCTCATACAGATGTAAGGTAGACAATCTGTCTGTTCTACTGCCCCCACTGGCTGCTTATTTTTAGAATCAACAGTCAATGTTCCTGTCATGCTGCTGCATTACTGATCACAGTTGCTCCGTCTGCAGAACTCAATGTTCTGTAATATATGGATGATGTGATGCTTATTAGCCATGTTTTCACAGTTGGAACTCAAAGGAAAGCTAAGTTTAGGATGCTGAAAGAAGGATGCTGAGTCACTTTTCTGCTTATCAAGCCACTGGTCGGCACACCAGCACTTTCTTTGCAGTCTACATGATTGTAGACATGTTTTGTTTCATTTGCCCTTATAAATCTAGAGTTATTATTGACATTCTGCTGTAAACTTTATATAAATCATATAAACCATTCTGTAAATGCATAATTACATTGTAATTACATTGTAAAATGTTTTTCAGTTTAAGATAGACAACAATGACTTCATGTGGTAGAACACAACTTAACTGGTGGCATGCAGCTCAAACAAATACTTGAAAAGAAATAATGTGATTCAAAATAAAGAGGTTTTGAAGAACAAAATGAAAGTATGACATCAGATCATCAACTTCTGCCTTGTTCCACTTATTACAGTGTAATGACAAAGTTAGTAATGTAATGAGTTATATTTGCAATTCAGCCTGCATTGTTTTTCAACAACTTTGAGTCATTTTTTTTTAATTTATTTCAATGTCAAACCAAGACAAATACCTGGCTCCTCTTTCCATTTAACTAAGACTGCATATAAAGCAATAGCTTAGCACTAAATTCATATTATAATAAATTATTCTACTTACATGAATAAATATAGCATGCAGTGAAAGTTTAGAATCCACTCATAGAATTATGGAATTGTTGTTGAGGTGGTAACAGCCATTTATGTCCATTAACACCCATCATAGAATGTGTGATAATGGCCATCCTGCTTTAAATGATCACTCAGAAAACATTTGCTCATATTATTGAGCTGTAGCCCTTTAGTTTTTACCCAGTGCGAAGCCTTTCAAGACTTCAGATGATCAAACTCAAACTCTACAAACTTAAACAGCTACAGTTCTGCCTCCATGAAAATGGGTTACGGTTATAGCCAACAACAAAGGCGTATTAGCTAGACTGTCAATGAAAAACATTCAATTTTCAGAAGATTCTGCTTCATCAATCATTAATTTAGACCAAAAACCGAGCAGAATATTGCCAGCATATCCCCGTTTCCAGGACGTCCCGTTGATGTGCGTTCTAATATTAGCTCCTTAGAGATAAGAGATGCTTTCCTTGGTATCCTTCTTAGTAATTATTAATATTTCCTGCAGCGAGAGCGTATCAATTGCGAAAAGTCAACTTTCTCTTCTCTAAAGTAGCTGGATATTTCTGACTATGTCAAGGCGCGTTCACGGCGCACTCTGTCAGTAGTTAAAAAATTTAGTGAATCACAAAGGAACACGCGCTTCTCCAGCAGCAGACAGCCTGCATTTGTCATCCAGCTTTTACAAAAGCCCAGGAGTGCAAAGATCTATGAATTGTTACCGTCTTTATTCTGCTTCTGCCAAGCTTCTCTCAGCCTCTATCCTGCTCAGAAATATTGGATTCTTCTACCATTCATGGCCAAGCATCGAAGTATTTCACAACACAAGAACAAGAGCGGCACTGAAAGATCACACACACACATTGATCATGTCCTTATTCACTTCATAACAGCACAGCTTTGGCTTATTCTGACCAACTGAAAACTATAAAGTGGGATATTTGTCTTTAAACTTGCCATTCCTTTTAAAAACCAATGTCTGGTCACTTTTTTTTAGAAACTATGACCTTGTAGCTCCACCTTGCTGGCGTACAATTAGAGACCACACCCCAATGATTGATACACAGTTTAGGAGCTCTTCTTCACTCTTGGCTGAATATTTTGGGGTGGTGGACTACTCTCAACCCTCTAGTAACTAGAGGTCTGCACGGGCATTAAATTTAAGCCTGAACCTGACCCATACCTCCAACTAGGCCCGACTAGTGCTGCTAAACTTTAAACTCTGACCCAACCTGAATCTGCTAGCATAGATGGAACAGGGTTTTACAGTATTTTGCTTTGTTTCTAAGCTCTTGAAAAAGAGAAAATGAACTTTAAAAAACCCTACATACTAATTTGAATGCTTAGCTTTTGCTTTAGGTGTCCCCAACTTAACCGGAGCAGGTGGCACTCTGACACTGACATTTGTTTCTGGCTAGCTGGTGTATCCTCTGTAATTAAGTGTGTTAGAGAGCTAAGGAGACAACATGACAAATGACCAAGTCATGATGTTTCCACAAAGAGGACGTCCCTGACTTATTCGGAATTTTGAACTGTTCCTCTTCATTGAGCCTTTCTTTTAACTTTTGGAAACTAGTGGCTAAACCAGAGTTAAATTTTAGGGGAGTCTGAGTACAGTACAGGTTGGAGGGGCCAGCTAACAAATCCCAGAGGCATTGCTAAAGTGAGAATCCCCAACTAGCCAACTTCATTATGGCTCAATCATTAGAAATTACCCACTAATTTTCATAATCAGAGAGGAAGAATGTTTAAATATTGAACACAGCATCTGATTGTTTACAGGCTAACATTAGTAAGCATAAAAGCTAACAGCATACCACAGGCTAATTAACTAGAAGCCTACCTTTTAGGGGTTGATGTATAGGGTGAATAGTTGAAGATTACTAGTTATCTTGTTTTTTGGCTGAACTTTCAGAACAGTTTTCTTTACCATGGTTAAGTAATGTTAATACTACTAGTACTAGTTCTTTAGCTAATGTTACTACTACCTGATACACTATATGGACAAAAGTATTGGGACAACTACACATTACACCCACAGGATGTTTTATGACATCCATTCTAAATTCATGGGCATTAATATGGAGTTGGTCCCTCTTTGCAGGTATTACAGTTTCCACTCTTCTGGGAAGCTTTCTACAAGATTTTGGGATCTGCCTGTGGGAATTTTTGCCCATTCATCTGGAAGAGCATTTGTCAGGTCAGCCGTTGATGTTGGACGAGAGGGTCTGGCTCACAATCTTAGTTCTAGTTCATCCCAAAGGTGTTCCTGGGTTTGAGGTCAGGGCACCAAACTCACCCAGCTATGCCTTTATGGACCTTGCTTTGTGCACTGGGGCTCAGTCATGCTGGAACAGAAAACGTTCTTCCCAAAACTGTTCCCACAAAATTTGAAGCATAGAATTGTTCAAAATGTCTTGGTGCTGAAGCATTAAGATTTCCCTTCACTGGAACTACGGGTCCTAGGCCAACCCCTGAAAAACAACCCCATATCATCATCCCTCCTCCACCAAACTTTACAGCTGGCACAGTGCAGTCAGGCAGGTAACGTTCTCCTGGCCTTCACCAAGCCCAGACTCGTCCATCAGACTGACAGATGTGCTTGGTTGCTTGCATGCAGCTGCTCGGTCATGGAAACCCAAGCCATGCATCTCCCGGCACAAAGTTTTTTTTGTGCTCACATTAATGCCAGAGGGGGGTTTGAACTGTGCAGTTATTGAGTCAGCAAAGTGTTGGCGTTTTTTGTGCTCTATGCTCCTCAGCACTCAGCGACCCGTTCTGTAACTTTACATGGTCTGACACTTCATGGCTGAGTTGCTGTGGTTTCTAGGCGCTTCCACTTTTCATTAATACCACTCACAGTTGATTGTGGAATATCTAAGGGGGGGAAGAAATTTCATGAACTGACGTTGCAATGGTGGCATTCGATCACAGTCCCACACTTGAATTGTAAGCTTTTTAGAATGACCCATTCATTCACTAATGTGTGTAAGGCCAGTCTGCATGGCTAGGAGCTTGATTTTATACACCTGTGACAATGGGACTGAATCAAACACCTGAATTCAATGATTAAAAGGTGTGCCCTACTACTTTTGTCCATATTGTGTACCTGTGCTCTACCTGCTGGAACAAGCACAGCTTAGCAGTTTCTCACCATCAGTAGAAGCTGTGTTTTCATATTGGCTTTGAAAAAGTGGCTTTCCATGCCTTTTTGTGGCAAGCAGCAGAGTAACCCTTGCCATGGTGATGGTGTCTTCTGAACATTTTTAATGACTGAAGTAAATCTTTATCAGTCCCTTTTATTTTGGTAGAGAAAGGGCATTAGGATGCAAAAGCTTGATGCCTTTACCCTTGACAACCTTGCATTTTGTAATATTTTTTGTAATATTAGGATACTTCCATCTGGCCCAGGCTTTCAAGTGGTGCAGCCTAGGCTCCCCTGGTCCCCCTGTAGCTATGCCCCTGAGGCAGATAGTTTGTAAGACTGGCTTTGTTGTACACATCTTGTACTAGAGAGGGAGCATGTAAGAGAGAACATGGGTAAGACTGCACCCAATTTCCTTAGGCATATGCGTTCAAAAAAAAACAAATCTGCCACATGTAAAACTCATTCATTAGAAAACAATATTCCAGTGCTATACCTGAAAAATCAGACAAAACTCATCACAAAAACTGCCCCTAGAGGTACCAGACCTCTAGCACTGCCAATGATGTGCAAAAACCATCACATACATTCATACGAATTAAGCAAATGTCACAATCAAGCTTTATTGTGAATAGACCACATAACTATAACTGTCTCTCTTTCCCGATCAGTGTCCACCCTGCTCACCGCAAGTTGTTTTGGCTGGCTCCTTAAGCTCCGACACAGTGAGAGCAAAACAAGCAAACAATGCCTGCTGCTTCTGTACATCTGGAGAGGGGCCAGGCCACGATCTCTTGCATTCGTCCCACACAGAGAGGGGCCTGGACACCCGAGCAGCCCTCGACCCTACTGTGGCCAGAGGCCAGACCACCAAGCAGTAGCCCTGGGGTGGTGGTGACCTCCCTATTCCTTTAAAAATAAAGCTTCCTAAATGGTTCTTGGCTGGGATATACATTCTAAGACCTGTTAGTAGGGAACCTTTACATGATATGGAGATCCTTTGAACTCTGAACACGTTCACATAACTCAATTGTGAAAACAGTGCTTTAAAGACTCATCGATCAAAAGGTTCTTCGGGGCATCTACGGCATCAATCCAAGGAGTCCTTATTTTTAAAAGTGTGGCCACCCTCCCATCCTGTTTGCTTGCTGTCAGATCCTGATAAGGTGTCTTGGCAAGTCAATAGGAAGCACAGAAACATGGATGTTGAATCGGTGGTGTGTGGAACAATGGAGAGAGGAAATGCAGAGTGGTAGAAAGGGGGTGGGGAGGACTCTTAGTGTAGATCAAGTGCTAAACACATGCTTACTTTCTGCCTACAAACCTGCTGACCAATTCCCTTAATGTGGAAACCAATTCCCATCCAAAGTTTGCGGGATGGGTCAGAATTTTGGTAGGTTGGCCACTTCTGGGACAATTCTAAGTTCCAGAGCCTTAGAATTGGCATTGTAACCCTTTCTTTTGTCATTTTTCATATTCACAGCTACTTTCCAATTAAATAAGAACATTTGCTAACATAAAGCTTCATTCAGCTCCATGATCATCAAAGTGTTCTTGTCAGGATGAAGACTAAGTTTTGCATAAATAATAATTTGACAGTTCTCTTTTGCCAAACTATTGTTAAAAGCACTTATTAAAACTCTTTGGCCTGAAAGGTGGAGTGCTGATGAGTGCAGACATCAAAACAAGAGGATAAAATGTGTGAGGTTTGGCATTATTCCCAAGGTAGTACTTCATTCAGCCATTTCTGCAGTTTTGCCATTTTTCAAAAGACAAAAGGCAAGATCAAAACAGCTTTGTACTGAAATATGTTTTAATGTGAAGCTATTGCAAAACACAAGAACACTTGCTCATTTCTGAAAAAACATTATGAAAAGGTAACGTTTGTCTCGCAGATAGAACTTCACAGAATGTACATTTGAGGTAAATCACATTACAGAAAATGCCAGTAAACAGCTCAAGGTCCATAGGCCTACACTCTTAAAAAAGGATGGTTCTTTGAGGGTTCTTTAGTAAAGATAATGGTTCTATGTAGAATCACGGACACTCAAAGAACCATTTGTATGCAAAGGATTCGTTGAGTGTTCATGGTGCTATACACAGCTATTTTCTTTACTACAGAACCCTTGAGGAACTATCTTTTTAAAGAGTGCAGCATGGAGACAAGTGCTACTTGGCATTAGTGCACTCTTAAAAAAGATGGTTCTTTAAGGGTTCCTTAGTAAATGATTCTATTTCAAATCATGAATGGTCAACGAACGATTTGCATGCTTGAAGGGTTCTTTACATGCTGAAATTGTTCTTCAGATTGATGGAGAATGTGTTGTAAATGGTTCTATATAGAACCTTTTTGAAAAGGGTTCTATATAGCACCAAGAGGGTTCTTCCATTGTTATGATGTTAAGCTTGTAACAATAAAAGAATCCTTTGTGGTGTTATATAGAACCATATACCACAACTTTAAGCATGTTTAGGGTTCTTTCACATGAAAGATTGATGGAGAATCTGTTGTGGAAGGTTCTACATAGAACCTTTTTGAAAAGAGTTCTATATAGTACCAAAAAGGGTTCTTCTATTATAACAAGCTTGATATCTTAACAATTGAAGAACCATTTTCAGTGCTATATAGAACTCTTTTCAAAAAGGTTCTATGTAGAACCATCCACAGCACATTCTGCTTTAATCTGAACCCTTTCAAGATGCAAAGAACTCTTTAATCATGCAAAAAGTTCTTTTTAATGTTCAAAGTTCTATATAGAACCATTTTCTTTACAAAAGAACCCTTGAAGAACCATCTTTTTTATGTTTGTATATGTTACTTAAATTCACAGAACAAAAGAGAGCATAGGTATCGCTTTGATCAAGTGAGAAGACAAAGAAATACAGTTTTGAAATAAACAGTTTTAAGACTCTGAAGAAGGAAAACACAAGAACATTTGGCCGGGAATTGGAGAAGACTTCACAAAGCAGTTGGCCAGTTTACGGAGGGCTTGAAGGGATCCATTCTTGCTGTCGGCATCTCAATAAGAGACAGTGACAGGTGGCTAAAAGCCGTACATTAAACAAAAACAAAATCTACTCAGCAGAATATTAACTGTTCACATGTTTGTGAACACACTGGGCTTGTGAATATGACTGAGTGCAGATTATAGAGAGGAGCACTATCATTGTGTCAATGCTAATACAAAGGGCAAATGATTTATCAAATCACGTCCATGATAATGATGATGTCATCAAATATTCAGATTCATGATTCAGCAGTGTTTCTGGCTACCTTAAGGTCTATTTACATTAAGTACAATTTTACAGACAAAAAAAAAAAGCAAGTCAAATTTTGAATATTAATGAGTCCAAAACTAACCATTTCTAATGGGAGCTGGTTCAATTTTCTGCACTGTTCTTTTGTCATGGTTGCAGTCCAAACAAATGTGCATCACAATGCTGGCAGAACATATCATCTTGCTTGTGGCAGAGCACAAAGGCTAATACGTCACAACTATAAAAATGTGGAGGTTAAAGAAATATATAACGAACCACAGCTGAAAGGCTGGAGAATGACAGTGAGGGCCTTAGTATAACACTGTAACTCTTTATTGACATTTTTTAATTGTTTATATAAAGTGCCATGCAAAGTATTTGTACCCTCCTGATTTGCAAACTTGTAAGAGGACAGGGAGAACATGAGGAAACACAAAAAGACCATTATTTTATCGCTTAATGAAAAAAAAAAAAGAATTGCAACATCTGTATCATGGAAAAAAGTAAACGACTGGTTGTGACACTTGTGGCAGCAACAGATCCAACCAAATGGCATGTGGATGTATGTGCGTGTGTGTGTGTGTGTGTGTGTGTGTGTGTATGTATGTGTGTGCGTGTGTGTGCGTGTGTGTGTGTGTGTGTGTGTGTGTGTGTGTGTGTGTGTGTGTATGTGTGTGTGTGTGTTCTAGTGTAGGTGTGCTGGTGCAATATGGCTGCCATTTTTATTTGGTTTCATTGGTTTTGTACTGGTTGTGTGCATGGTTGGATGTTTTCCTGCTGGCTGAGGAGCCACTGCATCCACCACAATTTCCCCCCCGTGCCTCAAGGCTTCTTGGGCTGGGCACTTGAATAACACTATATCGCAGCTAAGTGGCTGCCTGGATAAGCCATTTGCCACTGCAGCTAAGCCTGGAGGTGAGCAAGACCTCTAGCTCCTTAGATGTTCATCTGGGTTACTTTGTTATTTCCTGGTTGGGTCAGAATTTTGGTATGTTGGCCACTTCTGGGAAGATTCACCCACTGTGCCAAGTTTTGGAGGTAATCTCACTATGGCTCGCCGGAGTCCCAGACCCTTAGAACTGGCATTGTACCCCTTTCCAGAGTGGGAACTTTCTTCCTCACCACTTCCAGAATCTCTTTTTAAAGAATAATTGAAGGGACCATTAAAAAATAATGGATTATGTGTTTACTCAGGTTGACTTTGTTTCATCTCAAAATTGATTTGAAGATCTGAAACAACTGAGCGTGACAAATCATCGTTTTCAAAAGAAAAAAGTCTCAGTTCTCATTGTGTCGGTTTTAATGTTTCTACATCATTTGAACACAGTGGTTGTCTTTTACGTTCTGTGGAAAAAAAATGTGATTAATGAAACAACAGAGAAGCTCCAAAATTGCTTGGAATGAAGCTTTTTTTTTGCAAAATAGTATCTACATTAAAAGTAAGTACTCTTTTTGCCCTCTCCTATGAAGTCAACTATTTGGAGATAAATGTTTTTCTTTGGAAAGCAAAGACAGCAAGAGGGGGCAAATACTTTTTCACAGCACTGTATCTTATCTATTAATGTCTGGTCTGTTCATGTGCCCAATGTGTGTGTTCCCTTTTAGTTAATTGACAAGTTCATCAATGCTACTACTTAAGGAATCCATTTTCCCTTCTTAGAGAAAAAATGGACTTGATGTGAAAGTTCCACTGCATTAAAAATGCATTCCTTTTTTTTGTCCTTGAATTTGACTTGACTGTGCTATTGCCCCATGTAGGACCTGAATAAACTAGAGCAGATGTCTAAAGAAGTACCATATCCACATTGTGTAGAATTGGTCAAAAATAGCTTCTCAGAGAAACATTAAGTAGATTTATGGGTCATAACTCATAAAATCATATCAAAATACTTGATGACATCAATCATAGTAATGAAAATATTCAGTATAAGCAAAACTGCACCATGAACATAACATTAACGGGTTAGATTTATTATTATTTAGATGTATTGTTATTTATTTAGCCAGCTAAAGTGTTTTAGTTTTATCACTGTGTACTGGCTAAGTTAATTTTGTGAACCACACTTCGGTCAGCTGGTCACAATACACTCATTACTTCAAGCAGGTTAAGTGTTTTAGTTGTATTGCTTTGGGGTAGCTAGGCTATTCTTGCTAACTATGAGTGAGTCAGCTAGTAAAGGTTTACCTACCCCTTCAGAAGATGCCAATATTGAGGCGGTTAACATGACAGCTGTGGGAGTTTGAGGGGGAACGTGTGCATGGTGGCCGTTAGCCTCAGTGGCAGCTGGCTGTGTGTGAGCTGTACAGCTGGAGTGACTGCGCTGCCACCGCACGCTCCGGCCGTTCCGCTAGCTCTCTGATTTACTGTCTGGCTTTTTATCAGACGGCTGCACGCCGAGGCCTGCGGTACACCTCCCCTCCACAGGCAGTTAGGCCTCCCACACGCATTGCCAAACCCTTCAAACACTATACACACACACATACACACACGGCAGGCCAGCATGCTTAAACTCCATATTGGATTTAAACACACTGCTTTACTATACAGGCCTTTAGCATCCTTTATTATTGAATTGCAGTATCACATTACATTATGCCCATGTATGCTGGACTAAATTGAAGCCTACATTTTTCTACAGTGTAAGTGCAGTGGTTTTCAGAGATTATGTGAAATCCAGGGCTGAACTCTCCACTGGAGCTGGGCTTCAGCCCGGCATGCCCTGGAAAGTAATGTAAAATGCTACTTTTCTTCTCATACTGTCAAATCCATAATTATCAAAATGTTGAGGCTACGTTTTCATTACAGGGTTGAAGGTTCACACATGTTTTTTTTGCTTGAGGGTGGCAAAGATGTACATTTTTTTCAGAGCTATGTGAACACTAATGTCCTCAAATCAGATTTGAGACACTTAGGCCCAATCCCATTTCTTTTTTTTACCCCTACCCCTTGTTTTCGAGTGTCACCCTAACCCCTTGGAACTGAATTACAAGGGGTAGTGGTTGAAATCTTGCCCTATGAACTGGGACCCTCAAATTAAAAACAAACAAACAAAAAAAAACATTAATTCATTAACAGCTACTAGCGCTGCTCTGTAGGCGACCCTGCCAGTCTTCAGTGACAGCAGAGGAGGGTAAAGTTCAGCTCCTCACTGCTGGGCTTTAGTTACATTTGGGGCATCATATGCCTTCAAAGAGGGGGGCAATTATTTATTATCACCCACCGCTAATTCTTTGGTGATATGAAGCTGAAGTCAGATATTCACCAGCTTCTTGTTAAAATTTTCCCGTTCCACCTTAAATGGTGCAGCAGTTACATTCTGGTGCTTCAGGCATCAGAACTGCTGGACTATTTAAGGTGGAATGGGAGAGTTAGCTAGCTAGCTACCGAGACATTAGCATGCCATTAGCGATTTTTTATGCTTGTTATGAAGAAAACAACCACAATACATTGAAACGACATTAAACTAAAATAATACAATGGTTATCATAATTTTTTAACAAAGAAAATTCTCACATTTGTGGGTTTCTTTGGTTTCTTGTTCAGCCATCTTGCCAGTTTTTCCTTTTTTCTCATAACGTTTGGAGGGTCATGTAGCCCTAACACTTCGCACTACGCTCAACAACAATCGGGACACCCTACCCCTAGACGGGAACACACAAAACAGAGGGCTAAGGGCTAAGTGGTAGGGGCAAGGGGTGAAATGGGATTGGGCCTTAGCGAAATATAAATAATTTAACGCCAACTCAGGTCCTGTCTGGTCACTTCATGGCCAGCCATTCAGGATGCTTGATGGGTGCTTCTGCAAGAGATTATATATGTACGATACATGCCCCCAAAACAGGAAATACACACACATAAACCACTCACAAAATAGGATACAGACTTTATGGAGCATTACAAAGGTTATTTTGGAAGTGGAGGTGTTTTTCTATGTACAATGTTAATTCACATTAAAAATAATTATATCATGAAAGATTCATAGTACATATATAGTAAGAGTATAACTTCCAGTTGGGGAAGGTCTATAAATTAGATTTTTTGTTCCAAAACCATTTTAACTCATAGTGTAGCTTCAAATATAGCATTCAGTAATTAAACAATCATAGACTGACTATAAATGTAGAAATTTTGCAAAAACAATTTGAAAACTGACTGAAGCATTGCACATCAGGCATAAAAAAAAGCATATGTTCCAATAAATGATCTTGCTGTGGATATATGTTAACAAAAACCCACTTTAAAGTAAAATAATATTGTTAGTGTTGTGTTTATATACAGTTAATATTTTAGCTCAGTTCAGTCATTCTGTGAGCAATTAAGCTCAATATTTAAGAAGCAATTTATAACAAGATGTACCAACTTTAATAATTCATAACTAAAATACTATTTTGATCACAGCATTAAAATTTGGCCAGAATTAAATGAAATTTTATACTTGAAATTTTTTCATGGAAATCTGTGGAGTTACTGGACAGGGTCTGGGTGAGTTGGAGTGGAATGACCAACATGTGCTCATAGATCAAATATACTTTAGCAAAGTTTGGAATCACTTCGAATTAAATTTTTGAAGTCACTTCTTATTCAATTTTTTGAATCACTTCTAATTCAATTTTTGGTCCCCCCCAAAAAAAAGATTTAAATATTCAGTATCCCTTCTGGTATCTAGCTCGGTCTACACTGTACATGTTAACATTGAATAAAATGACAGCAATTATTAATATGTCTAATGATTTCAAACTTTTGAACATTAGTGTATATTCAATTCAATGAGAATAGAAATATTGCAATTTAAATTCATGTTTTTCATTTCTTTTTTTTCTTTCTTTTTCTCTACATCACCTCCAAAAACAGTTTCACTGTGCCCTGTCCTGCAGCCACCACCCAGTGTGGGCACTATTAGCAGCAGCTAATGGTGAAATGTGGGTATCCAGGTCCTCTTAGAGTAGATGTCCATGCTAAAGATACATATGGATCAAATGAATGTGAACCATCAAGGCAGTAAGATCGGATTTAAACAAATCACTATTGCTAAGCAATATAAATTATTCTATGAATGTGCTGTGTAATCACTTTGAGTACAAAAGTACCTGGTAGTTCCACGGTAAGCATGTACCTATAAATTAAACTGAATCTAAAATAAAATAATATGTTTATTATAGTTTTATTGGATGCTTACTATTACTATTTTTGTATTTTCTATCATTATTTTACACCATATTTCCAAAATTACATTCCTAATTAAACATATGACATTACAGTGAAGGTTAATGTGAGTGTGTTGGTGTTTACCACCTTGTTTTTTCCAAATAATCATGAGGTATTTTAATATGTTCTTTATTGGTTTAATAGCTAGAACCTGTTGGGTATTTCACTGTAAGCAAAGAGAAAACCTACTACAGGGGTCTTAAACTCAAATTAACAGGGGTTCACTAGCCCGGTGGTCTTCTCTAATGGGGGCCTGTTAAAAAATGCAGGAAAAAAAAGTGCCCCGTATTTAAGTGAAGAACATGTACACTCATTTGTGTGCATCTTACTTCAATAACATGACTAACACTATCTATCACTATATTACTACTACTACTCCATTTTGTTATTTTTCAATTTTTTACATAATCTGAAAAAGCCTGTTGCTCTTTACATTATGTGTACGTTTCATGATGAATCAACCGAAAGAAATGGCCCAGAATGACCTGGAAAAAAGTCTGGTTCCATTGACTTACATTAAAAGTTAAATAGTTTCTCCTGTAAAGTTATTTCTGTTCTGAAGAAATTGGAATAGATGAACACGGCTTGTAGAGTGAATGGAGCCTAAGAGCTCTGGGAAAAAAAGGAAACATAAAAATTGACCTATCTTGTAATAGACAGGCAAGATTTTGTTGTTAAGCTGTTTAGGCTTCGACCTAAACGCAGCCTTATAACCTTGGTGACCTTCAGAGGTCTGTGGGTAAATTTGTTATCCTCTCTCTCTCTCTCTCTCGTCCACTTCTTGCTATGCTCGCTGGTGAGGTAATGTCTGAATTTGTAATCTGTCTGTGTGTGCCTGAGCGTCTCAGAGGGGGAAAAGATTTCACTCTCACAGTCTGCCTTTACTTTACAACCTGATACAAACACTCCAGAGCTCCCCCAAGAAGGGGCCGGTGCTAAGAAAACACCGACCCAAACGGACCGTTCAGCGCAACCCAGCAGTGCTCCTTCGCATACAGATGTGTGAAGAAAAGCAAAGAGATTATCCAATGAGGTCAATTCAAGGCCGGATCACAAAGACGAAACACAGTCTACAGCGGGAGAAACTTGGATCTGGCCACAGCGGTCAGACGCAGAGCGTAAAGACCGCAGAAACAATCCTGGTCAGCCAGAAGGAGGCGGCCTAGAAAGCCACTAATTTGAGGTCAGGATTGGAGACCACAACACGTAAACACAGCATAACTCACCCACAAACTGCTTGGTCTGGAGAGGAACGTATGGTTTGAACTTACTCTGTTGTGTCTATTGTGCATTGTTGTGTCTACTGCATTACTGGGGCTACAGTGTCGAGGCATTAAGCCAGTGAACAGACATTTTTGCCTTTATTTTTTCCAGTCAAAACAGATTGAAAAGGGCAGTCAAAGCTGAACTAATCTCACCCTTCACTTAATTACAAATCACTTCTACATTATGCTTCCACTTTCTTACCACTTCATTCGAAACACCTGATTACCTTCTGCTTGCACTCAATGACCACTTCATTAGAAACACTTATCTACCTTGTACTTAAACTCACTGGCCATACAAACACCTATCTACCCTCTACTACCATCTTCCACTCAGTGGCCACTTTATTAGAAACAGTTACTTCTACACACTGGCCACTTTATTAGAAACACCTACATTATACTTTCATCCATGGGCCACTTAATTGGAAACATTTACCTACCATGTACTTCTACTTGCTGGCCACAACCTACCCTCTATTTCCACCTTATACTCACTGGTTACTTTATTAAAAAAAACACCTACCTTATTCTTCCATCTACTGGTCACTTTATTGGAAACATTTACCTACTTTTACATTTACCACTTTATTAGACATAGCAACTTTGTTCTTCCACTCATTAGCCACTTTAATAGAAGCACCTACCCTGCACCCTGTGCTTTCACCCACTGGCCACTTCATCAGAAACACCTAACTACCTTCTACTTCCACTCACTGGACACTTTATTAGAAACATCTACCCTGTGCTTCCACCCACTGACCACTTTCAGAGCCTACCTAATAATCCTCTAATACTTCTTAGTCTTGGTCATTTTATCACAAACATCTACCTACTACTTCCACTTGTTAGAAACACAGGCCACTTTATTAGAAACACCTACTGCCTACTTCCAACTACTGGCTACTTTATTAGCAACACCTACGTTGTATTTCCACTCATTGGCCAATTTATTAAAAACACCTATCATCTACTTCCACTCACTGGCCACTTTATTAGTAACACCTACTGCATATTTCCAATTACTGGCCAATTTATTACCAACACATTCCTGTGCTTGCACTCACTGGCCAGTTTATTAGAAACACCTAGCTTCTGTTTCCACTTAGTGCTCACTTCATTAGAAAAGCATAACAGCATTCTACTTCCACTCGCTGGTCACTTTATTAGCAACCCCTACCCTGTGCTTCCACTCACTAGCCAAACACTTACGTTATGTTTCCACTCACTGGTCACTTTATTAGAAACACCCACCTAATATGTCCACCCACTGGCCACTTCATTAGAAACACCTACCTATGTTCTACTTCCACTCGCTGGTCACTTTATTAAAAACCACCTACCTTATGCTTCCAATCCTTGGCAGGCTTTTTTATACTCGTCCAGCCAAATGCGTCTCTGTTGTCAGAAACTGACCACTAATGAAGGACTAGAGGATAGCTAACACAGGCTGCACATCAGCAGACTGAATAGTGCTGTGTCAAATCTTTGCAATCAGGTATAATGTTTAGAGCTGAAAGGAAAATCAGGAGGATTTATTCTCCCCAAAGTTTTGGAAGAAAGCCACGATAATCAAATAATTTGTGTTAATTTCATGCATGAGACCTTTGAAAACTTCTGCAATAGACGATGTGCAAATGATTGGAGGCAAAAACGAAATCTTAGAACTGGAGGAAAAAAAGAATGTCTTCTCATCACTCCTCTGTGGTGTCTCTGAAGAGCGCTGGATCACTGCCATATCTCTTCATTCCTCCTCTTTCTTTTTTTTTCCTCGGAGAGGGCTTGTTTCATTTGATACACTCTGTCAGAGACTTCGGATCCTGCTGTCAGTGCAGTGTCCGTTTCAATTAGGGCCGGATATGAAGCAGCCGTGAATCTTTAAAACTTAAAAAGCTTTGAGTCTTGAGTTTTTGATCAGCTGTTTGAACACTTTAGGTTACTTGATTGCTGGTGGTATTGTTCCTGTCAGGATGGATTTGAGGAGAGTGGAGCTTCACCTTACCTGACAGTTGATCTGTCTGAGGCAGTGGCATAACTAGGATCTTATGGGGAAAAAAAAAAGTAAGAAAATTAATTTCAGCGAATACAAAAATGACAGTATAATTTGCTCGTTTACTCATCATTGCTCTTTCATAACCAAGATGGTGCTCTAATATAGGCTACTAATTTAAGCATATTATTTAAGGGTAAATCTGGCCTATATGTTATTTGTTGCATTGTGCAGTGAACTGTAGTGCAGCATCGTATCCCTCAGCCTCATTGATTTTACAGAATTCACAATTTCATATACTTTTTGTGCTTTCATTTATCAGTATTTTATCACTACAATATCCATCATGCATTTTGTAAATGTGCTATATAACTCCCTCTACTGCAGTAAACAAGTCCTGACTGCTAGTGTAGCCATTGATTAGAGGCTAATAAACGCAAACATGATATTCGGTTTCCTAGCAGTAACATTAGCTATCTAAATTCTCTCTGCATTAGCAAGCCAGTGGGAGAAAAAATCCCATTATATATTTCACTCAACTTGTGCTTCCACTTACTGGCCATTTTATCAGAAACCCCTACTGTGTGCTTCTACTCACTGGCCACTTTATTAGAAACACTACCATGTGCTTCCATTTACTGGCCACTTTATTAGAAACACTTCCCTTCTGCTTCACCTCACTGGCCACTTTATCAGAAACACCTACTTTGTGCTTCTACACACTGGTCACTTTTTTAGAAACACCTACATTGGCCTTCCACTCACTGGCCACTTTATTAGAAACACATACTGTATGCTTCCACCTGCTGGCCACTTCATTAGAAACAATTACCTTCTGCTTCACCTCACTGGCTGCTTTATCAGAAACACCTACTTTGTGCTTCCATTCACTGCCCACTTTATTAGAAACACTTATTTTGTGTTTTCACTCACTGCCCACTGTATTAGAAACACCTCTTTGTGCTTCCACTTGCTGGCCACTTTACTATAAACAAATAAATCAACCTAGAATCTTCTGGGGCAGTCATGGGCTGGAGGTTAGGGAACCAGCCTTTGTGACCAGAAGGTCGCAGGTTTGATCCCCTGAGCTGACAGTATGTGACTGAAGTGCCCTTGAGCAAGACACATAACCCCCAACTGCTCCCTGGGCCCTGTGGATAAGGCCGCCCACTGCTCCAGGAAAGTGTGCTCACTGCCCCCTAATGTGTGTTCATTCACTAGTGTGTATGTGGTGTTTCACTGTAGATGGGTTAAATGTGGAGGTGATATTTCCCCATTGCAGGACTAATAAGGGTCATGTAACTTATGAACAAAACCTGATGGCCAGCTAGGCACATATATTGAAGCTAAGAAGTAAAAATCTGATATTCTGCTTTGTATCAGTAACATTCTGGCTTCATTCTACATTATCCATCAAATAGAACAAAAAAAAGTCAAACATAAGAAAGCCACTTTTCAAGTTTTCTCCGTAAAGCACCTTCAGTTCTTCAAAAGTTCATCAGAAGTTGTTTTTCCTCATCTTAGACCTGAAAATCTCACTTTCGAGATTAATGCGGCACTGTTGTAGGAGATGCTTGGGCATATTTACATACAACAGATGCAGTGATAGTTAGATTTTTCATTTTGAAAGAAGAGCCCCCTTAAGTTATCATAGCTACCCATTAGTCATTAATGTAAAACTGTGTAAGACAGAAATAAGGGGTCCAGTAGAGATAAGGAGAGATATTGCAAGTGCCCTCTTGCAATATGGGCCCCAGTGAGTTTGCCTCACCTGCACCGCCGGTAGTTACGGCACTAGTCTGAGCCTAATTCCCTCCGGAGGGGACGGAACGTGCTGGAATCCACCTCACTTTTCAAAACTCATTTGGGATCAGCGGCAAGAGGTCCTGGGCAATTTAGCATCTGCTCCGACCCCATTTTTCTTTTATTTCTGTTTTCTTTAGAGACGGGAGGGATTGAAATGAAAGCCATATACTGTAGGATTATCCCTCTATTCTGAAAAGGAAATTATTAGATTTGGAGTCTATGGTACGGCTTCCTGAGGGAGGGAGAAATGCATTAGATTGTTTTTTTTTTGTTTTTTTTTTCCCGTTTGCGCCCCCAATCTAAGACAAACATGGTCCCTGCCTAACAGGCAGACAAATATACCCCCTTTTGCAGTCCCGCGAGCATTCGGCCTCGCAATTTATATTCTCTGCCTCATCGGCATGTCTGCGGAGGGATTCAGAGGGGCGCTCCTGGCTAGAGAAGCAAGAGGAGGAAATTAAACTGATTCAAAGTTGAGCTCCAGCCCCCTGGTGCCCTCTTAGAGCACTCCAGCCTTTCCGTTGAATTGCTTTAAAGGGCCCTTATTGTGGAAAACTATATTTTCTTTGCTTTTTTTTGTTTTAAAGTTTCATATTGTCCCACTAAACTCCCCATCACTAAGCCGCACTAGACACAAAGCTACCAATGTTGAATTTGTTTTTGTGATGACGTAAAAACCAGCACACATACATGTATCTGTCTATTTAGCCTAGAGCAGTTTAGCTCCGTCCATTCACACTGAACTTATAAGAAATGTTTCAGCCTGCATTTTGAGTGAGGCATGGTATAGAGCAGCCAATCAAGATGGCAGACATTTAAATTACATTTACAGTTGAATGCAAAAGTTTAGGTACCCCTTACTGCACATTTGCTCTTTATTTGCTGAATTTAACATATCATGCAAAAAAATAGAAATGAAAATAAAAGGTAGCCTGTGCAAAAATCTTATACAATTTCCCACTAAAAATCTCTGAAATTGTCTATTAAAAACACTAAAATTTGCAGAGAAATGGCATATTTTAATTTCATGCAGAGGAGAGAAGTATTAAGCTCCTTAAGCTTAAGTTTAATTAAAACTGGGGGTGTGCAAACTTTTGCATCTGACTGTATCAGTCTTAAAGGCACAGTAACAAGCAGTCTGTTTATTTGAAGGGGATAACGAGAAGTTGGAAAATGGTCATGTAAAAATGAATTATGGCTGATAAGATGAGATAAGATAACCCTTTATTAGCAGCAAAGGGATAGAAAGGCACTCAAGAAAAGAAGTAACAAGAAAAGAATTAACACATGGTCATTAACCTCGTTAATTACTTAACAGAGTTTTACAGTTTGTTGCTTGTTACTATATAGACAACATATATGATACTGCAAGTAAAAAATAAGATAAGATAAAAATACAAACTCTACCCTTCACATAAATTAACAATACAAAGAATTATAAATAAATAAAAGCAAAATATTTACACTTTTTGTATAAAAGCAGATACAGTTATCATAAGTTGACTTCAAGGAAAGAAATGCGAGAAAACAGGTAACACATCTTTCTCAAAAATGGATAGACAGTGTATTTTGGGTCACCCCAGCTTCGTTTTGTGCCTCACAAAGCCAAAAAATGCAGCCATTGCTGCAAACTGTTGACGGCTGTTTGCACCACCGAACCCCTGTGTTGACAACAGATGGGAGCATTCACAGCATTAGGTTCTCAGCAAACAAATAAAAACAAAAAAAAAATTGTTATGCTATTTTTCCATTTCAACAGGCTGCCTAACAGACTTCCATTATCTCTGCTTTCAGGGAGATTTTTCAAAAAACGCTCTGAGGTCAAGAGTTAAAGTCGTAATTGGCGCGAAATTATTTCGCAGATGATTCCGAAGCACGTCTTGCACCGGTTGCTAAGAGACCAGGCAAAAAAAGTACAGAAGAGATGGATTGTACACAAGGTGAGGTTAAGAAACGGTCTCGAAGAAGATTCAATCAAGGAGGCCTGAAGTCCTGACCCCGCCAACGTCCAAAAAAATGGCTGACATTAATAAAAGAGGGTGACCTCAACAAAGAAGAGAATGGACTTGACCTATGAGAACACAGTCCTAAACTACTGCTGCCCACATCCAGGCCCACACATGTGGGATAATGTATGCCTCTGAACTTTCGGAGGTATTAAAAGTAATTACTGATGAAAATAACAAATGATGGTGGTAATAATATTCATAGATAAGTTGTTAACTGAACTGTAATGTGTTAGCAGCACAACCTGAAGACTGGATGAGCCTCTTTTATCACTGCTTTGTCTGAAAATGTAAACAGTTTCCATCATTTTCCAGCGCAGCTTGGGCTCTGTGACTGAAGTGGCCGCTTGGATAATTACTCACCAAGCTCACTGTGGCGTGGGAATGTTGTGAGCCTGCCATGGTGGATTGATGAGGTCTTCCCCAACTGGCCTCCAGCAAAGCGTCCAGCACTAGCGCTCGTCTGAGTGATGGCCTCATTTCCTCAAAGTATAAATCCTATCTGCACTGGGCACTGCCACAGAGGCCTATTACAGCAGGTATGTCTAGCCTGCTTCGGCAATAACAGCCCACCTGTCTTTCTTTCTGTCTGCTTTTACAGCAAATGCTCCCAAGCTGTATTTTAATCAATACTTAGAACAGCTAAATGAAATTGAACACATCAACAGTCAAATTCGATATACAAGATATGGCCAAATGTATAAGTGGATGCCTTACTACACTGTTAGAAATAGAGGTTCTGTGCAGGTACATTTTTCATTCATCAAGGTACAAACAGCGTAAATGTTCCCTCAAAGGTCCAACAGTGGTTTTACGGTCTGATTGTGAACCTTAAATAAGTTTTTTCCAGGTGAAAAGTTCATATTTGTACCTTTTTCATAACCAAATGTTTTAAAATAGAACAGTAAAATAAAAGCCTGGAGACGAGACGGGGTGTGTGGAGTCAGTACAGCTTAGAACATATCATTTCAGTGGATTATGGTACAGTTATGTTCCCTGACTAAAGGTACTGAGATGGACTCTTGAGGGTACCACCCCAGTGACAAGACGGGTACTGCCCCAGAGACAGTTTACTACCTTTATTTCTGAGAGTGTATCACATCTATTGAGTTTATTGGACATCCTATTCAAGGCATTTGTATAAAGTTGGTAGATAGCGTTCTCCTGGCATCTGCCAGACTCAGATTCGTCCATCAGACTGCCAGATAATGAAGCGTGATTCATCATTACAAAACATGCTTCCACTTCTTCAGAGTTCAGTGCCAGTGTTCTTTACACCACTGCAACTAATGCTTGGCACCGTACATAGTGTTCTTAGGCTTGTGTGCAGGTGCAAGTTCTAGTATGGGTATTGCTTTCAGAGGCAGTTTGGAACTCTGTAGTGAGTGATGCAACAGTATCGGCTCTGCTCTGTAAGTTTGCGTGGTCTACAGCTTCATGGCTGAGCTGTTGCTCCTAGAAACTTTCATTTCACAGTAATAGCACGTACAGTTGACTGGACCAGATCTAGATGGGCAGAAATTTCACACACTGACTTGTGGCAAAGTTGCATACTATGAACGTGCCACGTTTATAGTCACTGAACTCTTTAGTACGACCCCTTCTGCTGCCAGTTTTTGTCCGTGGAGATTGCATGGCTATGATTGTCATTTTATACAGCTTTTAACAATGGATGTGGCTGAATCACCTGGAGGGGTGTCCACATACTTTTTGGGGGGGGGGTCACAAAGCAGTAACTAGATAACAAAGTGTTTTTTCAACATAATCTCTATCTACTGCGACTGTATTGGATGGTCAGTTGCCACAGACAGGAATATTTATGCATTTCTTTGAACTTGGGAAAGAATAGAAAACTCACTGACCAAAAAAATCCATTACAATAAAAGTGAATGGGCCATTGCTTCAGCAGCCGGTAGATATTAGGTTGACAAAGTATTCCTTTAGGAATCAAAGGAAGTCAAACCTTTCAAATTGAAGACGACATAAGGGAAGTTTGGAAAAGCTTTAAGATTTAGTGGCTTCAAATAATATGTCTAAACATTGGTCCTATAATCAGAAGATCACAAGATTGATCCCTGGTGATGCTACAGCCATCTGTGGCCAGGGGTCCAAGACAGCATCATTGTCCTCGCTCTCTCTGGGTAGGTAGGATGCCCCCTCTCCACCCTACGCGATGCTAGCCAGCGCAGGCGTCTGTTAGCTGACATAACAGAATTGGCGGGTTGCATTTTCTTCCAAGGGCATTCAGCTGTCCAATGACGTGTAAGCATCAGTTCAAAAAGATGCAGTGGCTCGTTTCACAGGTCATGGGGAAAGTCTGTGCTAACTTTCGCCTCCTAGCGTTGGTGGTATCATGTGATTGAAGTCCTAACTAGTGGTTGGAATGGGATATGATACATTAGGGATAAAATTGGGGGAAAAATGGACACTTCAGAAATGTAATTATTGGTAAACTTTATTGGATTTTTTTTTAGGTTTCTTCATAACACATTTCACAAAATGATATTTTTTTTTAAAAAAAAAAATAGTTTTAGACAACATTAAACATGATAATAGACTCTTTATGTGGAGAAAAGCTGGAGAAGTATTCCAACTAGACTCCAGCAAGGTTTTCTATTGGTGTTGGTGAGCTTCCTCTGTTCATTGATGGGATCATGAATTCTGAAGTATACAAAGGTATATTGGACTAAAACCTGCAGCAGTCTCCAAAGGCAGGCGTCTAGGATCATGTACCGCTCAGTTGGTGGAAGACCATTTCCTTATGAATTCTGGAACAGTATTCCAGAGAATGGGAATGCAAGCTTTTTAAGTGTTTTAAATCCAAATTTAGATTTCTTTACTACCACATGCCTAGAGGTACTGTGTCTTATTTTTGCTGATCTAAAACATGCTGGCCTCCTTTTGAAGGAAGAACATCCTATATATATATATATATATATATATATATATATATATATAAATAAATAAATAAAAGCTTTGGAATGGTCTGTTTAAAATAATGATTCCTAATACAAAGAACTTAATACATTTTTAAGCTTGCTGCAAATGTCCAAATACTTTTGGGACCCCAGTATCTAGGTTACTTCAAAATCCTGCATTGTAAAACACCCCCCTGCTTGGGGGTTTCATTAGGGAATTGTATTCTATTGAAAACAAAGATTTTTGGATATTCAGTGTCAAAGGAATACAACAATATTTCTTTGAGCTTTGATAGAAAAAAAAGTTATTTTATTCCTCCAAAAGCATAAATTTTAGACCATCTGGGTCTGAGCTCTGCTGTATGGTGGTATACTCTTCAATTCTCTCCACTCTGTCAGTGAAACCTTACACTGTTGTTACGCCCTGGCTCGCTTCGTCTGACATCTCTGCACACACTGGAATGGTTAGGTGGAGGCCTGACCCCAGTAACCCTTTGACCTCCCCTTCCCTGACACATTCACAAAAGCCTGTCGCAGACAGCCCCCAGGGAGGCCGTGGATTAGGCAGGGGAGTCAATTGCGCCAGTGCCCACTCAGACGCCTTGGTTTTGGGATTGTACTTTCTGTTCATTCCCTTCCTCCTCTGCCTGGTCATACACTGCTGCACAGACCTCTGGAGGGCAGAGGGGCGGAGCTAAGGCCTACTGGTGGCACTTGATGGCTAGGTACATTTCAGACAAGTTCTTGGTGGAGAGTCTACAGTCTGCTGTTTGACAGATCGAAGTTGCTGGGAAACTGAGAGCACAAGGTCTCGACCTTTAGCTGTGTTGTACCACCGAAGCCTCCTGAAATGGGGGTTTAGAGGCCGACTGAAGTTGTTGTGGGTTAAAATGATGTTAAAACTTTCTCAAATGTAGACACTGAGCCAAGGCATGTTTGCTGTTTTTACTTTTGAACTGGAGCTATGAGGCAAGTGTAGCTAATAAGTAAAGGAAGCTTATTAGCATTATGCAAATTGAATGTCTAAATAATCACAGACTTAAACTGCGTCAAGTTATGATCTCAAAAATATCGATAAAAATGGACAAGAGAACATCACCTGGCTAAAACAGTAGTAGTGGCCACATTCAAGCCTAAATTTTGTCCATGCATTTTGTCCATGTCCATCCATGACCATTTTTATTGATAATAGAATGGCATACAACACAAACAAAGTCAACTTAAGTGAGTTAGACTCAGATCTGGAGCTTCTGAGGTGCAAATATGAGTCTTAAGTTTTTGGTTGGGAACCTTAGTTTAGCCAAATGCTGAAAGCACTGCATTTTCTGAAACACCGACTAAAAACATGACAAACTTTTATTGATGTACAAAACTAAATTGCTAGATGCAGAAGGTGCATTTTTTCAAAGGAAAGAGGCTAACCAGCATCAAATGGTTGGTTAACCTGCTGTTTTTATAGCAAGAAGGCTAGCTAACTAGCATAACAGCTACTCCAACTGAAACTCTAGTAAGTTTTAAAAGTCTACAACTTTCTCAAACTTAAGCTAGATCAGCTGACAACTTTAGCAATAATAGCTAGTGTGCTAGCTAGCGTACTAGCTCTCCAACCTGAAAGCTAGCCAATAGACAACAGCTGTTTTGCCTCTTTCCTTTAAACACATCATTTGCTACATGTAGCACTTCATTCTGTCCATCAGAGTGTTTTTTATAATGAAATGCTTCTTATTTGAAGCCATGTTGAGTCTGACACCTCTGTGAGCATGACTACAGCAAAACATGTAAGTCTTGGGTCCAAGTCGAGTCACTAGTCATTTAATGGTGAGTCTGAATCAAGTCTTGAGAGTGACTCAAGTCTGAGTCGCTGACCTAAATCCCCATATCTGCCACACAGTCTCAGCATCATTACCTAATGACACAATTTGAGGCAAGTATGTCATGACTTATGTACGTAGTTTGCATGATGCTAATTTGCAAAGCATAAGCTTCCATTATTTGTTAGCTACATTAGCCTTACTTGTGGAAAAGAAACATACTTAAGCATTCTTAAGCATACTTAAGAACATAAATGGTTTACATAGAATGTATAGAGAATACTGATAAAGTACATTATTACATTTCATGTAGTTTATATAAATGTTTTTTTTTTCTTAAATATAGTTTTAAAGTAACACACTTTAAATTATACTTTAGTATACTGTAAGAAAAGACATGAATAAAGTGTAACATTCTGAAGCGTACTTAAACAAAAGTAAATTGAATTGTCATCAATTGAAGTGTATTATTTAGAAGTATATGTTGAAGTAATGATGAAAAGTATGCTTTAGTAAATTTTAGTTGCAATATAACTCAAACTAACTAGCAATCAAGAGTGCATATTTAAAATATATTTTATGCATAATAGTCTTTTTGTGTCTATTAACAATAGCTTAACTTCACTAAAACATGCAGTAAGTTGTTCTGATGTAGAACAGAAAAGCATTTGTAAGCATTGAAGATGTTTCCACATATATCATTAGTTATTCCTAAAATTATGTTTAAGTGCATAAAAGTACACTTAAATACATGCTTTAGTGTATTAAAACATAATTTAAAATGCTTGAAATTTAAGTGCTTTTCAGTAGCAGTAAGCACATGTAACTCAATCATTACATCCAGAAGTATATGTATAATATATGCATATATATATATATATATATATATATATGTGCATGTATATGCCTTAATTGTAACTGAAATACGTCATAAGTGTCCAAATATCATGTGTAGTATTTATTAAAGTATGTTTAAAATGAAAACATTAAAAGTGTGTACTTTGAATATTAAATATACTTTTTAAAATTACATTTTAATACATTTTGAAGTATGAAAATGATGTAGAACCTTTCTGCACCTAGATTTCAATTATCTAGGTTCTTCCTTCATATGCACTCTACCTTTCTCCTCCTCTCTCTAGCTCTCTCTCTCTTTCTCTCTCTCTCTCTCTCCACCCTTTTCCACCCCATAGCATCCTGGGCCTAGCTTTCTTTACCCCAGGTTATAATAGCTAGACTGTGAAATCATCCAGCTCCCCCCTTCATCAACTCCCTCCTCTCTGCTCCACTCACTTATAGCTGATCTTTAATATTTATGGCTCTGAAGCCAAGGGAGCGGAAGGTAGGTAGGTGTGGGGGGTGGGTGGTGGTGGTGGGGGGAGGGTTTAGGGGGTTACAGGGCCTGCTCCCTGGGTAGCCCCTAGCAGAGGGGGGCCCTTGGTGGCGGTTTTAGCAGCCCTAGCCCAGGCACTGGCCATCCATGTTGAAATGATTAGGACGCAGGAAGCCGAAGCTGACACTGCTGACACCAGCCCCACCACCACATCCTGCCCGCAAGAGCCTCGCTACACGCCGATGCTCCATTCGCCATGACAGCCACGGCTGATTTATGCCTTCTGATAAGAGGAACTGGGAAAAAAGGAGACTGTATGGGTGTGGGCTCGAAATACAGAACTTGTCTAAAGAATAGTACAGCTCCCCACGTAACGCCTGATCCTAGTAATGTAGACTTTTAATGTAGATTTTTACTACTGACAGCTTAACATACAATAATGTAATTACTGAAAATACGTTATAATGTATTCTTTAACATTTTAAATATTATTCTGGGCAAAACTCATAGATTACCTTTTCATTTTTTTTAATTTACAATCAAAATCTCCCTTAAATACTTTATAATTGATCATAACAGACCCTATAAATAGTGACTTAATGATTAGTTTGTTAACAACAGCTAATAATTATGTAATAGACACTTGTAAGCGCCATCACTTGGATTTTTAACTGTTTGCTTAGTGACAAACATATTATTAAATCATCATAACTGCTTATGCCTAACATTTAAGTGTAATAAGTAATACAATATATCTTTATAAATGCATTATAAAGTCACAGCTATGTAATAAGGGTCTGATATATTATTATTATTATTATTATTATTATTAATGCTTCTAAAAGTTTATATTCAAACTTTTCTTGAGGAGAGGTCTTTGAAAAACTCTTGCCTCAATGCCTAATTATTTGAACAGAATGTAGACAATTAATTATTGTTATGAGTTGATTTATGATTGGTATACATTTCTTATTTAAACTCTAATGATTAGGTTTCCCCTTCTAAATGTGACATAAGTATATGAATAATATTTAAAGGCATCATTAATCATTAATGCACATATTATATTATGTAACTATTACATAATTATTAACACTCATTAGCAAACCATTGTCAGATATTTAGTGTTCCCCGGTGCAAATGTTCCTGTATTTTGCCTATTTCCTTTTCTCAGAGAGGGTTCTTGGCAGCCACACATCCTTTCAGACCCATAGCATTGAGGATTTTTTTTTTTCCTTACAGTGGAAGGATGAGCAGAAACTGTGGATTTTTTGTTTAGATCTTTTACTTTTTTTCTTGAACTTTCTCCTTCCTTATGCAAATGAATTATCCTACTTGTGTTTAATAGTCATTTACATTGGAAATTACATAAATGGAGGGCGGTCTCTGACTTTTGCATGTTACTTTACACATTTAACATTTTCCAGTATATTCCAGTTACATAATTATCTTTCTTTGCTTTGGTTTATTTTTATTTATTGAATTCCAATTTAAATTATAGGATAATAGGAACTTCACTTATTTATTTTATTACTTTTTACAGTGTGTCAGCTCTCATGTGTGTTTTATATAATTGCCATGCTCTACTGCCTCTTTTTGTGTGGGTTGTGTTACTAGTTGTTTTATTGTTTCATTTAATGGACTTTTCTTTAATTTTTCCAGTTTGCTTAATTCGTTTTTAACCTGTTATACAGCACTTTGGTCAATACCTTTTTGTTTTATTATGCTTCATAAATAAACTTGAGATGACTTAGCTGGAGAAAACGACCAAACGTGGAGTATCACAGTTAATCTAGTGATAAAATACATCTCTGTAATGAATGTCAGCACCAAAGTAATGGTGATTAATAGAGCAGATCATTCAGAACAGCCGGGACCACTTTTGGTCCGAGACTTAATCAGAGGCTTAATCGGTGTCTGGGAAATTGGCTCTGTTCGCTTCACAAAAGCATGTTCAAACCATTGGGAATCCTGGTGGTTGTAATTTTTCTCCCTGAATATGGACAAAAAGTAGTAGAAGATCTCATATTCACCTATATTACCCTGAACCTCCAGCATCTTTCTGCCCTCAAACCTTAAACATTGGCAGGGCTTCATACCTGAATATTAAAAGAAAAAAATTCCTTGTGTCTACTTATGTTACCCATCGGCATTCCATTGCATCACCATTTACATATTTCTCAGCCTTTGGAGACCTTGAGGCGGTCTATAGTTACATGCAAAGAAAAAAAAAGAAAAAAAAACTTTTCTTCCTCCTGGCTCAAAGATGAATGGAGAGCTGAACTTTAGGGTCAAGAGAAAGTTTTACCACAGCGCTCTACTGCCCTCTGGCGTGGAGGGTATAAGTTTTCAGTTCCTGGTAATGATGTAGTGAAGCTCAAAACACAAAGCTGCTTTATCCCTTAAAACACCTGTCAGAAATATAAAGGTATTGCGAAAATATGCTCCAAATGTTCTCATAAAGGCAACTTCCAGCTCTTGCAAGTCGTTCTTGCAAGTAGGCCTACTTTATGATAAGGAGAAATCCCATTTTTCAAAGCTGCCTAATTCAATGGTTAACATGTAAACAAAGTAGTGAAGTTTGATGTGAAATGCTTCATTTTAAAGAAACTTACAGAGCCAGAATTGCTCACAGTGGTGGTGATAGAAACCAGATGTCTGAAGAGCTCCCACAATAAATGCTTATGAATATAACAACTGATGCCTGAGACATACTTTTAAGGTCAGATGGGTACATGCAGGGTGCTATAAGGAAAAAAATAAACCGTAAGAGAAAACATTGTTTTAGATTCATCACTATTTTACCATTGTCAACATTACATCTAAAACCTCAGAAGACACATGTAGGTTCACTGGTAATTATGGGTAGTAAATACAAATCCCGGGGCAAAAGCTGGGGCAGTAGGTAAAATGCAAATAAAAGCAGAAGGCATTTATTTGTAGACTGTTTTACAAGCATTTGATTGAAAAAAGAGATGTTCAATATTTAACCTTATTGATATTATTGCAAACATGTAATTCCAAATTTTCAGTGCAGTCTAAAAAAATGGAATGGGTAATATGAGATTTTTCTGGAATGTTAAAAAAATTGCTTTGAAACTTCCAACAAGTAAACAAGAAAACATGACAGGTGATGCTTTCATGATTGGGTATTAAAGTGCATTGCTCAATGCACGATTAAGAGAAATGTAGGAATTTTACCATCAACAGTCCATAGCATTAATAAAAGTTTCATATGGCACTACATTGCAACTGACATAATGTAATGTAGTCACATGAGCTCCTTCAGTCTGTCAGTGCATCTAAAAATGACTTTTGTATGCAAAGCGGAAGCCATATTTCAACAACATCCAGAAACGCCACCAACTTCTCTGGGTTAAACCTCATCCAAGATGGTCTGAGTGGAAATTTATGCTGTGGTCAGATAAGTCCACCTTTCAAGTGTTTTTGAAACTAAGTGACATTGTGTTCTCCAGGCCAAAGTAAAAAAAAATAATAATAATAAATAAAATGTACAAAAAAAAAGAAAAACGTTTCATTTGTCTGTTTTATATTTTTCCCACTGTACCAACTTTTTTGGAACTGGGTGTGTAAAATGGTTATATTTGCATTGTAGACATTGTAGGTATGGTTCCTATCACCGCCACTGCAAAGAAATCTGAGGCAGTTCTCTACAATGCATCATTTCATATCCCCTTTAATTCCCCTTTATGAGAAACATTATATTGAGTAATGCATTTCTGAGACCATTTATGAAGGTGAAAACAGCATTCTATGTAGATATATGCACTTGTGTATCAAACGCCTTCAGCCTGTAAAAGTAAATGCTCCTTCTGAAAGGTGCAAGGACAGAGCGTGAAAAGTTGAATTATGACTATGGCATTGCTCCTCAATGAAGGATGCTCGGCTCAAAATGGACTTTTTAATGGATGATCTGCCAAAATCAAGGTTATGCAATGTGGCTAATGTCCGCTTGTCACAGGCAAATCACCGATACAAATAATATTTGTTTATTTGTTTTGGACTCAAGGGCGTTGCCGCAGTTGAGCGCATGTCAAGACCATTCCTCTAGTTTATGTGCTTTAAGTAAATGCACTGACAAAAAAGAAAAGAAATTTATTTTGATGGTCCACCAAATTTTGCCACAAATGCTCAAATTGTGTTAACAAGTTAATTGCAACTGCCTACCTAGTGTTGGGATTGGGATTAGGAACAGGGTTAGGTTTAGGTTTAAAGGGCCCATATTCTTTATATTGCCTTCGTATTTTATTTTATATCAGAGGTTCACTTATAACAGTCAAAACACATTTTTACATGACATTTTCACATCCGCTCTTTTTCCCTTAGAATTGAATAGGCTGTTTTTATTACTGCGCCTATAGGACTGATGTATGTAAATGACCTCTGTTCTGACTGGCTGCCCTCTGTTTAGTAGAAACTTTCCATTACTTCATTACTTTAGTGTGACAGAGTACAACTAAACTGAATAAGAGGATATAAGTTTTTTTTTTCTTCTTTTTTTTTAATGACCATGAAATTAATGAATACCAAATTATCTTTTTTGACAGTTTAGTTTCCTTGTGTAAAAAGTGGTTCAGCAGTTTAACTTAAACAAATGAGTTCATGATGAATTAACAAATTGAACTAGTGTTGTTTAACTTAAATAAATGCTTTGATTTAATTATTTATTTGACTGATTTAAGGTCAAATTGATGAACCGATTTTTACATTGTAAATTTGTATTTTATAAAATTAAAGAGTATTAAAATCATTTCTGATGATGCATCTTGGATGGAGGAACCTTTGTAAAAATACAACTGCTTTTGAGTGGATGGTCGGGTTGTTTGCTAGCTAGCAACTGCAGAAGGAAGTAAAATTGCTGAAGTCGTCACTACAATGGAAAGAATGCACTGCTATTAGAAATTATTCATCAGATTAATGGGACAACCAGCTAAGTTAGCAAAGTAGCTACCTGGCTATCTAGAGATCTTCCCCCAGCTTGGCTCATTTTCTACGTAGGAAAAAAAAAATGTATTGAAAAAGCAAACAAAAATATTTCTAGCATGTATTTTGTGCTGAACAAAGCTGGAATCAACAGAGGTAAGAGTTATACTAACATTAGATTAATACTAACATTTATTAGCCTGTAGATGAGTAGTTAAACTAGTAGTCATGATTGGTTGAAACCACAGGGATAGTTATGATTGGTTGACACGACAGGGATTCTTTATGGTTTTATGATGTATATGTGAAATACAGGATGGATATTGTATGGACAGAACACTGATGAAAGAAAATATGAAAATGATATAAAATGAATTTTGTGAAAACCCATGAGAGTGAGAGATATAATGCTGAACTACATTCATTTTACTATTCTGCACAATAAACGTATTTAAAGCTACTTTTAAACTATTAAATTGAATGGATATAATGTTAAGGTAAAGATGAGTTCTTCAGTGTATCTACAGTGGTTAATCTAATAAATTGCTGTGCAATGATGTAATATATCTATTAAATGTAATTATCTCTAATGCATCAATAAATCTAACAGAATTTATCCATACAGTACAGTAACCCTCTATTATATTTTACTTGTAGATAATAAAAAAACTACGTTTGATGAACAAGAGGGAACTGTAATGTGATCTCTCACATTACAGGGCCTCTGAGATGTGGAATGAACTTTTGCACATTGCGTTTGTGCCTCTGTGTAATGTTTTCTTTAATAACAGGCCACTCTTCTGTTGCCATAGCAATACACAACCTCCAGGGCCAGAGAGCAGTGTGCTTCCATGCTCGTGGGTTAGCAGCCAAACGCCCAGTGTGCCACCGTGCAATTAATGTCTCTAACTGGCTTGTTTGGTGTGCTTTCTTCCCCTGGAGCAATATTTCCAATTGTCAATTAACCTGCAATAAAAGGTCATGAAGTAGGGCAAGTCGACCTGTTCAACAGTCATTCTGTCACTTTTGTCACTCACTGTAAACATACGCTCATGTTTGGGAGGAAACTTTAGAAAAGAGACTAAATGTTGAGTTTGTTGAGTGTAATTTCATCATAGGGAGATCAGTAAACTATTCAGTTTGTAATATATGTTGTACATTTTCTTTTGGTGACAAACTGTTACATGCTACTGTAAGAAAAATTATATCTGATATGAGTATATTTGTTTCTTCAGTTATCCTACATACATGGGAATTATCCATACTTTCAATATTATCACTGTTGTGACAAAAAAGAAATTGAAATTTTATGAGCAGTGATGATTCTAGGACTTATCTTTAGGTGCCACCATAGCGGGAACCCAGTTTGTGTTTAGGGCCCAAATAAATGCTTTCAAATTCAATGAGCACCATAATTATCTCACAATATCTCTAAATACGTTTGTATGAATTTGTATTATTCTGTGAGTTTTACATACTGCATTAGACATAGTAAAATATCTAATTATAAGGGCTAATAGTTTCGCAACTACCAAATTGTGAATTACATAATCATAAGCAATGAAGTTCAGAAACCAACCTCTTTGTACAGGATCTAGATGCTCAGTTCTCGGGTGATTTTTAAGATTTTAAATGAAAGTTAAACATTTTGGTGCACTCTGAGGAAAAAAGTAATTGCTGCAGATAGGTGCCCAATTTTAGTCCTGGACATTTACCATCCTAGAGAAATCAAATTCAACACACCTGGCTCTAGTATTCTGATGCCTTTGAAGACCTATATTATCTGAATCAAGGATGTTAGATAAGGGCTAGAGCTAATCTCTGCAAGGTGGTAGCTCTCCAGGACCAGGATTTCAATGATAGGTGATGAGTTTGTCTATGATGTGCTTGTAATTGGCCGAGTGACTGAAGCGGGGCACTTAAAGCGCTAGTCAGATTTCTTCTGGGCACAGTGCCCCTGTGACCCCACCCATGGATCCACGCCTGTTTATAGGAAAAGGAAAAGCATTCTTAAAAACTTGAATATAAATCAGTGTAATGAGACCCTGGATTTTTCACTTCACACTGGTAACAGTCTGGATGGTCCTTTTCTTCTTTGGCAGAACTCGACATCCATTATTTCCATGAATAGATTTATGAATCACAGACAGATGGACTCTTCAGACCACAATGCACTTTTCCACTGTATGTCAGTCCATTTTAGATTTCAGTTTGGGCTCAAAAATGTCAGCAGTGTTTATGGATGTTGTTGACATATGGCTTCCACGGTGTAAAGTACTGTCTTACTTTGAATTTGAATTGAATTCAGAACCATCAGTCAACTGTGTTTGCACACTGTGGAATTAGACCTCCACATTTAACCCATCCGTGCAGTGAAACACCACATACATGCACACTAGTGAACACACACACTAGGGGGCTGTGAGCAGCCCTATCCATGGTGCCCGGGGAGCAATTGGGGGTTAGGTCAAGGGCACTTTAGTAATGGACTGGGGATCGATCCAGCAACCTTCCGGTCACAGGACTGGTTCCCTAACCTCCAGCCAACGAGTGCCCACGATTGCCCCCGACTGCATTTGTAGATGCAGCAACGAACAATGTTCATCAACAAAGTTTTTTCAGAGTGTCCTCGAGCTCATGTGGTGATCTCAATCACAGAAACATTTTATTTATCATTTTGAATGCAGTTTTTAATCCATCTGAGAGGTCGAAGGTTATAGGCATTTCATTGTTGCTTTTGGCCTTGTCCCTCATGCACAGAGATTTCTTTTGATTGTCTGAATCTTTTGATTATGTTAAGCACTGTAGAAGGTGAAATACCTAACATCCTTTTGATTCCTGGTTGAGAAATGCTGTTTTTTATATTATTGGCTTTTTGCTGATGCATTTTTGGAAAAGTGGTGAGCCTTGAACATCCTTGCTCATAAAGTACTGGGCCTTTCATGGATGCTCTTTTCCAAGCATCCAAGCATGATTGCATCGCTTGTTTAAGATGTTTTTTTAAATACTTCACATTGTTTTTCTTCTTAAATCGCCTCTTTGGAACATGTTGCAGGCATCAGTTTCAGAATGAGCATATATTTACAAAAACAATGAATTTGAAAAAAGGTAATACAACATGTTTTTGTACTGTTAGCTCCAAGCAAATTAAATCACTGCTTTCTGTTTTACTTTACCTACTGTCCCAACTTTTTTTGTTTGGTGTCGGGTTTGTACATAAAAATTCTACTCATTGTATTACTGTATTTACATTCACTCTAATATTGATGTTTTTTTTCTGAGCAAACAAACAGTTACTGAGCACATAGACAGCTTTTTAATTCTAATTTTCTCAGGTGCTTAAAACGTTTGCACAGCACTGTATTTGGAATATGTTAGTGCCTTTTGCTCTGAGCCAGACTATGGAATTCCCCCTTATTTGCCTAATGAATGCATATATGTGTGGTCACATAGACATGTAAGAAACTTCACATATAATGCATGGATGCATGATTGCAGTTCAAGATACCATCAGAAGACTTTTGCAGCCAATTTACGATGTTTATTTTGGCTGATCTTTGTCACAGTTTTACCATATACAGTACTGTACATCAGAGACCACCTTTCATTCATGTAACTTGCAGTAAAAATGCCCTTTTAGGAGATATTTCGGAGGAGTTATAAGATTAGATTTAAGATAAACTAAGAAACATGAAAGTTGCAGGAAAATAAAATAAAGAAATGAAAAACTATTTAAAGATATAGAGCACATGTGTCACCCTCCAGCCCTCGCGAGCCAAAACACTGCAGACTTCACCGCCTCGTTAAACACACCTGATTCAGCTCATCGGCTAATTAGCAAGGATTTCATGAACTGAATTCAAAGTGTTAGATGTGGGTTCATGCTAATCTCCACAACACTTTGACATGCCTAATATAGTGGAAATGGAACTTCCGAAAAATGCTGTTATTGAGGAAAATCAAAAAAACTTTTGCAATTCAAACAAAGAAGCTGCTGGTGTTCTTAAAACAATGAACCTGCCACCTCCCCAGTGTCCAAACCTCAACATCATTAAATACGTTTGAGATTACTTGGATCATGAGGAGCAGAACATGCAACCAACTTCTAAGACTGAACTTTGGAGGTGTGGAAAAAATATCCCTGCAGATTTCTTTGGAAAACTGAAAGCAAGCTTGTTGAAAGGAACAGCAGTTGCAATAAAGGAGGCAAAGGGTGGACATGGTAAATACTGCCAAAAATGCATATGGAGTTGCTGAGGCTATTGTGTAATTCTTTGCAAAATACATGAAAAATGAAGAACTTGTACTCAAAGGCTATTTTGAGATAAGAGAAATGAAGAGTCGTCTCTGATTTTTGTACAGTAGCACAAATAATGTAAGTCAGGAAGTTCCACTTGCTGCTATATCTATATCAAAATATAGATAGTAGTAGCATAATTATACATGTCTTATTTTGCTAAAAAGCCAGTTAGCCTCCTAATTTGATGCACTGGTCAAAAAAATAAGGTTACCGTCAACCAATTTGACTGCAAAGGAATCGCAATTGACCATAAAATCCATGATCAGTGCATCCTTTATGTAATGTCACACATATAGCTTTGTTATTTGCTGTAACAGAATTAGTGTCTGATATCAAAGAAAAACATTTAATATGTGCAAATATGCAAGCGAAGGTGCTGAGAGTAGATTTATTGAGATTTGTATGGCAGACAATAAAGTACAATACAAACACAAGCAGTCAGTGTCTCACCTCTGGGGCCAAAGATAGATACATTTTCTACAAGACTTGGTGATATGCAAATTTCCATCAACTAAAGTAGAGTTTTTTTTTTTTTCCTTCAGTCCAAATTCATAAGCCTACAGCACACACACACACACACACACACACACACACACACACACACAAAACACTATCCACAGTCAGCTCCCTCTCTCTCTCTGGGTCTCTTTGCTAGCATGCGTCTGCATCTAAAGCTTTGTCTAACTAATGCCGAGGTGAAGCTGGCTCCACTTCGGGAGAAAAAAAAAAAAGAAAAAGAAAAAAAAAAGAACAAGAAAAAAGATCTGTGCGAATGCACTAGAGGCCCAGAGAAGTAATGAACAACAGTCAGGGAACCGGAGGAATACAAACTCCGGTTAAGAACAAAGAGGGAGTCAAATCAATGGTGAAATATGCAGATTCAGTGAAAAGGCAAACATGCATTGCTATCCGGGGGGACTCTGTCCGCAGTCTCTTCGCCATGGTCTTTTACAAAAAGCCACGAATATCCTGCTTTGCTTTAAAGGAGCAAACATATATTATAAATTGCGATCACACATAATGAGTTTAAATCCACACTGGAAATATAGCTTCGTCAATGGCCAGCATTTGTTATAGTTGTTACCCATATTACCATTCATGCCACTTTATTTAGAAACTCCTAGCTTGTATTTCTACTCACTGACCACTTTATGAGCTCCACTTTCCTCATATGTCCACTATATAGGTGTACAGTTGCAGACCGTAGCCCATCAACCACCCAACCTATTCATTATTGACCAGCTTCTGATCACAGAACCACTATTGACCAGAATACTTTGATTGTAAGCACTGGTAGATTGGGTCCACCACCCAAAAATGTCTAACCAAGAGCAGCTCTGTGGTCAGAAATTGAAGGGCTGGAGGATAGCTAATACAAACTGTACAACAACACATGGGCTACAGTCTCTAACTACACCAGCAAGGTGGATCTACGAGGGGTTTCCAACAAAGTGGCCAGTAGAACTGACAGTATAGCTAAGAAAAAAAGGTAAAACTGAGAAAAAGTAGAGTAATCTATCTGCTACAGAGTGCTAATGAGTGCTAATTATTCAAGGTCAGACACATTCAGAAGAGAGCACAGCCAAGCTTGTCTGTTTGACGACATTTGAGGAGCTTCAAGAAGGTTTCCATCTTGTGGGCATCCTTCTTGAAGCAGGAGAGTAAGGTGTAGTCCCTGAGGACGGACTCCAGTATCTCAGGCTGAACATCGTACTGCAACACTCCAGGCTCGTACACAGATGAGGACAGCATTCCCTCATCGAGCATCTGGGGATCAACACAGATCAGGGATAACCATCTTCATGTCAGTGTAACCATACCTGAGCTGATGTTTTGTTGAAATATGAAAAGATGATGGCTTCTCACTATAATCCTGGGTAACATTTCAGTATAATACATATATGTACTTATTAACGCTTTACAAATCAGTAGTTCATAATTAATTGCCTATTTATTACTACAGTATTAAGCAGCTTTTCTAAAGTACATGTAATGCTCTGATTATGCCTCATCAAGCTCATAGCTGATAACTAACTCATCAGGCCAGCAATTACTTAATAACAGGCTGCCCATTACTACATTATGATGCAGTAACAAGGGTAATCATTTCCAGAGCACATATAATGTCAAGCTAGTGGTTGATAATTAAAAATATCATTGATATTCAGCCATCATGTGCTGACTCACAACAAATGAGTTGTCTATCACTGCGCCACAGCACGAAAAACCCTTGCATTGTTAATGAATAATCTTTAACTCTAATGTTGCTCACATGGACCACCAAGTATATTGATGAAGTAAGAATCCAGTTCTGTTTAAACTGACAGGCTGGCAGCTTATGTTCTTAACTAGAACTAGGCTGGTCAGCTAGCTAAAATGCTAAAAGATAGCTTACAGCCTAAACAATGCCACAGACTTGAATTAAAGCACTTACGGTATGATTCACTGTAAAACAGCAGTATAAAAGGTCTAAAAATTGTCACCCAAATGTCTTACATGCTTACATGCATGTTTCGGCCAGAAGTCACGTTAAACCCAAGCTGAATCCCAAATGGCTCTGTACTCCCTAAATAGTGTTCGAGCTATGAAAGTTTTGAAATTCTGGCCTCTACAGCCAAATAGTGCATCATTTACTGAGTGTAGAGGTGTCTGAGTCCCAAATGACTATTTGTTTAGCTATATTTTGCACTGCTGTGTTTAAATTCCTATGTAGTGCACTATGTAGGGAGCAGGGAGGCATTTGAGATTCAGCCTGAGCATAAGAACAGGGGTGCTGTCAGCTTGGTGCTAATAAGACTCGCAGTGATAATTTGGTGACCAAAATATACTCACAAAGTGAAGGTTTTTTGCATTAAACAGTGCTGTGTTATCACATGTTCATTGTATTATGAGAAAAAATTTAAAAAGTTCATGAAATGACCACAATATACAGCACTGGGCGACTGAATGTTCTTCTTCTCATTCAGTGGTCCATGGTTGCTTGGCAATGATACCATACTCTAAAAGAACTACATTTCTTGGCAGAATACCTGTTTATGTCAATGATTATTAATAATAATTTAAATTATTTTCTAAAAAATGTGTGTTTTTATCATATTATATGTTAGCTGCCATTTTATAAAAAACAATAAGCCACTTGAGGCTGTGCATTACTGTGATTTTATGGAGTTCTATGAACTAAACCACACAGAAATTTCAAACTTTATTTTTTACTACTTTTAATATCATGTTTGGTATCAGCTAACTAACTCTTCAGAAACTGGCTGTTTGAAAATAGCTTAAAGATATGAGGTGAAGAAGACTAAGCTGTAACATTAGCTGAAGCAGTACAAGTACTTGTCTGTCTATCTAAAAAAAGATGTTACTGTCTTTCTTTGTGTAAATTTCAGGTGATCTGCTATGGCTTTGTTTGGTCTCATTTTGAGTTTAATTTAGTGCAGTAAAGGATAAATAAATGTGTGCAGAGAAGCAGAGAAAATGAACAGGGTAGCTCAGATTCTTAGTCAGACTTTCCACTGGGGACCCACCCCCACCCAAGACCTCTGACACAATTCAAACCCTGCTTTTGACTATAATTACCATGGATGTAGATGTTTCTTTCAAACACTTGCCAGTTGTACAGTTGTGATGTTTTTACTCTTCTAATGTCACTAATTTGTCACTCGTCTGTACATTAATCTCAAAGCTCCAGGGCAAATTTCAGACTTCAGACACCAAACATGACTTAGCTCGTTGACAACTGGCACTAAAATTGAGTATATTTGATTTTTAAGCAAACTTACGTAGATCTAGCAACAGCAAATCAGTTCAATGCAGTAAGATTTTAGCTATATATGTATGTATGGAGAACTAGCCAAGGAATTGAAGGGTTTAAGTGGGTGTATAGCATACCTTGCGTATCAGGACCACCACGCCTTGCTCTAGGCTCACCAGTTTATCAGACACCCACTTGGTCCGATTGAGGAGAGTGTCCGGCGCGTCATCGTAGCGATCCAGAGTGGTCTGCAGGTAAACCAGTGGCTCGATCCAGGACTGGACCATCATTAACACGGAGTGAAGGAGCCACTTGTCCTGCAGAGGGCAGTATAGAGCCTGTAAGACTACAGCAGCCATGGACCGGCCTTTTGAGACATGTCCATCCCGTAATAGTGCCGGCTAGTTCTTCTAAGAAAGCCCACTGCAGAGGTCACATTCAATCTCTCAGTGGTTTGTGCAACTTGTATAACAGGTATTCAATGACTTTCCAATGATTTCTGAGTAGGAGTGCAAACACGACAGGAGACTGGACCTCAGAACTGCTGAGTGTGTCCACCTCAGGCAGCCAAAGCCATTAGTGTGAGTGAAATAAAAGGTTAAAATAGCAGTAGATGTATGAATATTGAAATCTGATGTGTCTGGCTGTACAGAATAGAAAGGTGGTTTGAGTGGCAGGGGCAATTTGTTCTTTATCTGAAAGGTCACCCATTGGTCTAAAATGGATGCCAAACAAAAATCTATAGAAAAGGGTGAGGTCCTGTTAAATAGCCCAAAATAAGCAAGCAGACTAAGAAAGAAAGAGTGCTAATCATACTGATGCTATTTCTTTAGCCATGGAACTCAGTATTGTCTCTATCGTTGGTTAAGAAAGCAAGTTTACTGAGTGATACAGAATACTGTTGGTAAGCCTTGTCAAGGTTTAATGCAGCTTTTTCATGTCAGGTGAAAGAACCACTTGCACTTTTTTTTTTCTCCAAAAAATCGAACAGCACCAGCAAAGAAATGCATCTAAATGCCCTCAAGAACTGCTTCTGTTGAAACTGAGTGACCACTCTGCCGAATCATGTAAACCATACAACAAGCATAAATGAGATTTAGCTGGGAGATGGGGGGACTGTTGGCCCCTGTTGAGTGCTACAGCTCACTCAGGAGATTGGTAGCTGTTCTTGAAAATGGATTTCAGTTAATAGAGCTTTACTTTAGACTACTTCAGACCCTCAGTGAATCACACAGGTTCAGGCTGGTGGGTGTAATCTAGGAAAAATATCTTATCTCAGTTATTTTCTACAACTTGATGTTATGAGAAGTACAGTGAGACCATGTGAAATAAAAAATGTTTCACTATAATCAAGATATTGACTTTCAGTTTGCAACAGACTACTACTACTAGTAATAGGTAATAATATACAGAATACACATGTATATACAGATTTTAGCAGCTCCACTTACTGCAGCTCCACAGACTGTTTCTTTGCCAAATTTGTTGTTCAATTGTCAGGACCCCCATGGACCCTCACAGAGCAGGTACTATTTGGGTGGTGGATCATTCTCAGCACTGCAGTAACACTGATGTGGTGGTGGTGTGTTAGTGTTTCTTGCTCTGGTGCGAGTGGATCAGACACAGCAGTGCTGCTGGAGTTTTTAAACACTGTGTCCACTCACTGTCCACTCTAGTAGACACTCCTACCTTGTCAGTCCACCTTGCAGATGTAAAGTCAGAGACGATAGCTCATCTGCTGCTGGACAGTTTGTGTTGGTCATCCTTTAGTCCTTCATCAGTGGTCACAGTACGCTGCCCACAGGACGCTGTTGGCTGGATATTTTTGGTTGGTGGACTATTCTCAGTCCAGCAGTGACACTGAGGTGTTTAAAAACTCCAGCAGCACTGCTGTGTCTGATCCACTCAGACCAGCGCAACACACACTAACACACCACCACCACGTCAGTGTTACTGCAGTGCTGAGAATGATCCATCACCCAAATAGTACCTGCTCTGTGGTGGTCCAGTGGGGGTCCTGACCACTGAAAAACAGTAAAAGGAGCTATTCTATTCATCAGTATTTCCTGAGTATTTCCTGACTAACTTTTTTTCTAAATGAAACATTATATATAAAATATACATATATATTGCATGTTTTATAGTGAATATAATGAATTTAGTATATTTAGTATATTAAAATCTGTTAACTGTTATTAACTTTTTTGGCTAAATTTAACATCTTTATTTTATTCCAAATAATCACTTTCAAACTGCAAGCAATGTTTTGCTAGTGATCATCAGTATCACTAAAATTAAAACTAAATCAATTCATAAAACAAAATAACAAGGCCATTAAGCATTAAAAGAATCTCTGCCTCATGGATTAGCTGAGTGGAGGGGAGTTAGAGAAGCGACTACAGGCTCATTTTACAGGAACTGGAATCGAGCCACAGCTCACGCTTCATTTTACAAATTAATGAACATTAAAAACGGCGAAGCGGCTCATGTCCATCTGCTCACCGATATCTGCTGGAGTTCGCTCTTGGAGTTTGGGATGGTGAAGGCCTTTGTGACGCAGGTGTTTCCTCCCTGGTTTCTGAAGGCTCTCATTGCGTACGGGACAAACATCTCTTCCTGTAAACACACAGGCGCAGCTGTTAGTGAGTAGTCTTGCAGAACTCTATACATCCAGACTTATATTTCCAGTGTACGGATTCAAAAATAGTGATGCATTGCACAGTACCAATGAATTCTCAGATTCTAACAGGGTTACTTTACATCAGAGTTCATCTCCAAAACATGTACGAATCTGTAAAGTAACGGGAAAACACTGCAGTGCTTACAGTAACATATTTAGAAAGAAACAGTACATTTACTTTAAAGACGTTGTCAGTATCCCTGCCTTTGAACAAGACCTAGCCAGTTATGCTCGGCTAAATTTGCATACAAAATAGGCATAGATTATCTGTATGTCCATATATTTATCATCAGAGACATAATTATGCAAGTAAGAAAATTCTCACTCAGTAAATGTAAGGTAATTACAAGCAATTCAACTGTAATATGTTACATTATTAATTTCTACTAGTAATCCCCCAAAAACTGGCCACATCTCTAATTTTCAGCTGCCCTGTTTTAAAAGTAATAATAATAATAATAATAATAATAATAATATATTTAAAAAAATAAAATATGCAAAAGTCAAAAGACATGTTTTGTTGATTTTCTAAATAAAAAGTCAACCCCTTAACAATCCAGGTTTATTACATACAAAGCTTTATTATTCAGTAACTACAGGGACTTCAATGCAAACTAATGGAGCTATTCTTAGCTTATAGAAGTGTGTACTGAACTTTAGGCCCTGCTGGTGGGCCGATGGCTTGTTAAGGAGTTAACATATCCTCTACAGAGAATACGCATCAGCAATAAAGAAATAAATCAATAACAGAGCATCTCATCATTGTAGTGAGGAATCTATACACTGATCAACAAACCACATGACAGAACAAGGACAAACAGACTGGTTCCACATCAGAAAATGAGTTGGACAAAGCTGTTTACTATGACGAGACATCTTTAACCTGTATGCAGGACAAACAATGAGAGAGACAAGACTGTAGGAAGATGACTGAGGATTCAGGATTGGTGGAGGAAACATCAACAACCTTCGATATGCACATAGAAGACCTGAAGGCCCTGATAAGGAAGCTTAAAGAGCAGACTGAAATGATGGACAGACTTCAGCTCAATATGAAGAAGACCAAGGTTATGACAGCAAGAAAGACTGCCAACTGTTTCATTGATGGAGAAGATCAGTTATTAACAGAGGATCTAGCACTCACAGATTGACACTCAGCAGAACAAGGATGAATAAGCTTGCAGAGATCTTCAAATCTACTCTAGTCTCACAAATAAAATGCAGAACTGTCCAGGCTGTGATCCTCTCTGTAGTTCTTTATGGAAGTGAAAGCCGGACAATAAAAAAGAAAGACTGGGAAAATACAGGTGCCTTGGGACTTTGGTGTTGGTGAAGACTTTTGAGAGTTTCTTGGATGGCAAAGAAAACAAACAAGCAGATACTCAGACAAATTGAGCCTCATCACTCACTCGAGTCCCAGATCTTACTTTGGACATATTCTGAGAAGAATCAACTCACTGGAAAAGAACATTACACCGGGAAGAGTTTAAGGTAGGGAGAGGATGACTAGATACAAGATGAATGGATACAGTCAGAGGAATCAAAACCAGCCATTCAGGAGCCTGAAGACCCAAAAATGACTTAACATAATAATAATAATAATAATAATAATAATAATAATAATAACATACCTAAGAAAGAGCAAAGCAAAAAACCCTTAAGTTGCCTTTAGTTTTAAGATTTAAGACTGAGGATGACATATTCTTGTCAAAGCATATATGTCGGCATACATATAAAATTATTGGCACTAATAATATGATAACGCATGATAATCTATGCCAGCTCTTTTTCCATGTGTTCTCACCCTTTCTTTGTTGTATCCTTGTGTGAAAAGAAGAAAAAAAAACTGCTTCTAATTAGAGATAGGACAATGAAAGTATTACCATTTGTCAAGAGATTATGAGTTCTATGGCATCAGATGCCAGGGAGGAATTCAGCTAAATAATTCATTTTCCACAGCAGCTTTGTCTGAGAGACGGCTTTCAGTTGCTGTGAAACATCTGGCTCTCTATATCCATCCAATTAACATTAACCTCTCATTAATTCAGGCTCTTCCAGAGGAGAAAATAAGATGAATCTCGGTAATGTCGCTTCAAATGTGGATTCAGAGCTGCACATAGCTTTGCTAATTTTGAATTGGCAGCTATTATCAACAATAAAACATATTAAACACAATTCTTGACAGAAGTGCAATATTGTCTGTATGAATAGTTGACTGTTAATAAAAGCAACTGCATTATTTTCTTAAATATCACAGCTGTGATCTTTAGAGAAAGTACTGTTTAGTTAAATGACATTTAGTCGTGTAGATTATGTTCTGCTGTTATATTACAGGCAAAGAGGCCTGTATATTGTTGCTGTCCAAATAAAAATAAGTATCTCCAAAATAGTAAGTTTACAGGAGAAGGGAAAAGCACTCTAACCTTTCAATGTAAGTTAATGTAAAGAGGCTTAATTCCAAGTGATTTTGGAGCTCTTCTTTTGGTCCAATCATCATGAAATTTTCATACAACATAAAGAGATACATGGTTTTTATTGGACAGTGATGACATAAACACACACATATATGCACACATATTCGCTGTTGTCGGAAGAAAACCTTGTATCTCCATTTTTGTCGTTTTTCAGTTTTTGACATAATTTGAAAATATCTGTTGATCTTTACATTGTGTGTAACTTTCATGATGAATAGTCCAAAAGAAATGGACCAAAATGACTTGGAAAAAGGTCTGGTTCCACTGACTTACATTAAAAGTAAAGTAGGTTTTTCCTTCTCCTGCAAAATTACCATTTTGGAGAAACAAGGTTTCCTTCTGGAGACAACCAATCAAAATCTCCATTTCAGCTGGGGACGGAACCTTTCCTGTACAACATATCCTAAATGATTTCACATTTTGTGAGTGGACATCTGCACAAAAATGTTTATTTTTGGCCTGTTTCGGCTCTCACCAAGTTAAAGTTAGTCAGTCAGTTACTTAGTTCTATTTTTGCCAGTCAAACAAATTATTGATTTGCAACCATAGATCACATTAGGTCCACTTAAGCACTTTTTTCGACACATATTTTCTTTTGACTAAAAAATGTATATATGCCCTGGTTTCAGTATATTCTTCCTCAAATACAAGATAAAATACATAGGAATTTGAAATTTTAAAAAAAGTAAATACTTTTTATTAAATCTTTTTAGATGCACTTTCATTTTTAATCCATTCTGTATTTTTTCTTTTTGATTTTTTTCTACTGATTTATTTTTTCGTCTTTTATTTTATTTTATTTATTTGATTTTGTCTATTATTATTATTATTTATTTATTTTTTTTTCATAAGTCTTGACAACAATCCTTAAAATTGGTCTGCAGTTGCTCAATACCATGGATGACTTTTGTAGAGAACTATGTACTATAGATTTTCTTTGCTTTATAGAAACTATTTCCCATGTATAGTCATGTATTGAAAACATGTATTCACCAAATTCAGCAACTGCCAACTGACCTCTATTATAAATAAGTTTTGAGTCAAAATGACTTATTTTCTAAGAGTCGGGTGACACATTAAAACGTACTGCCTGTGGGAACTGATGTTGTGATACTGATGCAGTAGATAGAGAGAAAGTTGAAATCTTTTGTGGGCTGAAACTCACGAACAGCGTGCAGGACTCCTCAGAGACACGGGAGATGAGCTCTGCATGCTGGATGACCCGGTCCAGCAGCTTCTCCTGAGAGATGGTCGCACAGCGGGACAGAGAACCGGAGTCATCCCTTGCAGTCCAGAGGCACTGCCACTGTCCAGCAGAGGAGAGAGAGCAGCACGCAGCACGGAAAAGCCTGAACCACTAATACACAGATATAAAGAATATCAGGGTTAAGGCAGAATATGTTGTATTTAAAGGGGAATTCCACCAAAATTTTAAAATTCCTGCATTTTTAAACCAATACAATATAAACTAAGTCACTTTGATGTGAAATGTGTAATTCTAGAGAAAGTTCACATCAAGAACTGTTCACACTGATAGTAATAGGAACCAAACGTCCAAAGAATTTAATGCCTCTAAATGCTGCCTCACAGAAAGCTATTATGTAAAATGGTTATTAATACACTAGCTGATGTGTGTGACATTGTGTTATGATAGTTTTACAAAGAGCTTTTGGCTTAAAACATGTTTTTTTTTTTTTTATATGTTTGTGGCAGAGAAACACACTAAAGGTGTCGCAAGGTATTGTGAGGATAGTCCCTAACAAAAATGTATTTTTGTCAGATTTACAACTATCTCAAATAAAAAAAATATAAGAAAATGTGTAGATAAATTTGATATATACATATATTATTGTAAAGGAATCTGATTATTCTAAAATAAACCACATGACATCAAAACTTTCTATGTAATATTGTTTACATCTCAACTGAATTATACCAATATTTTGAAAAATTGGTGGAATTCTCCTTTAACTGGACATACATCTCTTAAAAAGAACACATTGGTTAATTTATGAACGCATCTACTTTGGTTTACATAGACATACCCTTAATAATAATAATATATAATACATAATACACTTAAACAGACACAATAATATACTACAAATGTAAACAGACGTTTGTTACAGACTCTGAATTTACCTACATGCCTTAACTTCATATGTTAAAAATGGCTTCTGGCATCTGCATTTATTTTAGGAAATAACATATTATTAAGAATGCATAAAGACAAAAAAGGCTCAGAAGGTGCAAAGCTTTTGATTACATTGGTAAAAAGCTCTCAGCTGCAAAAGGAAATCTAAAAATAATTTGAGTAATTCAAAGTCCCTTTGTTAGTTAGTTTGCTACCTGCCTTGCAAATAAGAGAGAAACAAAAATACCTTGAAGTCTGTGCATTTTGTATTGCATTCTGCTTTGACTCCTTACAGGCACCTTCACTCCAGACTACCTTTATATAGTAGTGGATGAACTGCATGCATGATCATATATTCGTATATTCATAGGGCTTACCTGAGCTCGTGGTAAAGGATTACACTCACCGAGGTCAGCTTGTAAATATGCAGGCCTTTTGGGCCTGAACTGCAGCCAAGAAGTCAGTTTGTAGATTCAGAAATTAAAAGCAAAATTCACACTCAAACTCAGCGGTCAGTTTCTTAGGAAACACCTATCTTTTGGACCATTCTACTGCGTTAGTTCAAACTGTGGTCTCATGGTAGAAAAAAAAAACAAAAACTGTTTAACAATCTATTAAATACAACCCCATTTCCAAAAATGTTGGGACACTGTGCAATGATATGCAAATGAAGTAAACCATAGTTTTAAAGGAAAATACTACAAAGACAACATATCAAATGTTGAAACTGAGGAATTTATTGTTTTTTGAAAAATATATGCCCATTTTGAATTTGATGCCAACAACACATTCCAAAAAAGTTGGGACGGGGGCCTGTTTACCACTGTGTTACATCACCTCTTCTTTTAACAACACTCTGTAAGCGTTTGGGAACTGAGGAGACACTGCTGTAGTTTTGAAAGTGAAATGGGTAACACTTTCTATGAATGTCATGTTTGTAAGCATCTATAAACACATTTATAATGTTATAATGCCTTCATACGGCATTATAAACAGGATTATAAACATTTATAAAAATGAATTACACTGGATTACACTTTATAGCCATGTTTATTATACATTATGAATTGTTAATATAATGCATTATAAGTAGTGTTGATAACATGTTATACTGTCAGTGCCAAAGAAGTCAGTCCCAGCTTGGAGACTGCAAAGTAAAGACAAATACCAAGCTAACGGTGGTGTACATTGACTTCCCCAGTTTGTGTTGGTCATCCTTTAGTCCTTCATCTGTGGTCACAGGACGCTGCCCACAGGACGCTCTTGGCTGGATATTTTTGGTTGGTGGACTATTCTCAGTCCAGCAGTGACACTGAGGTGTTTAAAAACTCCAGCAGCACTGCTGTGTCTGATCCACTCAGACCAGCACAACACACACTAACACACCACCACCACGTCAGTGATACTGCAGTGCTCAGAATGATCCACCACCCAAACAGTACCGGCTCTGTGAGGGTCCATGGGGGTCCTGACCACTGAAGAACAGGGTAAAAGGGGGCTAACAAAGTATGCAGAGAAACAGATGGACTACAGTCTGTAACTGGAGAACTACAAAGTGCACCTATATAGTAAGTGGAGCTGATAAAATGGACAATGAGTGTAGAAACAAGGATCATAGTGGTGGTAATGTTATGCCTGATCGGTGTATAAAAGAGGTTTACAAAGTAGATGTTTACAATAAAGTGGACAATGAGAGTAGACCAGCACACAGTGGTCTCCTAGTACTTACTATCCACAGTTTGCCTTTTACTTTTTCTTACTCCTTTTTTTATTTCTTTCCCCCAAACATTATCTGTTCCCAACACATCAGCATGATAGTGATTTTACTTCTTACTATTTTATAACACTTGAATTTCCCGGTAGCATTTCTTCAAAATCAGCATAACGGCATCAAAGTAGGACCGAAGCTGCTCTGAAAACAAACAACCCCATTTCTTCTTACGGATATATCCATATGTAGACCACCATGATTCCATTATTTGTCTATCACCTGCAGAAAAATGCATATTGCTTGTTTCTCTCTCAGATAAATAAAAGGCTTATGCAGAGCTTTTTATGTTTTCCAATGCTGCACATATTTCTCTCTTTTATGTGATATATCTGTTTGGTCTTATCGTCTTCTACGGGTTGTGGCTCTTCACTCTGCTGATAAGATGAGGTGATGCTTCTTAATGGATGAAAAAAATGTAGCCACAGCTGTTGTCCATCCGAGATGGTTGTTAAAGGTGATCCTGACCAAAAGAATTCCTCATAAACTGTAATTGGCAGAGAGATAATTGAGATATATTGAATATGTTGAGATATAATTAAAATACAGGGTGATTTCAAAAAAGATTCACCTAATTTCAAAACGATTTTTTTCACTTTTAAATCATTACAGAACAATGCAGTAGATTGTAAATTGTTTAAGTGAGCATAAAGTTTATTATGTAAGATATATAAGTTATATATTATATAAGTGCTCAATATGAACCTCCTCCAGCTGTACAGACAACATCAACACCATAGTCGAATTCATCCCGTACTCTATTGAGCATGTTGGATGTTACTGTACTCACGTCTCTTTCAGTGAGATTTCGAAATCATCCAGTGTTGTGGAACTAACAATGACAGATCTGAGCTGTTGGAGGTTCACTGGCAATGAAAATCACGCTGCACAGTTATGACGGATTCACTCTTATTGAAGTGGAGAACACGAAATGCTTTCTGCTCAGGGGTTGCATCTCCTCACAGACTGAAGGGAGCCATCTTCTGGTGACAGTCAGAAACTCTATGACTCCCTCATTCAATTGGATTGTGATTGGTTCCTAGTCACCTCATGCTTGTAAAAATATGGCGCTTTGAAATCGGATGAATCTTTTTGAATCACCCTGTATATATATATAACTACAACCACAACAAGTGGGTGCTTGGTGCCATCCCCCCTCCCCCCAATTACACTGTCCTATTATTTCAGTTCCTTCCAACTGCATGATAGTGCCAGAATTTGATGTTAGCACTAAAAATCAGGGGTTACATGTGTTGATATTTGTTGCTGTTGTGGCAAAACCTTGTATGTTCATTTTTTTTTACTTTTTGCTTTATCTGAAAACTCCACTTACCTTTGTATATTAGGTTAAAATTTCATGATGATCAGAACAACAGAAGTGGTTCAAAATTACTTGAAACAAAATTTGGTTCCATTAACTTTCAATCAAACTTACAGTTTATTACATTTTCCTGTAAAATTAACATTTTTGGAGTTTTTTTTTCTGACAGCAACAAGATGTCACCTTGAAAACAAAGCCAAATCCCAGACATTTTTGACTATTTCAAGATTCTGGCCTGATGCACTTTAGGTCCCAGGACATATCTTGGTAAAAAAAGGCCATATGGTCACCGAAATATGTCACAAGTGTACATGATTGCATTTAACTGGATGGAAAAAAAATCATCTATTTGCTAGTGTGTTTATGTTAGGCTGTCAGAAATGGACTTTCTTACAGGGTGAAGAACGTTGATGATTAAGACGATGAATGCGCGACTTGAGCCTGAAGATCAAGGAAAGGTCAGAATACAAAGGGCAGGACACATGAGATTCAGGAGAGAGTAAGAAACTAGAGACCCACACATACGAAGGTGAGACGTCACTAAAGTGTTACCTATTCACACCTATTCACACTGATCCATACCCACACCTGGGGTCCACCTTAATGTCCATTCAGACAGACAAAAGATTATCCACCCAATACACATGTAAGAGGATCTTCTTTCACTGGAATAAAATCACAGTAAAAGTAGAGCAATCAGCAAGATATGCTAATGCACCAAACACAAACACATGCATAATTAGAAATGTGCTGTATGTGAGTTTTGCATATGTGATGTCTAAACTTTCTTGAAGTGGATGGAAAATACAAGGTTATCAGCAGTTTGAATATGCAGAGAGAGAGAGAGAGAGAGAGAGTGAGAGACCTTTGACATGGTAACTTCTTACTTTAATGTAAAGAAAGTTTATTCTATGTCATGTAGGACTATTGTTATTGATCCATTCGTTATAAAATATTCACACAATATAAAGGGGAGATGATGATGATGTTTATATATATATATATATATATATATATATATATATATATATATATTGTATGTTCGTACTTGTGGGTCTCTAGTTTCTTACTCTCTCCTAAATCTCTATATATATATATATATTATTATTATATATATATATATATATATATGTTTACCAGAGATGGTAAAAAATGTATATTAAAATGCAAAATTAACATTTCAAAACACATAAAATGTAACTTACCATACACAACAACAGAAAGCACTTGTAGCAGAAAACATAAGCAAACCTATATAAAATAATCTGTATATATAAACATTACAATCAAAACCAGAAGGAGGAAGTTCATGAATAAACTTTGTGGGTTTGGCAAAGCTGTTGCTATGACATCCCAGGTGGTTGTTAAAGTGTTCCGATGTTATCCCAAGTGGTTGCTATGGTATCCCAGGTGGTGGCTAACATGTTACTTGACCACTTCTATGTTATCCCAGGTGGTTGCTCAGGCTGTTCCTATGGAATATCATGCAGTTGCTAATATATGTGTATATACACTCACCAAGGAACACCTCCTTGTTTCCACCCTCATTGTCCATTTTATTAGCTTCACTTACAATATAGGAGCACTTCGTAGTTCTACATTTACAGACTGCAGTCCATCTGTTTCTTTCCATACCATTTTAGCCCCCTTTGTCTTTCATGGTCAGGACCCCCAAAGGACCACCACAGAGCAGGTACTAAAAAGAGGTGTTCCTAATAAAGTGCACGATGAGTGTATATGAACTAGTTTGTATGTAAGTCTGTAGGTATTGTCTATAAAATACAATTTGAGAGGTGTCCTTTTGTGACATCATTTGTGGCAGTCAGGTTTTAATTTACTCGACTTTCCACCCTTCATTTCCTGTAGGTAAAAACAATGTTATATTATCAAAAGCACAAGCACACTAACCCCAAATATAGTCATGGGCTGGAGTTTAGGGGACCAGCCCTGTGACCGGAAGGTCGCCGGTTCGATCCCCTAAGCTGACAGTATGTAACTTGAGCAAGGCACCTAACTCCCAACTACTCTCCGGGCGCCACAGATAGGGCTACCCACCGGTTAAATGCGGAGGTAAATTTTCCCGTTGAGGATCTGATAAGGGTCACATATATGATTATATGGCATTTAACCCAGCCATGCAGTGAAACACCACATATACACTAGTGAACACACACACTAGGGGGCAGTGAGTACACTTGCCCAGAGCATAGACAGCCCTGTCCGCAGAACCCAGGGAGCAGTTGGGTGTTAGGTGCCTTGCTCAAGGGTACTTCAGTCACTTTGTGAAAACTGTACAGGAAAGTGTAGAATAATAAAACATACATAATGTTGGCTTTATGGACACAAAACATGGCATATAAGCAGTAAATAATTCAAAACTTTGTAATACAAAAAACGTATGTGTTTTTGATTCAAATGCTTTTTTATGGCTATGAAAAATGCTGTAAGCAATAACCAGTGAGAATTATTTGACCCAACATTTTCAGTCAGTCTATGTTCTGGTATTCTCATGGTATACATGCAGTTATCTTAGAGTGTGGGCCTCCAGGCAGGGTACACATTCACTGTTTGCTTTAGGATGTTTTTTTTCATTCTTTCTGCTGAGATTCCAGCCATTTGTTTTCATTTTAAAATAGATTTCTTTCAGTAAATATATGTACAGATATGTAATACCAACCCACATTACAAATTCTTGAAGCAACCATCATTATTTTTCCGCTACAAGAGATGAAAACAGGACTCAAGCTAGAGAGTGAGGAAAAGAGAGAGAGAAGCTCAGCCAGTAGAGAGGTCATTCAGAGGGAAACAGCAGGTAATTGGCTAATGAAGAGCACCTGTTCTTGGTCTTTCTATCCCCCTCTGTTTCTTACCAGATTAATGGAGATTTCAGGGAAGAGAGGTTCCTGAAGGAGAGAATATTTTGTGAGTTATCATTTGGTGTGGTTCGCCAAAAGGCCCTTTAGTTTGCAACGAATTATGGATGGTTTTCAAACCAGGAAAAATGTAAGTAAAACCTTCATGTATTATCTGCACAACAAAGCACTTGGCAACAGAAAGCACATGCTACAGTCAAGATATAGGATGTAAACTTTGTTTCTAGCACCTACTGTTTGTGAACAATTCAGCAGGAAGTGGAGTGATGAGTACACATGTAACAACTTAGTTCATAGGAGGGGTTAGTAACAGTGGAGTTAGTTATAACAGTTGCTAAAAAGATGCTAAACTGATGCACAATGACAGTTGAACCAGGCAAACCTTCCACCTTAATACATAAGATTATGATTAGCGAAAAAAGTCTATCAAGCACTTTTTACCACAAGAAAAGCAAATATTAGCTTTGATCAAATCAAAACATGTGCAAACAATTTAAGCACCTGAGTTTAATGGCACCATCAACGGGGGACCAAGGGGGGCCATGGCCACCTTCATACAATTGCTGGTCCTCTCATTGGCCTCCTCTGGCGAGTCGTATATGCATAATATGCTGTGTAATATGATTCTATTTGATATCCAAGGTACTAAATTTGATTATATAATCAAACTGTAAAATAAAAGTTAAAGCAAAAATTTATATGTGATTATGAAAAAAGCAGCATTATCACCACTGTCACTGCACTGGATGCACTGCATGACAGACAGGAGTCACACGACGTCAATTTTATGATGTAAAATGAAACGTAGGTCCAGCCGAAAAGAGCAAATAGTTCAACAACAGCCATGTGGTACACAGTTCACAGGGCATCTCAGTTGCAGAGATTGCAAGCTGAGCAATTTAAAAAGCCCTGTTTGGAAATACTTAGGAACAGTACTTAAAAGTCAGTAGATGGCAAACTTGTGGAACCTCAAGATAAAGCTGTGTGCAAGCTATGTACGTTATAGTTAGCCTCCCATTCCAGGACTAGTAGCCTCAAAAAACTGCACTTGATTTAGTTCTTTCTCAAATTCACGTTCACCCAGGTTTTCTGGAGTTATCATCCGACTAGTTTGGCTAAACAAAACTTCATTATGTTAAATTAAGTGTTAATGTCAAATAAAACAAAGTCATGTGATGGCTCAGGGCATCCAAGAGACATCTGGGACCAAATGTTGCCCTTCTAAGTAGCTTACAGGATATCAACTCTTTTTTTTTTTTTCAAATTAAGATATTTAGCATCACTTTGAAATAATCTTATAAACCTTGTAAAATGTTTTTGAATGGTAAATGGTAAAATTAGTGTATTAATGCTTATTAATTAGATCAAAAACACTTTAAAACAAAAATTAAACAGTTAAAGTTACAACATTAATAAAATGAGAAAGTGTTAAATCTGATGAATATGAATATGCGATGAAGCTAACAGTTTTAATGCCAACTGATGGAGAACACAGAGTAAGTTAAGTAACAAGCAAAATCTGAAGTTTAACTATATAAATAAACATGGTTTTACTATTAGGCAAACAACAGGTCACTGCTGGCCTTTTTATAGTTATATTGTATTTCTTTATTAATGATTTTAAGGTATTTATAAACTAAATAATAATGATTAACAAACTAATTCAAAGCCATCCGTAAACCCATTATTAGGGTAGTCCTATTCTAAAGCATTACCAGATATTCTTATTATCTTTTACTGTATTTGTTTATTTGCATTTGTTTTAACAATAAGGTGTTTGTACAAATCCCAAACACATTGATTGCCAAGATAAATGGTTTTAAACAATGTGCAAAAGACCTTTGCTCAATGCTGTATATTTTATTTACATGCATTTATTTACATTTTTGATAATCGGTGTAGAAATACATCAAAAAAACTTTGAATTGACATGAAGACAAATGGACTTCTGTGATTGTTTATTTTGTGTGGCTACATTAACACCACAATAATATAACTTATATTATATAATATAACTATCCCCACCATGTGGAAGGCTGTACTGAGCTATTTACAAAATGGTGCTATTCTACAGCCCCTAAGATGGTGATTAACTAATAAAGGTGTGAATTCTGTGATTTATACACAAAATACAGTAATATGTACAGTATGTGACTATCTATCTATCTATCTATCTATCTATCTATCTATCTATCTAAAAACAGTCCATTTCAAGATGGTGAATCTTGATGTGTCTTTCCAACTTTCATATTAAATGTCCATGTTACCTTTTACCCACATCAGACTATGTCCCACTATCCCCTGTATGTCAGACGGACACCTCTGTTAACATTTGGTACAAAGCTTTTAGCTACTGGCATTTAGAGAGAGCACAAATTAATACCTCAGCCCACCAAAATGGTGGGAAGTGTGCTGCGGAGGAGGTGAAGGCAAATAACTACTTAGCTAAATGAATAGCCAGCTAGTTAGATAGTTAAGGCAAGTTGCTGTAGCTTTGCATGAAGCTGGAAATCATGGTAGGAAAGTTTTTTTTACATTCAAAAAATGAAGTTTCCGGAGGTGGAAAAGGGCCTGTTGGGTACTAAATGACTCAGGTTATCATCTAAAAGGCTACAGTAGCGAGATATGATGTTGAAACAACTAAACTCTCTACACTGTTCCAACTAAAATGATCCAGCTGGCAAATGAATGGAAATACAGAATTATTTAATTTTGGAGACATTAACTCCTGCTTACACCAATGCCAAAAGCAAATGTCTAAAGAATGAGATATTGTGTGAAAGAGGGTGCATTGGAATAGCTGTGTTGTCAAAACTTTTAAAGACAGATGGAATACATTCATTGCTCTGACAGTTAAAGTGAAAAGGACTCAGTACAGTCCCTTGGGGCACACCAGTACCAATAATACTAAGGAAGGAAACAATGGATCCAACTCTAACTGCAATCTATCTTCAAGAAAAATGAACTTACTGCATAATATATTGAGATTGGTACAATTTGTGTTTTGACATTTAATATCATTAAATTGGATTAAATGCCAAATAAAATCCACAGAAAGTAAGAGTGCATAATTACCAGAATCTCCAGATGGCTAAAAAAGTTCCCTAACATTTAGTGACTTTATGTTCTCCTGGGCTTCTCAAAGTTCTTGTAGCTTTATTTTGTGACTAGAATCCCATCTGGTGATAATTGTAGCAGGTAATGTGATCATAAATTGGTTGTTTTTTTGCTGATATTGTCTAAAAAAAAGTCTTTCTAAATCCATCAAAACACCCATCATAGCACTTTTCATATCCATGTGTTTTTACCTGTGAAACATGCTATCATGGAGGGTCTCTGAGAAAGCTGAGTACTCTCACTCAGTGATATGTGTGGGTGATAGGAATATTCGTTAATAACATTTTAGAGGCAAAAAAAAAGAAAAAAGTCATTACCTTTTGGTAGAAAACAAGAATTTTGCCTAATATAACCAAATTTCTTCATAATTTCAGGTTGATTTAAAAGGAAAAGTTTGGCAAAAAATATAATGTACTGAATTTTTCACTTACTTAAGCTAAGAAATGCTTGGAGCCCAAATATTGCTTCTTTAGTTCAGAACTGGAGCTCTGATGCTAACATTGCTAACAAACACTAGAACTTAGTCACCTAAAGAACCCAAAGTGGTTCTTTAACAATATATCTCCAAAATGTCTCTCTGCACAGTCAAACCACATCCAAGTCTTAGCTCTTAGGAGCTAACTAACTGTGAGCAATAAAAATAAACAACACTTCACCAGGCACCAGGCTTGGTATGCGGAAAGCAGGACTGACCTTGGATGAGATTCCTCCGAATTTATGATGGTCATCATCACAAATACTACTTCGACTCCTGAAGTAGCTTGTATAAAAAAGAGAATAAAGTTTAAAATCAATTCAAACCTTAGACATTTACAAGGATTATGTTCTGATCTATTTAAACCCAAGGGCATTAATTGAGATAGTAATAAGCTAAATATGTACAAAATCACCATTTACAGGGTACTTTCTACTGGGAAGTGTCTGTCCCCAACTATAACCCTAGATTTACATTTTGAAATTTGGTTTCTTTAAAAGTGAAGTTGAAATATTTAGATTTATCTCAAGTTTTATTTTAATACTACTACTACTACTACTACTAATAATAATAATAATAATAATAATAATAATAATACTTTATTCAAAAAAATGTCGCACATTTTCATCACTATGAAACAGAAAGAGCTTTAGTCCATAGATGGAGCATTTTAGATCAGGAAGTGAGACTGCATCCCTGTCCCTCATGGCCACGTGGTGAGCAGTTAGGTCCCATTGTTTTGAAATAAATGCATCCAAACCTCTGAAAATTACAATGCAACATTAATAATTGTCACTACAGAAACACACATTTTCTGCTCATATTCTGGCTAGCATTTTGTGTTAATCTCAAAATTAGCTAGAATTGTCCCCAGCAAAACAGTCAATACTGAAACATCTAGTAACATTTTGCTAGTGTTATGGTTGTTTTGTTATGTCATTTATTTTAAGAAAATAAACATAATTAAGTCATTCAATAGCATTGGTCATTCAAAGCAAAAGGATTTTAATTTAAAATCCAAGTCAGTTAAAAGTCTGAAATGTGTTTTCAGCTCTAACTTTGAACTAATTTGAATGATCTGCCCTGTTGTACAAAGTGTTCATTTTAATAATACACAGTAAATCATACAGTGTCCTAAACCACATCCGTGAGTCTGTCGACCTTATTGAAAAACAGATGTAGTTTGAGTGAGTTAAAAGAAGTACTGGTGTTACGTATTTACAGAAACCATTTAGGCTATTTGGGCGACCATTGGGTTCTAGTGTTTGTTAGCGATGTTAGCCTTCATTTGGACCGATTTAACTACATCTGGTGTAAGTGAAAAATGTGAGTTTCCACCAGTCTAAAGCGACAGTTTGAGAGGGCCAGTATTAGTAGGTAAGCCTTGCCAATCTGGAGTTCTGCATCACTTAGTTGCCAATCCTGGCAACCTGTCTATATCAGCCCTTGTGAGGGTACAGAGTGGGCTGTCAAATCAGGCTCATCCAAGGGCCCCCCTGAGGTGAGGTCTGGCCCGGGCTAATTCGTATGAAGAGCCGTGCTGGCCCTGGGTGTGACAGGAGCAAAGAGCCTTGGAGAGTGCAACCACTTCAGTCTGAGAGGGAGAGAGCGAGAGAGCGGTGACACGAGCATATACACATGAATATTTATCACTCCCTGATGTTCGGAGCCAATTACCACGCGGTATGATCCTCGCTCTTCCCTGTGCTTGATGGGCATGCTCGCTAATCAATGTGGTTGCCATCGACTCTGTGATTAAACTTCAATGGGGGTTGAGTGGTGTGCCTGGGTGTGTGCGCAAGCGAACGTGTTAAAAGACCCTAGACAGCATGTCTTGACTCTTTCAGTCAGTATGCATTTGGGGCAGATTTGTAGCTGCTGGAACATTGGAAGAGACAATAAATGACCTTGAAAAGAACTAGCCAGGCAAGTCCGTATTACTTTAAGCCTATCAGGGCCTCAGCGTGCAAGACAGGACTCTTCGGAGTCCCTGTTTGCCTTTTGTCTCGAGATAAACAAACAGTCTTCTTCGCTTGGAAAAAGAAAGAGGAAGACAACAGAACAGAATAAGGTTGGGAGCCGCATAAAGAAACCGCATCTCTGCTGGAAGCCCGTCATCTGCAATAATCTCAAATTTATTTTAAATCCCTTCTCCGGAGTCGCTTAATAGGGGTCTAGACTGCAACCGAGCGATAATTCGCTTTACTGTTTTTCTTCCCTTTCCATGCGAAGGACTACATTATTTGCGGTGGCGACATATTTTCGACGTCCGTTGTTATTGGCTGCTAAAGCAGAAATCTCGACAAGCTTGCCATTGGCGGCAGTGAATAACAGAAGTGCTTGTTATTGTACGCTGCGTTTATGAGTCCACTTGCACAGTTTAGTGGGGGGAATGCAGCTGTCTGATAAACGATGGTCATTATAATTTCAAACATGTTAAATCAAATTTAATAAACATGGCTGTGTGAGTGTGTGTGTGTGTGTGTGTGTGTGTGCTGGGGCCAGTCTGAATAAAACTAAAGCCTGCAGTGAATGCCACCACCAATTTGTTCACGTCTGAAATGAAATAAGCACTTCTTTAATGAGAAAACACTGAAACAAAGAAGACGATGCCTGCGCGTGTTGTCGAATGCAGTATCCACAGTCCTTGGGCGAGGACGAGCATAATTATGCATCTTTATGACTGTCACAATTAGGTCACCCCGTTTCATCTCCTCGCCAGCCAATGGAAATGAACGTTGACAGAGTAAATATTTCATGTGTTCACGCAGCAGACTGTTTTTGATATGAACATACATATTTCATGTTCTAATTAGTGTAATGGAGGAAATAACTTAAGAAAACACTCCAGGAACTCGAATGAATTGATTCTGTTGATGTGGGTGCTTAACAGATCCTACAGTTCCAATCCCACATGTTTACACGTTTAGACTTCCTGTTAATGCTGCCCTGGTGCAAACGAGCTTGCCGAGATGTTTCTTCTAAGGAGAGAATGGAATATTTATTTGGACAGTACACTTTAGACGCTTTGTAGATACTTTATTTCCAATAAATTTAAACCTGTTCTGAACTCTAACCTTAAAGTCATAGGGAACACAATGTAAAATATTAAAAATGCTTTATATGATACTAAAATTGAGTGTTGTATTAAACATCCAGCAAACTTTTTATTAAAAAATTACAATACAAAAGACTTGAAAACTTGAGAACTGTGTGGGTGCGGCCTAATATTCTGATGAGAACAAGTGATTGACATCCCTCCCAGCCTAAGCAAGAACTAAACTTAATGGCACAAGTGGGTTTGTATCGTATTATTTTCATGTGTTATATTGACTTATTTTCACTTCCAAAAAAAAAAAAAAACCAAACAAACATGTAAACTGACCAGAAATGCCCAAACTTTTGCACATAACTGGCCGAGTTACTGTCTTTATTACAATAGAATGAGAAATTGAATGGTGTATTGGTATATCTATGTGTTAAGCTCTTTATGGGGGCTTTAAGCTGTTTGTGGTGACACACACTTTGGTATGTATTAAATATTCCCCACAAAATAGCAGATTTTATTTAAAGAAAGAACCAAAATGAGCTAAAAGATTAGCTTTTGGTCATTGAGATTAAGATGATCAGGGTTGGGTTAGCAGCATTTGGCTACAGTCCTCCAGTAAGCAATATAAATACCCCTTAAGGACAGGAATACAGACGCATGTGTGGATGTATGTGTGTTGAGTGTTTGTGCTCTGTAAGGGTGGTATTGTGAAGAGAAGACAGTTCTGGGGTAGTGATGCATTACCACTTTACCCCAGGCATAATTAAACTGGCTATGATAAGACACAGCCACCTACTCACCTTCCACTGCATTCACTCAGTCAGATCTGCAGCCCACAGCAGCTTCATCCCCCACAAGCAGGGGCTTCTCTCACAAAACAGGATTTCTTGCTTAGCCAGCTAACTTTAAGCTTAGTTCAATCCAACCATTGATTTTCTGTTTTATAACAGTGGATCACTTTTTATCTGACTACATGTCATTGTTTCCCTTGTCTGTTTTGGTCTTCTCCTTCGTCCTGCCTCTGTGTTATTTGTATCACCTGTGTCTTGTCTATAGCCCCACACTACTCCCAAGTGTTTCTTGTCTGTTGTTAGAGTATTTACACAGACATTTGTTCTGTGATTTGTAATTCATGTCTATTGTTAAAGCTTTTTGAAATGCTGAAGATTTCCATCCAAATATGTTGAAAAATAGTACATTTCTCAACGCTTCAAGTACTGGCAAGAGGTAAGTAGGTCAAAAAAATATACAAAAATTGGACCAGTAATAGCCCTTAAGAAATATTAGATTATGTAAGCAACTTCAAATACTGGGATTTGTAATACAGCCTAGACATGAACATTAAATAATCTCTAATGGTGTCAGAGATATGGTGCAGTTTCATGTTTTTCCTTCTATGCTGTGCTACTTTAAAACAATTGATATAATCATATGTGTGTGTACATATGAGGAAGGATACTTACTTACAGTGTCCCTTAAATGGGCAGTGAATGGAGTTTTGAGATTGATGCATGGTCAGATGATGGTAGAGTTTGTCAAAACTAACGAGGCTTTGTTGTTCATGTCATCATTGATTACATCATTTCAGACACCACAAGTATCAATACAAGCTTTAGCTGAGAATGCCCCACCTTCTCAACACACTTCATAGCTAATGTGGTTGATGTGTTTTTAGTTCCATATTTTCTGCCTAGTCCATATCATATCAACTTTGAGATTTCTGATCTTTTTTAATTAGCAAAGGCACCATTGGTGGTAAAGGATAACTTGAGCATGAAAAGCCACCCAGGGGAAGATGCCTCCCCCTCTTAATTTCTCTCCTGATGAAATGATAAAGCCAAATCTAATCTTGACACATTTACCGAATCGCAATGGTCTAATTAATTTTGACATTTCATCTGGATCAATACATTCCAAGGATTTGTTGGGGTCCATTGATGTAATTTTTTTTCTATGGATAATGGCGATATATGCATCTGTGAAAGGTTGTGGAGAGAGTAGCTTTGGTTTTGAGAGGAAAAATAAGAGAAAAATTTTACAGTTTTGAATGTTTCTGACTATGGGCTTGCTATCTAGCATTAGTGTTATCTTGTTCCTGACACCTTCAGTATTTATTCAAGGTTAAATGCTGAAAGGATACATTTAAAGCTGTACATTTGTTTAACTTTTGCAACTTAAGTGCCATAACGTAGGACCCAAAACTCAATTTACAGTTATTTTTTTTTCACTTCAGTTAAATATTTCTCTGAAAAGATTTTTTGCAGCTCACCACAGGCCCACTTCCTTCATTTGTCTTGCTTTTTATTTTGTTCCCCATGGCCCACTTCTGACCACAACCATTTCTGACCTCTCTTTATCTCTTGCTGTACCTTAAAGACTGACATGTAATTGACCTCTCTTTGATTGGCTGCCCTGTATTGTGCCTCATGTATTTAGTGGTTTGAGATGAAACACTGCTTAAAACTTCAGTGTGAATGGGCAGAGCTAAACTGCTGTAGCTTGAAGAGGTAGATATATGTAAATGTGTTGGTTTTTCATGACATCACAGAAATAATTAATTCAAAATGGGCTGTTTTTGTAGCTTAGTTTCCATGTGGAGTGTGGCATTTACTGTACATTTTGAAACTTCAGCAATATTTATAAGCATAGTTTATAAAGTGAGAAAAATAAAGTGAGGAAAACCCAGGCTAAAACTCACTTAGGATGTTTTACGCAAGTAACTACAGGCCTAGAATATCCACTTTTCTGGCTTGAGGCTTGAGCACGGAATGTAGGGCACCAGACTGCCAGTTAGTTGTAGTTGTGTCACATACACAGCACATTTGAGCTCTGTGATCTTTTCTCACTTGATAATATAGGCTATAATAAAAATTGCAACTTCTGAAAATTGTGTCCTTATAAATTTTGATACATAAGTGATCGATATTTCAACCATAACTGGAAGCTTTCCACTGAACTGTCAGAAGTTTGCTTCTTTAACTAACAAGCGATGTCACGTTTAGCATCGTTTAAACTGCACGCCTAGATGATCGCATTGCTTTCGACCATATGAACTTAAACCAAGTCTCAAACCATGTTATCTCGACTCGTCTGACACAGTCTGGCACACTTATCAATAAAAACATACAAAATTATGTTGACCAAAGCAGTAAAAGCAGCCATTTTAAACCTAAATTTTGTCCATGCTTAGTCTTCATCCTTCCTCTATAGGTTTGTGTGTATGTCTATGTGAAAGTGTGTGTGTGCAATATAAAACCCTCTGCTCTAAACTCTGTGGCAGGCATAACTGCTCTCATTTGGTTCTCAGAGTCTTGAGAAGAAAGAGCCGGGAGAATAAAGCCGGTTAATGGGATCGGTCATGGGACCCTGCCTGCCCGTACGTGAGGAAGCAAGGTGAACTTTATCCGAGGCAGTGCCGGAGCTCTGCTGGCCTGTCCTCCTCCTTGGGTAAACCCAGTTCCCCCATAACTCCCTAAGAAGACTTCTTGCCGGAAGATGCTTAAGTCTTCTTTCTTTCCCTTGGTTTTAATCTTTTATTCCGCTTCCTTCTTCCTCTGGTGTAAAGTATGTCTGATGACCGCCAATACACTGGGCAGCCAGGCTAGTTTGGATTTTCTTTTCTTCAAAGGGGGGATTGGGTAAAGTCGTCTGGCTGGGCTTACCGACAAGCAGCTCCTATCTGGGGAAAGGGACACAAGTTTAAAAAAGAAGAATATGATGGATTTTGTCCACCATCCGCTATGTTCCTGTTCTGCAGAGCTATCTAAATCGGTCCTTCTTTTCTTGCCTGTAGGAGCTGAGAGGAGAAGCAATGAAAGTAGAGAGATGAGTCTTTTTCACTGCTTTGGTTCTACCTCAAACACTTTTCCCTCATTCTCTCCTCGCCTTTCTCACTCCTACACCTTTAAAAATAACAATGCCTATTCTTCGGTGTGAGATGTGGTTTCCTGAATAATCTTTCCTTTAAAGAACCATTTTTGTAAATGAGATGTTAGTGTGAAGGACCGTTTTAGAGCTTTAAAAACTATACATGATGTACATCTAACCAAGGATTTCTCCTAACCCCTAAAAGCATAAGAAACCTTGGATGATTCTGCAAAACTCAATTAAAAACTGAAAAAAGAAACCAGGAGTGGGTTCTTTGGAGTAATGCCATAGAAAGACCACTTTAGTTTCCATAAAAACCTTTCAATTTCAATGGCTAGTTCATAACAAATCGATCGAAAGGTGCTTTAAGAAACCAAAAGTGGGTTCTTTGGAGCACTATCATAGTTATAGGATGGTTCTTTAAATTCAAATCTATTGAAAGGTCTTGTATTCTTTGGGGCAGTGTCACAAAAGAAGCACCTGGTTTCATAAAGAACTGTTTGATGGATGGTTCTATACAAATCAGGTGAAAGGTACTTTAAGAAAAAAGTAGGTTCTGATAAATAGTTCTAAGAAAACAATTGAAAGATGCTTTAAGAAACCAAAAGTGGGTTCTTTGGAGCACTATCATAGAGGAACCATTGCAGTTCCATAAAAGCCTTTCAACTTCAATGGCTAGTTCATGAAAGATCAGTAGAAAGGTGCTTTACGAAACCAAAAGTTGGTTCTTTGGAGCAATGCCATAGAAGAACCACTTTTGGTTCCATAAAGAACCTTTCAATTGATGTTTCTAGAAAAAAAATAAACAACAATTTCCATAGAATAACCACTTTTTTTGCATGAAGCACCTTTCACTGTCAGTGGATGGTTCTTTAAAACTCCATATAAAGATATTTTAAGGAAACAAAAGGGAAGTCTTCGGAGCAGTGCCATAGAAGAGCCACTTGGTTCCATAAAGAACCTTTCAATGGATTCTTCTTAAAAAAAATAAATCCACTGAACAGTGCCTTAAGAAACCCTAGCTGATTCTTTTATGACAACGCTCCAAAGAGCCCTTTATTTTTGAGAGTGTAGGTGGTTGTACATGGATCAAAAGCATCAGAGAGGGAAAACCCTGCTTCTTATGCACAGTCAGGGTGTCAGGTGTTGGACTCAAAGAGTGTCTTTACGCTGAGAGAGGGGACAGATGGTTGCTCAGAGATGCCTCATGCATACCCAGGGCAGTTCTGTTTTCTTTTCCTCTCAAAGCTGCCACTATCTCTGAGCTCTAAATGTCTCTTAGGTGTCCTGTGTGACGCCTGCATCCGTTTGACCTTTTCCGCTTGGCATGACCACTGGCACCATTTCTAATCACTCTGGGATTTTTCTTTCTTATCTGATCAGAGCCAGCTTCCGTCTCTCTCTCTCACTCTTTTGAGCTTATCTCATCTGTTGCTCTTCTGAGGGTGTACAGGTTCACTTTAAATGTGGTTTAAAGGACAAAGAAATGCTAATCAGTTTGGTAAAAGTCTAACAACACAAGAGTCGTTTTAAGACTTGAAAGGAAATATTTTTAGTTTTAGGACATATGCAAGCTTAAATTGAGCTTGTAAACAATATCACCACCCCTTTACTATTGTTTTCCTAGTTTATTCATTGCCAGTTCATTGTTATCTACAATCAGCCATTAGCCATGTAGGTTTGGCTGAGGACTAAGATCTACAATCAGCCACTAGCAGTGTAGCATTGGTTGAGGACTAAGATCTACAATCAGCCACTAGCCATGTAGCATTGGTTGAGGACTAAGATCTACAATCAGCCACTAGTCATGTAGCTTTGGTTGAGGACTAAGATTTGCAATCAGCCACTAGTCATGTAGCATTGGTTGAAGACTAAATCTACAATCAGCCACTAGTCATGTAGCTTTGGTTGAGGACTAAGATTTGCAATCAGCCACTATGCCATGTAGCATTGGTTGAAGACTAAATCTACAATCAGCCACTAGTCATGTAGCTTTGGTTGAGGACTAAGATTTGCAATCAGCCACTAGTCATGTAGCATTGGTTGAAGACTAAATCTACAATCAGCCACTAGCCATGTAGCTTTGGTTGAGGACTAAGATCTGCAATCAACCACTAATATCTACAATCAGCCATTAGTCATGTAGCTTTGGTTGAGGACTAAGATCTACAATCAGCCACTAGCCATGTAGCATTGGTTGAAGACTAAATCTACAATCAGCCACTAGCCATGTAGCTTTGGTTGAGGACTAAGATCTACAAATCAGCCATTAGTCGTTCATTAAATTCAGATATCATTAAAAAGTCTAAATTGTCCTAAACTTTCCTACAGCTATATATAAATCTGTATAAATAAGAAACATTTTAATTGGGCTCGAACCTTTTAAATCATGTTGATATTATTTAAACATTTGCATATCTTTTAAGAACTATTACAATTCCCTAAAGAATCATTTTTATAAATGAACTGTATGTGTATGAATAATTTTTTCTGAAGACATGATGAACTAAAAGATGCAGTGCTGGCAAGATCCATGAAGAGTGGCTGGTGGAAGGCATCGAATCGCCAAACTCACCAAAGCTTCGACCCTGGGGACTGACCGAGGTGAATGGGTGAAACAAGTTTCACTAGCATTCACTTTTAACATTCACAATATATTTACCTTTAGCAAAGTTCATAGTCAGTGTTGTAAATTTAACCAGCTACTGTGTCTGTGCTGATTGATCTAAAGCAAATATGTAATAATATATGTAATCTCATTTAAAATTGAGGAGTGGTACTTTATTACTGTCGACTGTGTGAGGATCTATGTTGATATGAAATCTAATGCTGAAGTCAATGAGAACACCTTCCTGACTTTCCCAGTAGAAATTCCCAGGTGATGGGGGTACTTTCTTTCATTTTTCTAGCTGGATATTGGAAATTCCAACAAGCTTTAGTTGAGCACAGCAAAGATTGGAGACAGAACACACTGGCTAACAGAAGGACTCGGGAAATGTCCATTAACTGGCATCAGGTACATTATGTTTGGGAGAGACCAGACATTATACTACTTATTATTTTTGAGTATGTTTTGTACCCATCACCTTTGGTCACATTTTGTAGCTACTGCCGGACAAGAATGGAAAAATCAATCATTTGACTAATATTCACATTTATTTGGCAAATATTCTTCACCATAATTTATCCCAAATCAACTGTTTAGCAAAAATATTAACCATCTCTAGCAAGTCTACAAACCTTTATAAAAACTATGAAGATTTTATTTGATATGTGCCATTTCCACCAATTTGTCATGTCAAAATCCATAAAAATACATAGATGGAGACTCAGTTTGTCTCTTTGTATTTCCAAATTTTTGACAACTATCTTCTGCACAATTGCAAAATTTAGAAATAGGGCAATGGACAGAATATTTAGGAGCACTTGCTATTCATTGGCATTTGTCCAGTTGCTCGATTGAGGGCCTTCAATCATTGATGCCATATGATCGTCTTTATAGAAGCTGATTCCCAACTCTATTATGAAATTCTACTTTAAATACTTACACTTTTTTACTTTACTAAGGCAGTTTGTAAGCTTTCAAGGCACATTTAAAGAAAAACCACTTTGCAGAAAACAAATTTGAATATTTTCAATGACCTGGCTGCATGGTTGATTACAAGCAGCCCCCACTGAGGTCGATAGTGGCAGTTTGGCCTGTTCAATCCAACTGCAAAGGCTTTCTTGTCAAGCCCCATCTTGGGGCTTAGTGCAAGGCAATGCAGCTAAACTCTCTGAGTAATTAGGGTGTGGAAGACGAAGGGTAGAAGCTGACATTCAGAGCAAGGCTCCACTCCCCATAACAACTCATCTCCTCCTTGTTTTTCTCCCTGACGCCTTGGTCCGAACACAGTGCAGTGATTGTCAGGTAACATTTAGAAAGTCCTCCGATTCTGTTTACCATGCTGAGCCTTCACTCTTACTTGGCACTGCCTTCATTGGGATTCGGGACACAGTGGCTTTGCTTCGCCAGGTCCCGTTTGGAATGAGATTTAACTGTGGGGGATATTAAAAAAAGAAAAAGAAAAGTAGTACAGGGCCCTTGCTAAGGCTATGAATAAAACATGCATGCATGCAGGCCTTATAAACAAACAACAGGGCATAATTAGTTCTGATTCACTCTTTTTTTTCTTGGAAGACTTTTTGCATGGGGCTCCTTTTGTGCAACCCACGTCTTCTTTCCTGAAGGCTTGGCCTCCCTTGCTTTTTCTCTGTGGGGATCTTCTTCATTGGTTGTACCAGTGTGCCTCCCAGGCCCAATGGCATTTTTGATCCCAGTCCAACTGGTTTTTGGCACCTTCACCTTTTAAAAAAACATCAGTTCAGTTTGAATTGAGTACAAAAGCTTGTCTGTCCACATAGGGTTTCTACAGTTCTTTATTAAAGTATCTTTGAGACCCTGCAGACACTGACAGTGTTAGGTAATCTGCCTTATACAACCTGTCACAACATTACAATCTACTACGATTTTCATAACCCTGCTTTTAGACCTCCTTAGTTCCAACTCTTACTTTCTACCCAAAGGCTCCAGCAAGCTATGAATATAAGCAACATGATTCACCGTGATGTATGCAGCTTGCAGTATGACTGATCGCATTTCAATCAATTATACATCTGTTTTCAGAAATGTTGAGTGAAATTTTAGCCAAAACACTTATGTAACTTTTAATGTATTGCTGGAGGAAAACATCTTTCAAACCACACTCCAGTCCTACAGATGTTGCATAAATAAAAAATAAATGGAATTCAAATATAGTCATTAAAATTTTGTCTAAATTGGAAAGATTATATGTGTATATATATATATATATATTTATGTATATATATATATATATATATATATATATATATATATATATATATATATATATATATATGCAACATCCTTCACTATAAATCATGCATTCGCTCACCACAATCACAACTTTTGGCCAATGAAAACCACATAACAAAATTCAGACAGCTGAAATGTACAAATGCAAGGAAAAACCAATGCAGCAAGCAAACTTCAAAACCTAGTCACCCTAGGTTAAAGAACACTGCCATAACAGGCATGGAAAATGTTTATGAATCATTCATATCTTACCTTTGATGACTAACTGCATTGAAGTAGACATTGAACATTGAAGTGGTTCACAGTAAATATCAAAAACAGACTCAAATCATAATAGAATGCTCTGGTTAAGATGTAAGAGGTTAGTTGAAACACTGACACGACAGAATAAAAGATACTGCAGATTCTTTTTATTTTCCACTTTAAAATAGTGGGCCTACAGTGTTCACTGCAGACTTGTAGACCATTTTCTTAACTTCTGAAAAGCACCTCAGTGCTGCAAGCTGCAGGTAATGCATGCTTGTTGTCTGTCTACCGTAGTGGCTCAAAAGGGTTTAAAGGACTGCTTTTAATAAAGCCAATAAAATAGGCCTGGATTGGCTCCCTAACTAAAGTATTTGGATGTAAATATGAAGACGACATCCATGTGCACACACACACACACACTAGAGCCTGAAATGTTTGCCTGACCTCTAAGAGACCTGAATACTGACTACTCATGTCTGGTGTGGATGTCATTTTCCATATGTATCAGGCTCTGGTCACATTTCACATTGAGGTTCTCTCACTTTTAAGAAATTTTACCCTCCTTTAGTTTTACTCCTCCCTCCATTGTCACTCCCTGCTTTCATCACCTTAAATAGTTTTTTAATCTTTGTTTTAATCACCCAGTCAGCACCAAGGTCCACAAGGCCCACACTTGAGAGAAAACAGGACATAAACAGTCAAACAATTCAGGAGAGGGCAGGTTAGAGGACATTTTTTTTTTTTTTCTTGGCCAAAAATATTTTTATATATGTTTTATGTGCAGATATTTTATGATTAAACAGGTAAAAGCCAACAGAACTGCACAGTTTGAGAACATCACAGTATGAAATGTTTATCCAGACTAATAAATTCTTTAAAGCAGAGTTTTGTTTTTTTTTTCATTACAGCATATTATTTTACATTGTCTCTTTGTTTATTCATGCTCTAATGTTGGCTATTTTCACTACACAGTAATTTAACCACTATTGCCTTCTTAGATTTATTTGGTGCTTTGAAACCTGATATTTTGGTTCAGATCAGGTTCAGACAGAATTTTATCAGACTCGGGTTCAGAATCAAAATATGTTGCTGTTTGTTGGATTTAGACATAAAATGATGTCATGTGGGTTCAGAACAAAATTTCAGACCTGATCAAAGCTCTAGAAGTATCACAATACATGCATGCTTAGTTTGCAGGCTACTTAAAACTACTAGTAGCTGAACTATGTATTCTATATACAGCACTTTAGTCATCTTTGCTGCTGGAAAAACTTCTTCCCCATTTTTGCAATTCTTCATGACATTTCTAGTCTGATTTTCTAGCCTGAGTTTTTCATTGGATCCATGTTTTAACCTTAGGGGACGTGCTGGAGGGTTGACAAAAGGCAATCTAGATGCATTGCGGCAGATGTTCTATCTAAAAGTCGTATTTAAATCATTACTTAACCAACCATACATTTCAATTACAAAGCCTTTCAATAACTCTAAAAGAATCATATGTGACACATAATGAATGGCTGGCTGCCTCTATATGCTCAGGGCCCTTGGAATTATCCTTATAGCATTACTGGCTGCATGAATCCACACTGTGAAAGAGAAACCAAGGTGACAAATTACTGGAGTTTCTCTTTCATTGGTCATTAGATAGCATGTTATGTTGATGGTCCACTGTAGCGGCTTTATATTGTCGGTATCATCATGAATGTCATTGATGACATTTTTAATCATGTTACTATGAATCAAACTCTCGCAGAGAACCAACAGTGAGCTGACGGAATGCGATCAGAGCGAGTTCTTCATCATTGGCTTGTTGTGTCCTGCCGCTGACCTTGGTCTTCATCCAAACTTTAACCTTAAACCTTAATTTATCCTTAGCCAGAGACATATCTCCAGCTTTTTTATGGAGCAGGGAATTACTTTATCAGTATAGGCATAACAAATACCACAGTCATGGGGGCATAGACTGCAGCAGATTTGATTGCATGTGCGATTAAAAGAAAAAAGCAAAGATCTCAACAAGCTGCACATAAGCAAATGAGCAGAAAAGCTTTCTAGCATTCTAGCTTTAGCTCATATGAAAAAGGCCACTAATCTCCTTCGCTCATCTCTCCTCCTCATCAGACATGAAAATGGTATCTAAATATCGGTATCTAAATAAGATTTCTTGGCTTTTTATGACGAAGGTGGAATTTTTTTTTAATAATAGAGCATGTCTGACTCTGTGCTACAAGAGAGTTGAGCTTTTAGGCATTTTACTGCTATCTTGCATGCCTCAGTGGCAATACTCCAAACAATATAAGCCATATCTTGTATTTCCTCAATTCTCAACCAAACACACATCGCATTGAAAAAGAATCTAGGCTATTTGAAGAATAGAGGTTCAAAGTGGTGTTCATGGCTTCAACTGCCACTTGTTGAAGCTAACGTATCACAATCATGGTTCCTATCTGACCACAACTACATAATTCAGCCTGTTTAAACAAGTTTAATCCATTCATTGATATCTTTATATGTATATTAGTGGTGTCAAAGCTAATACATTAACACAGTGTTAACACAAATGAATAATGCCACATTGCACATCTCTCTCATTGAAATATAGCTTCTAAATGCAAAATCCCGTTTGATAGCTCTCAGGATAAAACCAAGGTTACTTCTAGCTACTACCATGGCAAATTTGTTTATAACTGAAAGACATCAAGTTTTAAGAAAGCAAAATACACTGCTGTGGTTGGCACTTCCAGAAATGCCAGTAATGTTAGGACTTTCCATTTCATGTAATAGTCCAAGTCATGCTGCACCGATGAACCATCAATCACTTTAAATAACCCTGTCCATTTAAGAATTGTTTGACGTTGGAATATGTTTGGAGTTGTGGCACTGAGGGACATAACAACATGCCTTAAATGTTGACTAATGGCATTGCAAAACAACGCAAGTGACAACCCAGAAATGTGAAAGGGGCCTATTTGAAACTTTATAGACAAGATTTTTGGGGGAAATCAAAATAATGAATTTTGTTTATTTAGATTAAGTGACCCTTATTAATCCCACAACGGGGAAATTTCACCTCCGCATTTAACCCATCTGTGCAGTGAAACACCACATACACACTAGTGAACACACACACTAGGGGGCAGTGAGCACACTTGCCCGGAGCGGTGGGCAGCCCTATCCGTAGCGCCCGGGGAGCAACTGGGGGTTAGGTGCCTTGCTCAAGGGCACTTCAGTCACGTACTGTTGGCTCAGGGGATCAAACCTTCCGGTCACAGGGCTCGTTCCCTAACCTCCAGCCCACGACGTGAGTTATTTAGTTGGTTAGTTAGTTAGATGCTATAAATTCCCGTTTAGCTATTGCTTTCTGCCAAAGAGATTACATGAGCATGTCCAAGACATCCCAATCTGGGAACCCAATATTAGGCTCCTGACTTGTGGGCACATGGCAACAGCCATCAGCTGGGATCAAACCCATGACCATTGTACAACCACCACTCCAGCATTCATTCACACTCTGACTTCTTTCTTCATGACCTCTCTCAAATTGTTTGCGGTGGTTGTGATTATGGTTTGCAATCCGGGGGGACGTATCAGACGAGATCGCGCGGCATGCCGGTGCTTTGGGTCAAGGCTCCCATGCGGGGGAAAACAGAGAATGTGAACAATGAGGAGCTACAATAGAACATGAGCCAATCCCCACTGTCTGTGACCTTCCACTGCCTGTCTCTCACTCGCTAGCATACCTCTCTTCCCACGGAGAGAGGCTGAAACCTGGGCAACGTGGAGCGAGAGTGAGAATGAGAACGAGCAGACCTGTATGGAATCTAAATCATGTTTAGGAGGAATGTCAATACTAGACTGTCATTGTTTTTTTTTGTTTGTTTTTTTTTCCACTGTCTGTAAGAACTATTCTTTGGACATAGTTGCATAGACATAATGCACTGAATAACTTTTTCAAAAAACATGATGCATTTCTCTGTATTAATCTCTTGTTGGCAACCAATTAAATCTAAACAGAAATGACAGTCAGACTTTTGCCAGCAGCATAATGCTTCTTTTATGAATACCAAAGTAATTGCATTCTGAAAACACTGAGAATTCTCAGTCTTATTCAAACCTTGGCCTCAAATCTAAGTCTGGTTATGGATTTTTTTTTTTTTCTTTGAGTTAGTTAATAGTTAATGCAACTGATGCATGTTTAGCAGTTTAAGTCATTTTTAAGCTGAAATAGTTTTGCTACAAAACTTTCTGTATTAAAATTTCTAACAGAAAAACTCAGGAGGCAGAAGTTATGGTAGACAATATTTTAATCCATGATAATATTTTATAAATTGGTTGACAATTCTTAAGAATTAAAGAGTTTTTGGTTTAGGCCCCATCCTTGGCCCAGGTCTTGACCCTTGCAAATCCTGTCTGGACAACTGGGCAGGAACCAAACTGGTGGTGGTGGGGAGGAAGGAGGGAACATCAAAACAAGCAGCAGAACAGATTTGTAAGTTGAGTCATTTTAAAGACTGGTGGTTGCCAGTGATTGGTCAGAATAATGAACGAATGAGTGACGTAACATTGGAGCCTTCCTGGAAAAACGTATGCTAAAGGTTCCATTTCTAAGGGATTTGGCTAATGAGACAAAAATCTGGGTAATTTGCACAAATTATTGCTTAGATCTTAGATCTGATGGTATAACCCGGCACCACACTAACTTACAATAACAATACAGTACAAGGCCATGTCTGTTACCAGGTTTTGTTATTTCATTATCATGTGGACAGTTTGAACAGCAATATCACTACTGAGGAAGCTCCAGGTTCAGCCAATTACAGGAGGTCATGAGCTCTGGACTATGTTACTGTCGGACTTCTAAACACTTTGACTTTTTGTGATACACAACATATATGACAATATTTTATTTTTTCAAATATTTGGCAAGTTAAATACACAAAAAAACTCAAACTCCAATAAAACAGGACCAATTATTCTTTATGTACTCAGAATATCCACAATATGCTCAGAAAAGCATATTTTGATGTAATATGAAATAATTTACGATGATAAAAATACATACATGTCATATTGCTCAACCTTCAAATGCACATTCATTTTGTACTGAAATCATAGATCTTATGGATAATCACTTTAACCACACTACATCACCAGGTAAAGGTAATCCAGCTCAAATAAACATTTGTCACAATTTCTAACTTCTAGGTAAAGGTAGGAGTGTAGTGCCTGGACCTCGAGGCATATGACGTGAACACCTTGGCCATTTTGATCCCTGCTCACTGTCCTATAAAATGACTTGGAGTTCATATGTGTTTCCTAATGATTCACTAATGATAATTTAATAGAGAAATCCATAGTCATTATACTGCTGTCATTTTGATATTAGCCTGCAGGAGCTGTTCTCATCTGCCTAATGTAGTGATGACCAAGGAGGGACAGGTCAAACACACTACAGCCTACAGACAGGTTGTACCTGAATAATTTGCCAATGTAACCTGAGCAAAGTTGGTTCTTCTGTATCCACAGCATAATAGGGCTTCTTAGATCCTACAAAACAAGACCAATGGGAGGCCTGATGGAGCGTTATATACAGACACTATTAGAGTTAGACAGTGAGGTCTGAATTATTTGATTTGTCATATCAAATCTACAAATAGAAAAAGGGAATTTCACTATCTGGTGCAGCCCAAAGGAAGATAGAGTCCTCTTCTGAGTCATATGGTGTTTCTCACCATGTGTTCTAGAGTTCTTTCGGATGAGCTTGTTATCTTCCACTGCCAAAGTTTCATTTTAGTATTCAAGAATGCATGTGCTGAAAAGTGTTACCAAGAAATGTTCTTGATTCTCCCCAAATACATTGTGGATACACTGGTTGGTGACCTTCCAATAGGAAGAAACTGAAAGGGTCACTACAATGGTAGAGTTAACAGATCAGGAGCTGGATTCATGGCAGTGTCCTAAGAAAGAAAATCTTCTTAATCATGTGTTTTTTCTTAATTTCATTCTTAAGAAAATTGTTATTCTTCAAATAACTTAAGAATAATCTTAATTTCTTTTCTTAACTATTTTCACAAGAATAATTCTAAGAACAAGTAGTATTCTTGAAAATATTGTGTTCCTATAACCTTATGAAAGTTTCACACTTGTCTTATTAATTTATCCACTCCTGTCCATTCTTGTCTCTTGCTTTCTGCTGTCATCCCACAATCATTGTATTGTCCAAGAAGGATTTTTTTTTCCTGTCGGTTGTTTCTTCCACCATCACCTCTAGTTCTTGTTTGATAGTTGAAAAACACTTGGTAGTTGTTAAACAACTTGTTTCCCCCCCAGTTTGCTGTTCTCTGAGCAGATTAACATAATAAAGGGAATAACAGTTAATACAACCTCAAAATGAATCTTGTTTAATTTATGGTACGCGATAAAATGCAACATAGTTGACATAAGAAAACAATATAGATTTTCTTAAGAACATCTTACGAAAATATGTAAGATTATTAATTGAGAACATTTAAGAACTTCTTAATTTTTTTTTATTATTTTTTGAAAATTGCATTTAAGAACGTTCTTATGAACTTCTTAGTGTTTTTCTTTAGAACCTTCGCAACTTCTTTCTTAACAAAATCTTTTGTGAATTTGGCCCCTGATCCATAACTATTATTTTTCAGCAAACTGTGCCCCTAAATCTTGGTTTGGAAAAAAGAGACAACATGTGTGCAATAGCTCAAAGCATTAGTTACTGAGAAATAAGAGAAAATCCATCCTTCCACTGTGAGAGGATGTTGCTCTGGGTCTGAAAGGCTTTATGGCTACCAAGAATCTGTTACTAAAAGAAGGAAACAGACCAAAAATTTAGAAGGAAATGTACAAATCAAACACACTGCTGGTGTTCTCAGACCAAAAGAGTGACCATCTCCAAGTCCAGGCCTCAACATCATTGAATATATTTGGGATTTCTTGAATTGTGAGAAGCAACCAACTTTTAAGACTGAGCTACAGAGACGGTATCTCATTGCCTTATTAACATGTGGGAACGAGATCCTAATGTGTGGCCATAACTAAGTAAGTCATGGGAGCAAGATAATTTTTAAAGATGTGCAAATGTGAAGCTTTTCCATATGAACCATGTTCCATAGGAACCATGTGTCCAATCTAAGAGCCATTTAAAATGGAATATGGCCGTCTCAATTCATTCATTTGTATTACATAAAAGTTGTTGAGCTTCATGTTTAACAATTCTGATCACTTCATCTGTGAGTTTACTATATGTGAGTTTTACACTGGCAAAATCCGCTAAGCCTGGAATACTGTGCATCATCAATTACAGCACATCTCAAACTCTTATGGATGCATTTTCCATTCTCATGTTCTCATGAATGCAAATCAATCACTTGAGTTCTTGAGATTGAGTAACATCCTTGCCTTTTCTCTCTTATTACATGCATATTAAGGCTTATTATTCAAGAATTTCATGGAAGGCATTGCAAACGTATGGAGTTGGAAAAAAAAATAAATGGAAGCCCAGACTTGACAACTGCTCCTGATCATTTAAGGGGTTAAGTGGAAAAAAAATTCTACCATCTGTAAAACCACCAGCAGTAAAAGCAATAGCACAAACTTCGCTAGTCTCGTCAAGAGACTTTCTGCTTCTTTGAGAGAAAAAAAACTTTCTCTGCACTTTGGATCTATTTTGAATTGTGATGGTGATGATATGTGAGTTTAGTAGGGGGACTTAGTGACTAAGCCATATTTACCTGCGTTGGGGCACCAGCTCTAATCTCCTAGGGCTGGAATCCTCAGCATGTCAACAGTAATGTCACGCTTTCACTGAGAGAGAGAGGAGAACAGAAAGAGAAAATAACATGACACGACTACAGCTGAATCACAACATACACTCTCCCTCTCCCCATCTCTCTCTCTCTCTCTTTCTCCGCTCAAATCTAGGACATTTTTTGTTTTATTTCCATCTCGGTGTGGGTGCTTAGAAGTATCTGTGGCACCAAACAAGCTAGAGTTAAGCAGCAGTCCTCCTGAAGAGTACTTAGCTTTATACCTCAATCTCTCCACCAAAAGTGGACCGGTTTGTGTGTGTGTTTGCATCATAGACTGTAAATGCTCATGTAGCATGTGTGTGTACTCTTTTAAAAAGTTCTAAATAAAGTTAAAACCATCATTTATTAATAGCATTAATGTTTTTAACATGTTAATGTATTTTTCTAGTTTGATCTGTCCACAGTGGTGCAAGTTGAAGCCCAGCAGAATCGGCAATTACAGTGCTCTCAATCAAATACAGCTTTTAAATAGGAGTTTAAATTGATACTTTCAGCAGCTTCAGCAGACTTTGCTGGATGGCGCTCACAAGAGACATGTGAATAAATCAACAAGCAGCAAACTTGCAACAGCAGAGTGGATAACTGCAGTCACCCTCAAAAGCCTCCACTGTAACAAGAATCCATGAGCTGTGTTAGGAGCGAGAACAAGAGGCTACCATTGGAATCACTGACTGTGATATATGTGATATACACTGATCAGGCATAACATTATGACCACCTCCTTGTTTCTACGCTCATTGTCCATTTTATCAGCTCCACTTACTATATAGGTGCACTTTGTAGTTCTACAGTTACAGACTGTAGTCCATCTGTTTCTCTGCATACTTTGTTAGCCCCCTTTTACCCTGTTCTTCAGCGGTCAGGACTCCCATGGACCCTCACAGAGCAGGTGGATCATTCTCAGCACTGCAGTAACACTGACGTGGTGGTGGTGTGTTAGTGTGTGTTGTGCTGGTCTGAGTGGATCAGACACAGCAGTGCTGCTGGAGTTTTTAAACACCTCAGTGTCACTGCTGGACTGAGAACAGTCCACCAAACAAAAATATCCAGCCAACAGCGTCCTGTGGGCAGCGTCCTGTGACCACTGATGAAGGACTAGAGGATGACCAACACAAACTGTGCAGCAGCAGATGAGCTATCATCTCCGACTTTACATCTACAAGGTGGACTGACAAGGTGGGAGTGTCTAATAGAGTGGACAATGAGTGGACACAGTGTTTAAAAACTCTAGCAGCACTGCTGTGTCTGATCCACTCGTACCAGCGCAACACACATTAACACACCACCACCACGTCAGTGTTACTGCAGTGCTGAGAATGACCCACCACCCAAATAGTACCTGCTCTGTGAGGGTCCATGGGGGTCCTGACCACTGAAGAACAGGGTAAAAGGGGGCTAACAAAGTATGCAGAGAAACAGATGGACTACAGTCTGTAACTGTAGAACTACAAAGTGCACCTATATAGTAAGTGGAGCTGATAAAATGGACAATGAGCATAGAAACAAGGAGGTGGTCATAATGTTATGCCTGATTGTTGTATATGTATCACACAGTTGTGTGCTAAAGTTTTGGCACCCCATGTTCTTATTGTGTTTCATTAGTTTTCTAAGTGAAAACACACTTCTGATTACTGTTTATTGGCCAAGTTAACAAACTAGCTGGGGGGGAGGCATAAAATGTGGCCTAACAGTTATGGCACATTTTCTATTTTATGTTTAGTGTTTATCTAATATGTTAAACTCAGCAAGGAAATAGAAATTGCACACTAAATTTTGCAGAAAAATGCCAAATTTTAGTTTGCTCCTCAGCATATCAACAAAATGTGTATGTAAATTTGACCAGGAGGGGTGTGGACTTGTGCACACACACAATTATATACACATGCAGCCATTGTTGCTCTCACTGAAGGTAAGTGATGAAAACTGGAAAACTGCACTCAACTGCACTCAAGTCACATGATTTTCATGTTCAGGTTCATGTGAACCCTATTCACACTATGAAAGTAGTGCTTTTTAATTATTAATTAAGTACTTTATGGTAAAGCTTTGCTAACATAGCTACAAAACAATGCAATGCTTTTAAAATAAAATAATCTCTCTTTAGATCTCTCTTAATTTGACAAAATAAGACAAATTTCATGAAGCGGGATTGACAACACAACAGTGCAATCAATTGCAATTATCATTTTACAGCACTTTATACTGTATACAATGTATGCACTTTACATAACTGTAAACTAATGTAAAGTGCACACATTGTCTATAAAGTCATATGCAAGAGTCTGAACATCCCTGTACATCTTTTTGGTGATTTTCTTGGAGAAATTAGGGAAAAACCTTATTTTTTATTATTTTTTTTAATTTATTTTTTTTTTTGTTTTTGCAAATTTTGGTGCTTTTTTGTAGCGTGTCTTCCATTGAAACATGTTTTTAGATGACTCTCAGATAGATTTGATCTATTTCTCACATGCTTTTACATAAACTTGTAGTCCAGGCATGTTGTCAGTAAAGCATTTTTCTTTTTTAAATTCATGATAACATTTCAAAGATTCCACTGTTCTCTCAAATTGTAGTGCTGATATGATAATTTCCAATGAGAAATTCTGCATGAAATTAGAAAAGATTAGCGGCCTCAGGCTCATGGACCCCCATTTTATGTTCTATTCAAGCAATCAGACTGTATGCTTTTGTAGGCGTGTGAGTGGGTTTACTGTATGCAAATGACAAATACATATTGTGTGTGTGTGTGTGTATATATATATATATATATATATATATATATATATATATATATATATATATATATATACCAGTGTGTTCTATTCATGCTGTTTAATTGCCTTGTTTGCGTATGTATATGCAAATGACAAACACATATTGTCACGCAAGTATTCTGACTGCACTATCTGTTCTATTAATGCTGTCATATTGTATGCATGTGCATGACTTGAGCACGTGTGCACGAATGTGATTCTCTAGCAATCCAGAGAGGATAGCAGCATGTTTTTCTTAAGTGAGGCAGCCAAACAGATAACAGCATGGAATAGAAGCAGGCAGCGCAGTTGCAGTCTCACAAAGGCAGCTGTGTCATTAAGGGAACCCTCACAGGTACAGACATCTCTATTGAACAAACTATAGATAGGAAAAAGGGAGGCTGAGTGAGAGAGATCGTACCATGGTGCCCTGCCTGCTTTTGTGTCCCAGTGAGCAGCATGTCACTCCTAACAAATCCCACAAATAGCGCTGTCCATGGTGCTTGCTTTGCCAGGCATTTGGGATACAATAGTTTGGTCAATGTCAGTGGTTAAGCAAAAAAAAAGAACAACGTGAATTGTTTTGACTTTATTTATTCTTTATTGTTGCCGCGTTGATCAGACATGAACCTAAACATACTGAACTTCATCTTCTTCAGCCTGAGCAGTAAGTCAGGCTCCTTTGACTGAATGAAAAGCAAATTACACCAAGCCTCGCATCTATCATGGTGACGGCATCAAAATTGTCTGCCAGGCTGTCATCAGAAAAAAAAGAGCTAAATGAACATAAAACAGCCGATATTCGCAGCTACATTTGGAAAAGAAAGAAAAAGAAAAAAGATGACACGTCATGAACGGGTGCCATCATGACCTCGGAATGAGGGCTGCAGGGCCCACGCTGAGGGATTTATACCAAAATCCATGTGTTTGTGCCAAGATGCTTTCCTGTCTTTTCCATTTGCAGAGCCTAACCCTGGAGTATAAGGTGAACATTCTAGGGCATCCAGTAGGTGGTGCTCTAATTCTGCCTGTTTGTTATGGGCCTTTCTGGGCACCAGTGAAGCGAGTTAAGTGGAAGAAGGTCTACTAGTTGGAAATGTAATTGTGCTCATTAGAAAATCCAACAGTTAGACTAAATGTAAAGCAGAGTTCACATCATCTTATAAGAAAATAGTTTACATTCAAGTCAAAACCTTCACCCAAGTGTTCCAACCCAGTTGTAGTTGCTGATGGATAAAATGCACGAGGCAAATTTCTGTGCTCTCTGTTTACCTGTTTCAATGTCTAGAGTTATTTATTTTGTTTTGCTTTGCTACTTAGTGCCTAACTGTGTAATAACATATGTAATTACATAGTAAGTAACAATAATTTACATTTACTTTCAATTTACATTCAGATTATAGCCTGCACTTATTTTTTTTCTATTTGTTTTGATGTCAAACAATGACATAAACCTTATTTATTCCAAAACCAAGCTTTTTTGACTGTATGTAATAGCTGCTAGGTTTCAAAGCAGGATGATATCCATTGTAAAGCCCTGGAGTGAAGAGCCACATGGCTACAAAAAGCCCCCACAGACATGATGCAGCAGTTTGACTCTGAAGCTCACTTGGGGTCAAAGAGCAAAGACATCCCTCCCTTTCCCAGCTAACCTAATCAATCACACCTCTAAAAGATTGACCCTATCCTCTACAATTGCCTCTTAGAATCTACTTGCAGTCCAGCATGCTCTCTGGTTAAAGGCCTGGGGGTTGCTTATGATCGCTGGCAGAAAATGAATGAATTAGCTTGGGTTACAAGGTTACAGCAAAGTAATGAACGTTACTGGCTGTGTTGGTCCATCCTGGCACCAACCCTTCTTCTACTGCTTCCAGTCAGGTCAGCCGGCCATGAAATGGAGCTGCCTGTGATGCTGTGTAGAAGTGGAAACTCAAATATCCAACACGTAGAGCAGACTCATCGCCTCGGGGCAATTTTTGAACATCGAGGGAGCCCCAAGTCTGGGAGCCCATAGGCATATTTCTATATGCAAGAATGACAAGGCATAAAGACCATGAATCCCATCACCAAAAATGTTAATAATTAATACAGGAAACACAATTGAAAAAACAATGAATAAAACATGGTATTTTGGCAGATTAATAACATTTATAAATTTAATAACTATTATGCAGATGTCAAAAACAATATCTTTAAAAAAATTATGTCTTCAATAACAATTTAGTTGGACTGCCCACTGTAGATGCTTTGTAGATGCTTATTTTGCATTAATCCTGATACTTAGCTCTAATTTTAACCCTAATTTAAAACCTAATTCTAGACCTAACATTGGTCCTAATCCTAACCAGGTCTACATTTTAACCCTAATCCCAAAACTGCTGAATTGTTAACAATTTGAACATTTGTATATGATCTATTTGGGGCTATCCAAATAAGGTGCAACTGTGGTTTCTAGCTTTTGATTAACTAACAATTTAAATAAATTCAAAGGTGTTTGATTGGGTTGAGGTCAGGGCTCTGTGCGGGTGAGACACACGCCAAACTCACCCAGCCATGCCTTTATGGGACTTGTTGTGTGCACTGGGGCTCAGGCACGCTGGAACAGAAAAGGTTCTTCCCCAAACTGTTCCCACAAAGTTAGAAGCATAAAATTATTCAAAATATCTTGGCATTAAGATTTCCCTTAATTGGAACTAAGGGTCCTAGGCCGACCCTTGAAAAACAGCCCCATATCATCATCCCTCCTCCACCAAACTTTACAGCTGGCACAGTGCGGTCAGGCAGGTAACGTTCTTCTGGCATTCGCCAAACCCAGACTCGTCCATCAGACTGACAGATAGAGAAACGTGATTCATCACTCCACAGAATATGTTTCCACTGCTCCAGAGTCCAGTGGTGGCGCTTTACACCACTCCATCCGACACCTGGCATTGTGCTTTTTGATCTTAGGCATTTTGTGAAGCTCCTAACATGCAGTTATTTTGCTGATGTTGCATCCAGGGGCAGTTTGGAACTCTTTAGTGAGTGATTCAACAGAGGATAAACACTGTGCGCTTCAGCACTCACCGGCCCAAATCTGTGAGTGTGCGTGGTCTACAGCTTCGTAGCTGAGCTGTTGTTGGTCCTAGACACTTCAATTTCACAATAATAGCACTGTTGACCGGGGCAGATCTAGCAGGACAGAAATTTCACTACCTGACTTGTGGCAAAGGTGGCATCCTATGACAGTGCCATGTTTAAAGTCACTGAGCTCATCAGTTAGAAGGGGTGTCCCAATTCTTTTTCCATATAGTGTATACTAATGTAGAAAACATACTACAAATAAAAATAAATAAATAAATAAAGTAAAAAAAAAACAGAAAACAGACTTAAAAATGGGATTTTAAAAGCTAGCTAGCACAATATAACACTGAACCAGCTGTTTACATGAATTATAAATTATTCTAAGTAGCAGGAAAGCAAGCTGGAAATTGGGGTAAAGATAGCAATTTAGCCTCACCCGTCATCATTATTAGAGTGAAACTGGGGCAAAACCCTACCCCTTTGTTTTTCCTTTCTGGAGTGTTGATTTAGCACCATAGTCTATATTGCCTCCATTTTGTAAAACCTTACTTTTCCAACTGAAACGTTTAAGTGTTGCTGTTATTTACATTAATATTTAGTTCTAGTACTCCTGTTTGGTATTCATAAAGCAAACCTTTTGGTATTCAGACCCGGAACTTGGAGCTGATTCTTCTGATTTATGACAGTCGTGGTCAGAAAACCTAATTCTAGATCAGTACTTCAGCCTTCCTTAGTAAAGAAAAAAGTTCTATATAGAACCATGAACACTCAAAGAACCTTTTCCATGGTTCTTTGCATCATGAAATGGTTCTGCAGATAGGTGGAGAATGTTTGGCATATGGTTTTATATAGCACCAAAATGGGTTATGCCATTGTCACAGTACAAGCTTGTTATAATAGAAGAACCTTTTTGGTGCTATATAGAACCCTTTTCAAAAAGGTTCTATATAAAACCATATATCACACATTCTCCATCAATCTGAAAAAGTATTTTACAATGTGAAGAACCCTTTAGTCATGCAAAGGGTTCTTTTGAGTGTTCATGGTTCTATATAGAACCATTTTCTTTACTAAAGAACCCTTGAATTGCACAAGCTATTTTCACAGAGTGTACATAAACTGAGGCAGCTTTGTGATGGATGTACATTTGCCACACTTTAATGATAAAATTGCAAATAATATTTAATTAATTCAAATAACACTGAAATATTATCATGCCTGTGAATGTCATGTACCTTTTGTTTTCACTTCAGCTTTGATGGGCGCTCTTATCAGTCATGTAATATCTTTTGTAACTGATTGACATTACATTTGAACTCAAAACACTGCATTATTCAGTGACATTTATATTTGCTGAAATTATAAGCCAGGTTGTGATGCTGTCCTATTATATAAGGCCATGGAGTTCATTAGGCTACACTGCTGCAACCTACATCAACACAGACTCCACCCTTTATATAGCACCACTCTATGTCCAGCATCCATCAACATTTCAGTGTTCAGCTCTAAAGCTTACATGTAAAACTGAAAGTGGCCTTAGGCTACATTCAAGGGTATTTTCCTATCCTTCAAAACAGATCAGCTGCCATTGATTTCCATGAAAGTGGTGCATTGATGGACAGCAAACACTAACGCATTACCGTGAGTGAAAACTATGCACCATTGTCCGTCAAAAACATTCACCAGAGTTGAACTTCTGATCTATTCTGATGTACTCATGCATCAGCCAATAGGCTACTGCATGGGAAGGGCTTCAGTCACTTCTATTTTAAACTAAAGAATGAGTTAATCTCTGCTGTCAACTAACAGCCATAGCTGTACCATCTACACACTGCAAAAAGATGGTTCTTCAAGGGTTCTTTAGTAATGAAAAATGGATCTATATAGAACCATGAACACTCACAGAACCCTTTGCATGATTTAAGGGTTCTTTGCATCATGAAGGTCTTTTTCAGATTGATGGAGAATGTGTTTTATATGGTTCTATAGAGATCCTTTGTTTGAAAAGTGTTCTATAAAGCACCCAAAAGCGGGTATTCCTTTATTACAGGCTTGACAATAGAAGAACCCTTTTCAAAAAGATTCTATGTAGAACCATCTACAGCACATTCTCCATCAATCTGAAAAAAACAGTTAATGATGCAAAGAATGCTTTAATCCTGCAAAGGGGTTCTTTGAGTGTTAATGGTTCCACATAGGACCATTTTCTCTATGAAAGAACACTTGAATAACCATCATTTTTAAGAGTGTAGCTATGAAGATGTAATAGGCCAGAAAGTGGCTTATTTAAAACCCACTTCTCCTTTTTGGTTCCTTTTATGAAAATGAGCAGCAACAACTAACTAGTTTTACTTATGACCATCCATGTTTGAATGTGGTTCCTCCTCGCATTGATCTCCGACCCCAAACACGCCCACAACCATCCAGCAAAGCATATCAGTACTTTTTCAATGGATGTTAAAATGTCTTGTGAATTCAGTCTTATTAAAAGAGAATCCCCACCATAAAATGAAATTTTGTTGGTTTCTACAAAAAAATAAATAAATAAATAAAATAAGCATATTGACAAACTGTAAGAATTGTTTTATGCTACAGTCTTAAAAAATGACTGCTATCTTGAACCATTTCATGCTTAAATGGCTCTTTGCATGGTGAAATGGCTTTTCAGATTAATAGACAATTTGTTGTATATGGCTCTCTGTAGAACCTTTTTATATCCTTGTTTCTACACTCATTGTCCATTTTATCAGCTCCACTTACTATATAGGTGCACTTTGTAGTTCTACAGTTACAGACTGTAGTCCATCTGTTTCTCTGCATACTTTGTTAGCCCCCTTTTACCCTGTTCTTCAGTGGTCAGGACCCCCATGGACCCTCACAGAGCAGGTACTATTTGGGTGGTGGATCATTCTCAGCACTGTAGTAACACTGATGTGGTGGTGGTGTGTTAGTGTGCGTTGCGCTGGTCTGAGTGGATCAGACACAGCAGTGCTGCTGGAGTTTTTAAACACCTCAGTGTCACTGCTGGACTGAGAATAGTCCACCAACCAAAAATATCCAGCCAACTGCGTCCTGTGGGCAGCGTCCTGTGACCACTGATGAAGGACTTGAGGATGACCAACACAAACTGTGCAGATGAGCTATCATCTCTGACTTTACATCTACAAGGTAGACCGACAAGGTAGGAGTGTCTAATAGAGTGGACAGTGAGTGGACACAGTGTTTAAAAACTCCAGCAGCACTGCTGTGTCTGATCCACTCATACAAGCGCAACACACACTAACACACCACCACGAATTGTAGAACTACAAAGTGCACCTATATAGTAAGTGGAGCGGATAAAATGGACAATGAGCGTAGAAACAAGGATATGGTCATAATGTTATGCCTGATCGGTGTATATGGCACTCTTGTTACAAGCTTGACATTGTAACAAAGGTTCTTAACATTGTAACACAGAAGAACCCTTTAGCTCTCTAGCTAGCTTTGATTATCAGTCTTCTTGGCAGACTCGAGGTGGGCCTACTGTAGCTGTCTGGACCTGAAGTGATTCATTGAAAGGTGTTTAGAGAATTTTAAAAGAGTAAACAAAGTTAACAAAAACAAAAACTTAAAGTGCCCCCAGGTGGCTTTCTGAGCCCCAAGCGCTTTTACGCTTCATAGCAAGAATTGTTCCTGACTCGCATGGACCTGTTTTCTTTTAGCGCTATTACAGCCGAGTGAAGCTAGTCCTTTTTTCTCTCTTTCCAGCTGAGGCCAAACATGATGACCGTGGGGGGATGTAGGGGGCTGAAAGAAAACGGATGAGGGGCGACCGCAGCATCCAGGTCACCGGCGCGAGACTGTAGCAACTCCAGTCTATTAACCTGAGGTGCTCATGGATCAAAGAAGGCCTGAGCCAGGTTCTTTGTCTGAGCGGAGCCCATCTGAGCCGCCATGCGCGCTCAGGAGATGAGCACACCTCTCCTGGGGAATATGATGTCATTACGGCTGTGGCAGATGATCAGCTCCCGCACACACACAACTGTGTGTCAGCCAACCATCTGGACACCGGTCACTCCTCTGCCGAGCAGCCCTCCGCAGATAGACCACTCCAAACTGAGCATTTACATACACACATGCTACCCGCTTGCAGAGAGAACCAAAGGAAAACAATAATGAGAGCTGCCCCTAACGAGACTCACCTGGCAGCATAAAAGTTTTCTGCTACTTTCTTATTTCTGTTACAGTATAAGCACAAAAGCTATAGTTACAGTGATGAATTTTTGCTTTGAGAGAAAAAAAAAAGCTTGTATTTATATACTGATTCTTATCAGCGCTGGCAGAATAATATCTTATTTTTCTTCCTAATTACCAACAGATTGCAATGTTCACTGTCCAATTAGTGCAGGTGTATAATATGGTAACCAACAATTACCAAATAAAACATTTCAATTATTTATTTTTTTCCTTTTTAATTGGTGGCCTTCCAAGAGGTGAACACAGAAAATCACACAGTGCTTACAAGCCTTTAGTTTTCCTTTTTTTTTTTTCTTTTTTTTGATATTTTCCACTTGACCCTTTAGAGGTACTCACTCTGAAATAGCATCAAGTAATTGCGAAAAAGCCAACAACGGAAAAAAGTAGAACGCAGACTTCCTCCATATGTTGACGTCTCCACAGATGGGGAAGAAAACAAATCAAATTGCACTGCAGTTATGTTGGTCTTTTTTTAAGCCCGTCCTTAAAAATCAGGCCCATCCATCAGTCCCACACTTCAGACGCCTAAATCAATGCCTCATTGACCGCTCCTGCCATACACATGGACACATGTCCGTCTATAATGCTCAGCTTGTGACAAGCCAGACAGATGTACAATGGGGAAAAAAAAATGATAATACAAATCAAGCCTCGCTTACCCAGGCCTGGGCGAGAAATCATTGGCAGTCGTTCTGTAATGCCGGCTTTGATTCGACTTGTGTTCGGCGCCTTGGCCTCCGCTCTTCCTTGGGCCTCTAGAGTCGACCATGCACGAGCTGAGAAGCGTCCTTTCCCGCATCCGCCTGAAGGTCTAGGAGATTTGGAGGGCGTTTTGACAATAGGAAGGGAGAAAATTTTGCCAGCAGCTTTGCTGTTCATCGATTGTGAATGCGTGTTAGCTTAATTGATTCACTCCCCAAGATCAGTGGCCTAATCTCTTGGCCTTGGGAGCGCAGCGAAGGCAGGTAAACACAGAAACCTCAATAAGCTTCAAGAAAAACAAGTCTTGAGAGTGAACTTCCTCAAACAACCGGTGCAGTGTTGTTCTGTGTTATGCACACTTTGTTTAAATTTTGCACCCTGTTTACAAAGAAGTTGTAAAACAGGAAAGCGCTAGAATAAGTGGTGAAAGTGGGTCGTTCTGCCATGTGGTGGCAAATGAGGTATGAATGTTGATATGTAATCCAATCCAGCCTCCCCTTTGGACTGGGGGAGGAAACCAGAGCACCCAAAGGAAACCCATGCAGACATGGGGAGAACCGGCAAACTCCACACAGAAAAGACCCTGGCCGCCTGGATGGGCAAAGCAAACAGATTAAGAAAAAGAAAAAAAAAGGTGTTACTTTCAATGACTTTTTATGTTTCTGTAACACCACTGACAAAAAAAACATTTAATATCAAAATAGAATTATGCTTATATATTTACAGTAATTTTACACATTAGACAGATTAGTTTAAGGCATTTTCACAATTTAAGCTAAAAATCAAGCATTATAATTGCTTCATATAAAAAGACAACTTCAGCATCTGTGAAGTAACTTCTATGACATCATATATTTCATGCACAGCATTAAAAATCCTTGAAGTAACAACTGAAAGTCAAATACAGGTATATGTTACTAGCATGACTTTAGTTATTAATAAAGTTGTCACAACACCAACATTTTGGTAGACGATATCCATACCTGTGACATGGATGATTCTCTGTCTCAATTCAATATTCAAATTGTGCATTAAGCAAAAAATTCTTTACAGTAAGCTAGAATATTGAAACAATGTTTAGCCATTTAAATGTCAAAACAATAAGCTTAAGGCCACACTGACCAAACATAGCAAACTACCAACATAGTAACACTGGGAGTTGATTATGTCTGATAAAAGAAATGGCAAGCCCAACAAACCAGAGTGAAAGCATTCTACTACAAATAATCACACAAATTTGGCTTGGTTTGGATTTGTTTATGCGTCATGTCACATGAAACACAAAGAAGGGCAGCATTATCAAACAGAAGTAAAGGCAATACGTGTTTCAATTTGCACATAAGAACAGATTTGCTTTTGACATATACTATGTTGATTTTCTCATCCACATCCAATTAAAAATATTTGCACAGGACTTTGATAACTTGCTTTCTACTAAGCAGTTAAGAGTCAATTTTCACAATTTTCAGTGTAAAAAATGAATGATTGAGCCTTTGGTGGCCAAGTGATGTTTGGACCAACTGTAATCAAGAAGAAAGTCTCAGAACTGGTTAAGAGTTTTAATTAGCTGTCAAAGCAACCACCCCACCATGTCCGTCTGATTCTCTTTTGTGTGAAATATACTGGCAGTAGTGTTGGTCACTGTGTTGTTGTATTAGTGTGTTCATGTATAGGTTGAAAAAAAGGACATTCCATGCCTCAAAATGTTACACGGTTGACGGCAGCAGGAAGCCAAGCAAGCATTGGCATGGTGACCACAGTGTTCACAAAAAATGCATATTAGAGGAAACCTTTAGGCTGTGTTCACACAGCAGGTAAAAGAGGCACAAATCTGATCTTTTTCTCCGTATGTGACACAGATGTGTGTCTGTGTGTCAGTGTGAACACAAACACACTGAATCTGACATTTTCAACTCCGATTTGAGACGCTTTCATATGTGGTACTGAAATCCAATACGTATCCAATCTGCACCAATGCGACTCAGTCTGAACAGCCAGATCAGAATTCATGCAACTTTTATGTCAATCCAAGTTGACATTCATCATCATTTCATGCTGCTGAGACATGATAAACATTTAGGCTGATGTTTCTTTACCAAAAAATTAGAAGGCACTTATTACAACTGCTCTGTGTTCAAAGAGATTTCGAACAAAATGTTCGAATGTAGCTGTGTGAGACCGAGTTTAAAGAATCCAAAGACACGAACCAAGGAAGTGGCTGCGGCTGAATAACATACATTTTTTTACGACAAACTCGAACACATTCTAGGTGATGAGCCCAGCTGTCAAACATTGGAAGTTCTTGATCGCTCATGTGATGCCAAGTGAAGACAAAACTGAAAGCTCCAGGAGCGACTAGCATTTGCTGATGGCCACGATTGCTTACCTCTGGATGAGCCACATTAAGAAATGTGAAGCATTGTTCTTTTGCGCATGTGGGTCAGTTTAGGAGCTGATCTGTTCAGATTGATGTTGCATACAGATCACATTTAAAAGATAATGTGAACAGCCAAACCGAAAAATCGGATTTGGTGAGAAAATCAGATTTGGGCCATTTTTACCTGCTGTGTACATGTAGCCTTAGAAGTGTAGATTGTTTACTGAGAGTGGAAAAAGGCAGGGGGACATTCTGTACACTTCTATAATTGTTGTATAATGCTGGGTTCTTCTGGAATTCAACAACTAGACATTTGGCTTCCATGACTCACCAAAAAATCCACATCAAGTTTTTTCAACCACTATGGTTGAAGCAAAAAGTTGGGAAAACTGAACGTTTGATGGACCATTCTATTAAAAACAATATCCAGTTTGCTGCCATCTGTTGACTGCAAACTTGCGTACACAGCATAAGATATTTACTTGCAGTTAATCAGACTGATTGTGGTACTACTATAAAGAAAACAAAAAAAAATATTATCTTTTTCTATTTTGGCATCTACTTGGCACTGAAATACCAATACTTATGACATCCTTAGTTACAATGATGCAATGATGTGCGAATCCTTTAAACCCTAAATTTAATTGAAAAAAAAAGACAAAGACAACAAATCAAATGATGCCAATGATTAAATTGTATTGTTTTTTTGAAAAATATATGCCTATTTTGAATATGATGCCAGCAACACTTTCCAGCAAAGTTGGGACGGGGGCATGTTTACCACTGTGCTTCATCAACTCTTCTTTTAACAATGCTCTGTACGCGTTTGGAGTTTTAAAAGTGAAACGTTTCCCATTCTTGCTTGGTACAGGAATTCAGCGGCTCAATGGTTTGAGGTTCCCTTTGTCATATTTTTCATTTCATAATGCTCCAAATGTTTTCTATGGGTGACAGGTCTGGACTGCAGGGAGGCCATTTAAGCGCACCTTTTACTGCAAAGCCATGCTGTTGTAATATGTGCAGAATGCGGTTTGCCATTGTCTTGCTGAAATAAGCAAAGCCTTCCCCAAAAAATTAATAAATAAATAAAAACATTGTCTGGATGGCAGCATATGTTGCTTTAAAACCTGTATATATCATCAGTGTTAATGGTGCCTTCACAGATGTGCAAGTCATGCATGCCATGTGCACTAATGCACCCCCATACCACCATGCCCCATCACAGATGCTGGCTTTTGAACTGTGTGCTGATATCAAGCTGGATGTTCCCTCTCCTCTTTAGCGCGAAGGAAAAAGTATCTATGATTTCCAAAAAGAATTCCAAATTTTAATTTGTCAGATCACAGGATTTTTTTTGAGCTCAGGCCCAAAGAAGACGGTGGTGTTTCTGGATCCTATTTATATATGGTTTCTTCTTTGTATGGTAGAGTTTTAACTTGCATTTGTGTAAACTGTGTTCACAGGCAGTGGTTTTCAGACATGTTTCTGAGCCCATGCAGTGATTTCCACTACAGAAGTGTCTGTTTTCATTGCAGCGCCACCTGAAAACCTGAAGATCACAGCCAGCCAATATTGGTTTTCAGCCTTGTCCCTTGCATACAGAGATTTCTCCAGAGTCTCTGAATCTTTTAATGTTATTATGTACTGTAGAAAATCCCCAAATTCTTTGCTATTTTATGTTAGGAAATATTATTCTTGTATCGTTGCACTTTACCCCTGCAGTCTTTCACAGAGTGGTGAACCCCTCCTCATCTTCACTTTGGAAAGACTCAGCCTCCCTGTGATTCTCTTTTTATACCCAGTCATTTTACTGACCTGTTGCCAATTAACTTAAATTGTAAAGAAATGGTCCACTAGTTGTTTTTAGCATTATACAACTTTACTAGTCTTTTGTTGCCCCTGGCCCAACATTTTTTTTTTTTTAATATGTTGCTGTATCAAATTAAAAAAAAAAGCAATAAAATTTCTCAGTTTCGACATGTTGTTTTTGAACTATTTTCAATTGAATATAGGGTTTAAATGATTTGCACATCATTGCAATGTTTTTATTTACATTCAGCTTTTGATGGATGATTTTATGTATATATGACACTAGTGTAAATTATTATACCAACATTGTAATTACTTCATATTACAATAACTATATAAGTATACTACTTAAATGTTCTTATAAATGCATTTATAAAACAAAAATCATATGGATTTAGTGAAACACATGATTCAATTGATTACATAATGCAATTATCACACTAGTAACAAATTATTATGCTAGCAAATATGAAACACAATTTAAGACGTCTTGCTGTTATTGTATTATTACAAGTCATATTACAGACATTGAGTTGTAACTACTGTCAAAAACATTCCACTAGTTATATTTCCATTCTGATCAGTTAGAGATTTAATAAGAGTATCTCATTAGAGAACAAGTTTAGAAGAGGAAGGTTTTAAGATGTTCAGCATCAGGAGATCGAAAGAGTGGGTGTCTCAGTGGCCCTGTCTTACAGCTCTGTCATCAGAGACAGCCTTCTCACCACTCATCTCTATCACAGTAGGGTTTTATGTTGCCTTTCCTTTCGCCTCTCCTCTTTGCCTTTTTTCTCCTCTCTTGCCGAGTCCTTTATTCCCTCCCCGAAGAGCGCTGAGGGTTTGCCCTCTGTCCATCTGCCGCTTCTCCTGCCTTGTCTTCATCTCCTTTCTTCACCACTTTTTCATTTCCACCACAGCGGCCTGGACTCCTCATCCCCTTGGTGTGTGTAGTTGGAGCCCTGTGGGGCCAGACCCCTCCGGCTCTCCTGGCTCTATCCCACGCTCCCTGTGTCTGTTGTTAGATGAAGAGCCCCCCCATGGACCGGGACCCTTGCTTCGCCGCTTTGAATTGCGCCTTTGAGGCCGGGCTGGTGGAGGCATCTACCAGGCCGACAGAAATTTTTGGAGGCAGTGAGAGAGAGAATTTAGAGAGAATTTAGATTGTGAGAGAGAAAGAGAGAACAAAATAGTGAGAAGGAAAGAAACCTGTAGGATAGGGGTCCACATGTAAACACTTTGGTGAGAATCTGGTCAAAAATGAGCTGATTTTATTTTTATCCAATTACATTTTTAAGGTATACATCTTAACTATTCAAGGTAACATGTCCCTAAAGCTTGGTTAATTAGGTTTGCTGAGTTATCATTAGACAGTTACAGTAGCCTTAAGTTAACCTTAAAGTTTTATTTTGCACCCAATGCAATGCCAGACAGGGGTATCAGGATAGCTGGGAGAATTCCTGGTGGCCTGGTAACATTTTGGAGTAGTTACTGTGGATTAACATACATGAAAAATTCTGTAATGTATTGGTTCAAACTTCAAAAGACTTGCTTTGCTTTTGACTGACTTGGACTTTAGACTAAACTCCTTTTGCTTTGAGTGACTCTATACCTTACTTAAGTTCATTTTATTAAAATAAATGATTGAAAATTCTATTTTGTCACTACTGAAACATAACAAAATGTTTCAGCAGTGACCTAATTTTGTTTACCTAATTTTACAGTTTACCTAATTTTGAGCAGAACTCAAAAACACTAGCCACTGCATGACTAGCAAACACAGCTTTGAACAGTTGTACACACATACAATCATAAAATTTTCTTTAAAACACAAAAAAGGCTACTTAATTGTAGGAAATCCTTGTTTTGGTAGTGACTATTCTTAATTTTATGCACTAATTTGTAGACTTTGTGGCACATTTACTTCAAACCAATGGGATCTAACTGCTCACCATGTGGCCATGAAGGACAATGATGCAGTCTTACTTGTTGCTCTAAAATGCAGGGTTGTGGCTAACATCAGATTCCACCTATGTACTAAAATTCATGGACTAAAATTTGTGTTTTGGTCATGACATGAAAATGTGGGAGAGCTTCTTTTTAAGTTGTCATTCAAAGTTTCTTTAAAAAAAATTTTTTACTCATGAACAGTCTAAATCTTTCAAACAAAATGTTCTTTTTTAACACAACATTGAAGAAAAAATTGAAAGAACGTATTATTTTCAGAAGTGAAAATTTAGGGGTGAGATTTGGGACAGCCACCTCCCAATGGAAAGTACCTTGTAAATTATGATTTTGTATAGATTTAGCTAATTACTGTCTCATTGAATGATTTGGGTTTTAGTAAATAACATATCACATTCTTAAAATATCAAAGGTCTAAATATTTCATTTTTTAATAGCTTTTTTTCCACTGTGGTACCACAATTTGAATGAATTTGGTAGAATGGTCCATAAATATAAACACAATAACGCAGAGACAAACTGTAAATGATAACCAAATCTGTTTTTGTAGTAGAGTTTAAATACATAACCCCCTTCTTCAAGTACTGTACAGCCAGTATGCTGATTGGTTAGCTAATGAGTCTCAGAGTAGATTTGCCTTTTCATATCCAGTCAGCAGTATGAATCTGCAGGTGGATGACACGTTAGGTAATGCTCTACTGAGTGCATTATTTTTGTATGTCCGTCAGTGAATCTTATGAGCAGGACAGCAGTGATAAAAAGCAAAAAAAAAGGACACTTTAACTATTGAATATGAGGTGTATCTGTATCTGAAGAGGTGGGCAGTGGGAAATGCTAACAAGAACTTAGTTAACTAGTATTAGTTTGTGGCATATTAACTGTCACATTTCAGATAAAAGCTTTCTCCAGTTTGACCAGCTTAGCTGTCTCATATTATAGCAAATAAAAAAGAAAAGGAAATGAAAGACTGTGGACAAATTTGTGGAAAACCTGTTACTGTACTTTCTCAAAAAATTACCTTCTGAAAATGAGGACCTATTTTCTCAAAACGTTAATGTAGTGTCTCAAAATAATGACATTTTCAGATAGTAGGTAAATATTTCCAGAAGGTAAGTCTTTATTTTCAAATTCTAGGTCAAGGTTTTAAGAAAGTACATCAAAATTTCAAGACACTAAGTCGATATTATGTGTAGATTATAACTAGTGCTAAAAGTTAGCTTTTTGCTAGCAGCTAACTTAGTTGATATTAGGTTAGCTTACTTTCATGAAGTTATGGTCTAGTATCTCAAAATAATCATTTAACTTGATTGAACTAATGTCAAAATAATTAAGTATTAAATTAGAAAAAAAATCTAATTATTACAATGCAGTGTCATTATTTTGCTATACTAGGTCCATATTTCAAAAGTAAGTCATTATTTTAAGATAATAAGTCAATATCTCCAGAAATAACTCAATGTTTTGTAAATATTATATCAAAGGTTTGAAAGTCTGCTGCCATACTGCTCTTCTCTACCTGGCAGGAATGAAATTCAATAGAAAGTGACTACATTTCTAAATTTGCTGTTGCCTTTTATTTGGATAAATATTTGGGCTGGTCATGTCTACATAATGTATCTCCTGATCTAAAACAAAAATCATCTAACTCAGGCCCTGTTCGCACTGTAACTTTTATCTGAATGATATAGTCAACGATTATGTCCGAAAACACCAGGCAAATATTCATAGCGGGCCACTATGAACATTCTTGATGTGATGATAAAGCTAATGGATGACAGGGCATTATGGACATCAATTAATGGTAAAAACCCTGTTGTCTGTCAGATATTGTGACAGGCAACAGATATCATGTGGACCACTACTATAGAGGCAGGAGGGAAGAGAAACTGTGAGATTGTCCTTCCTCTCTCAGCACCACGTCGCTCTTAAAAAGAAAGCAGGAAAGAAAATGCAGCCAGGGCTTCAGGCATACACAGGGAACTGATCAAGAGGAAATACAGCAGAGGAACTAGCAGGAACAGCTCTGAAGCTCAGCCTTTTCAAGTCCTCATGCACAGAGATGGCACCGGGGATAAGTGGCTTCTGAATCTTTCAGTTTGACCGGTGGTGGACAGCAGGGTACTGCAGGCCAGTGTTTCAACCCACAGGGCCCCCTTATCTAGCGTTGCTAGAAGTTTCCAGCACCACACGGCACCCTGGCATGAGAGTAACGAGCTGTTGGAGAGCCGGACGCTGCAGAAAATGAAAGGGCAAGACTTTCAAGGGGGCCTGGACCAAAGAACTGTTAGATGGAAGTCCCTGCTTCTGATTTTTGCTTTCAGAGGCACAATAAATGGGGAATATTAATCAAAACCTGGAAAGAGAAAGCCAGAGAAATCCTTGAACGTGTCACGCAACTTCACGACCCGTCCTCCTCGGTTCATCGAGAATACATCAGAAGATCGATTACCATGCTCTTCATAGGGTTGCCGACTGCATAATTTCGCTCCTAGGGCATCGAGATGTTCCTGCCACTCTAAAATACAGTACTGTGAGGAGAGAGAAGAGGAATGCAAGCAAAGTGCTGCCGAATGGACTGCAGTAACTAAACATGGCCTTTACCTAAACCTTGCCTGCGGCTAGCCTTTTCTGTAAACCCCAATCAATACAGTGGCATCAGAGGAGTCTTGGTACAGTGATTCAGAGGCTTGTTACAAACACCTGGGATTTGGGCAGATCTGAGATGGTGGACATACAAGTCCCATACAAAAGGGGTTCCTGGCTGCGAAGAACAGCAGCAGCAGGGGTCTGGGGGTTGGGGATCGAAATCTGCATCTGGGATCTGGCCAGCACCTCACAGGCCAATGTCTTGTCCAGACTGAGAGAGAAGAAAGCTGGTATGAAAGATTGAGAAAAGCTTGTCTTGGCAAAGCAGAGCAAAATCTAGTACTTGGGCCTTGGAATGTCAGAGATCTCAAAGTACTGACTCTAGAGAAGATGCAGCAGTGCAAAAAAAATCACAGGGCAAAAGTCTTAAGATTATATTTTAAACTTATTTATCTCTACAGTAAAAAAAGTTTAGAGTTTTTGGTTATATTTGGTTATATTTGTGATCCCTTGTACCTACTGCCACCACTGTACAGAAATCCAAGTTGTCAAAAAGTTTCTGTACACTCTAAGATAAAAAGATACTGCTCTGTGAGGGTCCATGGGGGTCCTGACCACTAAAGAACATGGTAAAAGGGGGCTAACAAAGTATTCAGAGAAACAGATGGACTACAGTCTGTAACTGTAGAACTACAAAGTGCACCTATATAGTAAGTGGAGCTGATAAAATGGACAATGAGCGTAGAAACAAGGAAGTGGTCATAATGTTATGCCTGACCTGTGTAGTGTTGTAAGGCGTCTACAAACATTTGGCCATATAGTGTACAACATGTATTGTAACATTGTTAATGTAAGATAAGGAGCTTCTCGGACATCCCTCAAATTTCTTCGCCTTTCAGAATTAGGGGAGGAGGCCCCTCCTCCTACTCCTCACCCTGTCTCCAGAGTGTTCTCCTGCATTAAACTCACCTCGCCCCAAGGACACGCCGCGCTACTCAATACTCCCTTATTCCATTAGGAGCCTCGCTGTCCGCTCCACTGCGCGCAAGAAAGACTGCTCTGTTTTACTGGTGTGACAAACCGGGCCTAATACAATAACAAATGCGCTGACATCAATAATGAATTTTTCTCTCTCTCTCCCTCTCTTTCTTTTAGGAAAGAGGGATGAGGAGGAAGAGGGAGGGAGGAGGGGTTGGGAGCGTGCACGAGGCGGCAAAGAGTCAATACAATGAAGGGGCCCATATTTCAGCACCCATTACGCATTAAAACTTTATCAGCTCGCTTCTGTGCAGAGTTTCCCCCAAAACAATTTATTAAAAGCGCGTCAGCGGCAGCTCGCACAACTCTTCTTTGTAAAACATGATAAAGCAGGGGACTTAATTAAAAAACTCATTATGCTCTGCCATTTTTACACACTGGGAAATTTCGCGGCAAATGGGAGAAAGCATCGGCGCTTGAGCGTAACACGCACACACAAACACACACAGCGAGGAGCGCAGTGTCACGGCTGATGTTTTCTGCGTGAGGTGAGAAGGGACACGTTCAGAACAGCTCTGCGCATTCGCTGGTAAAATCAGACTCCCTCTCTCTCTCTCTGTTTCTCTCCCTCTATTTGTTTCTCATTCACTATTTCTCTCTCTCTCTCTCATACTGTCTATCTCTCTCTCTCTCTCTCTCATACTCTCTCTCTCTCTCTCTCTTTCTCTTTCTTTCTCTTTCTCTCTCTCTCTCTCACTCGGTTTCTCTCCCTCTCCATTTGTTTCTCACATCACTATCTCTCTCTCTCTCTCTCTCTCTCTCTCTCTCTCTCTCTCATACGCTGTCTGTCTCTCTGTCTCTCTCACCCTCTTATTTTTTTCTCTCCCTCTCTCACTCTTTTTGTTTCATTCAATCTTTGTCTATTTTTCTTTCCCTTTTCTTTGTTTTTCTCTCTCTGTTATGCTCTCTTCCTCTCCCATTCTCTTTCTCCCTCTGTCATTCTTCCCCTTTCCATTTCTGTTTCCCTTTTTCCTCTGTCTTGCATTCTCTCTCTCTCTCCCTCACTCCCTCTCTTATTTTTTTCTCTCTCTGTCCCATTTTCTCTCTCGTTCCATCTCTCTCTCTCTCACATTCTCTTTCTCCCTCAATCTTTCTTCTTCCTTCCATTTATCTTTCCCTTTCCCCTCCATCTTTCATTCTTCTCTCTCTGTCATTCTCTCTGTTTCTATCTCTCTTTTTCCTACTTTCTCCCTTTCTTTCCTCTTTCATTCTCTCTCTCAGTCTCACTCTCTTTCAGTCTCTATTTCTCTCTCTTTTGTCTTTTCTTTCTTTTTGCCATTTACTATCTCTCATTCTCTCTATTTCTATCTCTGTTCTTCTATCTTTTTTCTTTCATTCAGTCTTTTCCTCTCTTTTTGCTTCTTTTTTTCTTTGTCTCATGCTGTTTATTTTTTCTTTCTTTGTTCACTCACTGATTCTTTATCTCATTTATCTTTAATCTCTATCTCTCTCTTTCTTTATGTCTCTCTTTCTCAGTCTTATTCTCTCCTTCTCTCTCTCTCTCTCTCTCTCTCTCTCTCTCTCTCTACATCTACACTTCTTCTCTGAGGACTTAATTTCCTCTTAGTAACAGAAGACCTCCTTGGAGAGAGCCATTGTGTTGTCAGTGAAGATATAGTAGCAGGGGCAGTCTTGTACTCTCTCTCTCTCTGTCTCTCTCTCTCTGTCCCTCCCTCCCTCCCTCCCATGTTCTCTTTTGCCTCCGCTCATCGCTTTATACTCAGACAGGTTGCTCATTCACCAGCAGTTTCTCCAGACATGCTCTCCCTGCTGAAGGACCTATTTATCTTGCTCGCCCCTCTCTCCCCACTGCCCTCCATTTGAATTTCAAGGCTGCGATGACAATGAAGCGACCCTTCAGGACTCAAACGGGGTGCGGAGAGACAGTGGAGAAGAGTGGAGCGGTCTGGAGCGCTAAGGAGCTAAACAAAGCGGCACAGAGGGGGGGACTGTCTCACCAACACATACGTGTACAGTCCACACCTGGGGAAGCTGGGAGCTGGAGTGGTCTGAAGAGTGAAAACACACTCCATCATTCACAACAATAGACACAATAGTACAGGGGTGGGGAGGCCAGACCGTGCTTCAGACCACGCTCGAGAGTTCAGCCCTCACCTGATCTCCTTTTCACTGTCTTTCTTTTCTTTCTCTTTGCTACTGCGTTCACGTTACTGACAACTGCCCTTATAGTATTACTGCTATAATAGAGCAGATTTAGCTTAACCCCTTAAATGTCCAGGGCCCACCAACAGGCGCAAAGTTTTATTACACACATCTATAACCTGAGAATAGCTCAGCCAGTCCCTGTAGTTACTGAATAATAAGCCTTAGTATGTAATACACCTGGGATTTTATGGGGTTAACTGCTACATACAATGTGATTGGATCAGTATTGCATTCACATTACTGACCACTGGTCTTACAGAATTACACATAAAAGCACCAGTCGTTGGTGAATACGGTCATGTAAAGAAGCAGCTACCAGAGGTGGGAACAAGTCACTAAGGCTATGTTCACACAGCAGGTAAAAGTGGCCCAAATCTACTTTTCTCACCAAATCCGATTTTTTTTGTTTGGCTGTTCACATTGTCTTTTAAATGTGATCTGTATGTGACATCAGTCTGAACAGATCAGCTCCTAAACTGACCCACATGTGTAAAAGAACAACGTGTCATGTTACTTCACGTGGCTCATCCAGAGGTAAACAATTAAGACTTCCAATGAACACCAGTCGCTCCAGGAGGTTCAGTTTCATCTTCTCCAGCACCACAGGAGCTATAATAATGAAGCTTCATTGACTGACAGCTGGGCTCATCACTCAGAATGTGTTCAAGCTTGCCGTAAAAAGGGCATGTTATTCGGCCCCGGTCACTTTTTTGGCTCGTGGCCTCAGATTCTCTAAACTTTTGCTTTTAGACTTTTTAATTGTTTTTTGACGCAGCAGCCTCATTCTCCTACGACCACATTCAGCCATTTCTTTTGAAATATCTTCAAACACAGAGCGTTTTGGATAAGTTCCAAATAAGTCCCTGTCTGTTCAGACTGAGTCGTATTGCAGCAGATCGGATACGTATTGGATTTCAGTACCACATATGAAAACGTCTCAAATCGGAATTGAAAATGTCAGATTCTGTGTTTTTTGCTGTTCACACTGCCACACAGACACACAGCTGTGTCACATATGAAGTAAAAAAATCAGATTTGGGCCACTTTTACGTGCTCTGTGAACGTAGCCTAAGTTGCAAGTATAGTATAAGTCTCAAATCTTCACACTTAAGTCCCAAGCCAAGATAGCTGAGTCTTGATTCAAGTCCTGAGTCAGTACAGGAGAGTCTTGAGTCCAAAGTCCCAAGTCAATAGTCCTAATCTTCTAGTCCTGAACAAGTCAGTATGTATTATTCAGCTAATTTAAGGCCAAAACACTAAATAATAGTAACAGTACTGTAGTCTTTTAATGACAGCATGTTAGCAGTGTATGACTGTACATTATTTTTATTATATTAATTGTTTTTTTTTTACCCTTCCAACTAAAATACAAAATCCATGATACACAGATAACCATGACAGACATACTGGTATACACAAAGAGTAGTGCACTACTGTCAGGCTCAGACAGAATTCAGATGCTCACAGACCACACTTAAATCAAATGGGTTTATTAACAAAGGGGGCATCCAAGATCAAGGTCAATGAGTCCAAAATCAGAAGCCAGATCACAAAAACAGTAACCATGTGGGAAGTCAAGGTCAATCCAGAAAACACAACAATACTGAGTGGGCAAGGCAAGAGGCAAGGTTGACAAACAAACAGGACAATGGTCATACATGATAAAGCAAACAGACAGAATAGAAGCTTAATAAAAAAAAAAGCTTAATTAAAAAAGTCATCATAAAATAAAATCTTCATATTTGAAGATAATTTTGCAGATTTTTGGGAACATTGGGGATTAAAATAAAAACTAGTTCAGCCAACTAAAAACAATAGCTGGTTTAAATTGAATTTAGACCACAACAGAAACTAAAATGACCGAACTGAACAAAGTTTACAGAAAAGACAGCAAATTGATGGTGAATGTATAAAGTTGAAATTGACTTTTTTCACCAGCTTCAAATTGGAATTTTTCATTCCACATTAAATGGTGCAGCAGTGAGGCACCAGAATGGCAACTTTAGCCTTGTGGTGAGTGTTACACTTGTGTTACTTGCAGAAGCTGATAAAATCGGTCGAACAGAGACGCTATGTTTCTTTAGTTTTGCTTACATGCGGAAAATGGTCAGTTCACCTGGTGAGTTTCTCCAGTAAGAATTTAAGTGCTGAGTGAGGGAGCATTGATTCTGTTGATGCCTCGCTTTTTTCCAGCTTATGAAGGCAAACTTGAGCTCTACACTTCACTTGTCTTCCCAAATAAAATAAGCCAAGCATAAACACAGTAACAGACATCTGACAACGCTGCTGTTTATTCAATTTACGGCAGTAAACAAATTCATTCACATTCAAAGAATCGACGGTGTAGAGTCCCGTCTGCAGTCAGACTCTCCACGTTTTGAGTCTTTCCAAGTCATGAGGCTCAAGTCCGAGTCAGAGTCCGAGTCACTGGTGTTGAAGTCAAAGTCGAGTTCCACGTCTTTCTGGATTTTCTTAAGTCGAGTCTCAAGTCATCAATTTGTGACTTGAGTCAGACTCAAGTCCAAGTCTTATGGCTCGAGTCCACACCTCTGGCAGCTACACACATGAAAAATTTAAATTTTCCATATATTTGGACAAACAGATATCCAGTCTACAGACTTCTATCTATGTTGATGATAAAGGTCAGATAATTTAACAAGTGACACCTAAAGGTAAGATTTTTGTCATCCTTTTATCAGGTCATGTAATTGAAATACACAGTTATGCAGTTTTCTCATGTGGAACAAGTATGTACACCCCTTGTATCTCAGTTTGTCAGATGGAAATCAGGTGCACTTGATCAGGTGCTAATGACTGAAACATTGTTAGAGAACATCTTAGAAGAACTTGTCGTATTTATCAATATATTATCAGTCTTGTTTGCTCTTTCTTGTTGGAGTGTGTTGTATCAGTATCTAGATCAAAAAGGCTCTCTGAGCCCTGCAGAAAGAAGGTTGTAGATGCCTTTGAGTCTGGGAAGGAGTTTTAAGAAGATTTCCAAAATATTGGAAATCAATCATTCCACTGTCAGGAAGATCATCTACAAGAGGAGAAGATTTAAAACCACTGCCGACTTGTCCAGGCCAGGCTGCCTCAGCAAATTTAACCCGAGAGCAGGCTGTGAGATGCTGAAAGACAGGAAAGCTAACATTTCAACATTTCATCACAGGATCTACTGGTAGGTTTTTGCCACTGTTGATGGCAAAGTGCATAAGTGCATGACATAAATGATTACAAAGTCGAATTTCCATTATGTTTTATAGAACGTTATATATATAACGTGGTCATAACGTTATCCCTGATCGGTGTGTATGTATATATATATATATATATATATATATGTGTGTGTGTGTTAGTGTGTGTTGTGCTGGTACGAGTGGATCAGACACAGCAGTGCTGCTGGAGCTTTTATTTTAGAAAATAAACTTAGATAAACAACTGAGAGAAAAAAAAAATGATTAAGCCTGATAATGTTTTTGCTGACTCTGTGCTGATTAAAATTATTTACTAAACTAATTTACGAAGTACAACTAAAGAAAGGAAGGAAGGAAAAATCAGTAAGTGAGGGAAAAATGAGTATTGATAAGTGGAATTTTGTCTATTACTCTGCCTAAATCGGCAGTGGGCCATCCGGAAAATGCTGAGCAAAACGCCAGTGGACCGCCAGCTTTGCCATTAGCAGGCAGACAGTGGTCCACTATCCTCTTGCTAGGTCTCTCCACACCAATATTAAACTCAAAAGTAGCAGCTTTGTTAAATCTAATATTGTTACTCAGCCAACTTGGCTAGGTTAGCTAGCTGCTGAGCTTAGCATTGGCATGGAAAATGGAAGCTAATTGTTGCTGTTATCATTAGTCAGTCAAACTAGCAGTTAGCTAGCTAGATAGCTGCAAGGACATGGTTTGGGAGCTGCTAAATAGAGTCTCTCTTAGAATAGGACAACTGCTGAGGGACAAGTTTGCATTATATAACATCTAAATTTGTCTGACAGTTTATTCTGAACTAGGACGGAGACCCACGTAAGCAGTGCCTGCTGAATAGCATCGACAGCAGCCGCTCCCTCACACCTCTCTTGGAGCGTATGTATAGTGCATTATTTGCCTCAGGCTATTGTGCTGCTGTTTAGCTAAGCGGATTTCGGACAAAGCCTGGGGGATGTCTGAGAGAGACGGGGTCTCCGTGGGCCGAGTCTTCCACCTACAGCGTTCAAAAGAACGGGGGCTGGAGTAGGAGCCGGCTAGCCGTGGTTTCTCCCTGTAACCGCTGTTTCTTTTGAGGCTGGACTCGGGGAGATAGAGTAAACAGATCAAAAGGGCAAATACCTTCACAGACTTGCAGCTTACCAAGGGATAAGAATACTGACTGGTGCACATGTACACATGCCCTTCATGAGGCTGTCTCTCTCGCTCTTTCAGACACACCGATGTTTTGTCTCCTCTATAATTCCAGCTTCACTCTACTCCCTCCTGCACCACCACCACCTTGCTCTCATTCTTCCTCTCTTTCTGCTAAATCCTCATTTTCAATCCCAGATTGCTTGTCAAAGGGGTAAAATTAGAAAAAGGAAAACACAGAGGCACTGACAAACCGGATTACATGCTGTTCGCACCTGGCCGTCTCAATTAAAGCGCTGATGACAGGGGGAGCCTGGCGTCCGAAAGCAGAGGCTCAGGACGCATCAGCGTTTTCACCGGCAGATCGGTGGCATTGTGCCCGAGCGACAGCTACCTCGCTGCTGGCCATCCAGGGCGGTAATCCACTGAACTGGCTGGACACAGATGCAGCGCACTGCTGGAAATTACACCGGATCAGGATCAAATGAAAAAGGCATGAATGGCTCGTCAGTGCATGGAGAGGCCTGAAGTGTATGTAAACCATCACCTGCCGAGACGTTCACACTCACGCAAACACTGTCCCTGTGTTCTTTTGAACTTTGAAGCATTTGATTCTCCTTGTTACTTTTCAATTAAGTGAGGAATTCAAAAGCACATAATATTTCAGGCACATCCATATTGCATGCTTTAGTGATTCCTTCATAATAGTGAAATAAAATAATAGAATAGTAACAATTAAGATTGATAAAGTACAAATAAATGACATATCAAATTTCAATACATTATCCTTTAGGAAGTTTCATATAATAATTGTGTCGTAATTTTGACTTACCACCTCAAAAATTATGACTTAGTGTCTCATAATTGTGACTTAGTGTCTTATAACAATGACTTGGTGTCTCATAATTATTCTGAATTTCTATCTCATAATAACAAGAAAACTCATATTTATAAAACAGTAAGTCATAATTATGACACTAAGTTATTATTGTTAGAAACTTTCACCGTATGATTAGATCTCATCATAATTGTGAGATGGTAAATCTTGATTATGAGACAGTGTTTCATAATTATGAGATAGCAAGTCATCATTATGAGATACTAAGTCATGAATATGAAACAGTATCTCAATTATGAGAAAGCAAGCCATTGAGATTCTAAGTCATCATTACGAGATAAGTCAAGATTATGAGACAGTATCTCATAAATTTGAGAAAGCAAGCTATTATGAGATACTAAGTCAAAATTATGAGACAGTATCTCATAATTATGAGATAGCAAGCCATAATTATGAGTATATGTCATGACAAAGTATATCATTATTATGAGATAGGATGTGAGAACCAGGGTTGGGTTGTATGGAATATATGACATGGCATGATGTTATCAGGATACAAAAAAAAAGGAAAAAAACGTAATGAAGCAAAAAGCTAAAAGACCCAGGAGAACTGTACAGTTTTTAACTACATTTTTATCCAGTGTTCTGGATGATTCTTATTTGTTTTCCTGTGTTTTATTCCAACAGCTTTTAGTCAAAATCACTTTTTTTTCTGTGGAAGGCAAATTTTGATTTCTGAAATTCAAAGTTTGAGCATATATGTCAAATAAATTATACTGCTATACAAAATCATTCATATTTGTTTTTACATATTTCCATATATTGCTTCTCTTAGATTTCCATTTAGAGAAATATGAGATGAGTGATTGTTTCTATGTGGTGCAATATTTAAGTGACCCATAATCTATCATTTTGTTTCATAAAACTGCAGTTTTTGTCTTGGGAATGTGTTAAGTTGAATTCTTGTTGAAAAAACCTTGTTAAAATAATATGTTTTCTTTGTTTAATTGTGTAACTTTAAAAAGTAACAAGTAATCCAAAAGTAATGGAAAGTAATCAAATTACAGTATTTCTTTGGTTTAAGTTACAATTACATTTTTTAAATCTGTAATGTAATACATTTTTTAATGTAACCCTCTTAACCCTGGTCATAATAATGAAAAGATGTCCCATGAAGTTTCCCATAATAATGACTTAGTTAGTACTTTCTTAGTAAGTAAAAAAAAAAAAATTCCAAATACTGTAACAGTAATGATAGAAATACCATAGAAAAGTAATGTTAAACACATTTGGAAAAGCTACTACACACTTTCTACATGGTGGCCTTGAGTTGATGAGTCATAATTTAAGGGAGGTCAGTAATCCATTCAAAAATAAAAATAAAACCTGTCCAGTATAATAATAATAATAATAATAATAATAATAATAATAATAATAATAAACACTCAGCTGCTCAGAGAGCATATTAAATGTTCTTTATCTCCACTTTGTGTACACAGTGCTGTCTGAGGGCCTGATGGTGGTCCGCTGGCGGTCTCTCCTCGTGCTAGGGGAATTTCCTGAAAGCCTTTTTACTCTAAAACAACCTATTTGACTGACAACAGATGCGTACATAAAATTGTGTAAACGCTCCATTTAGACACACAGGCCCAGCACTCCCTTACTTCTCATTTCTTTTTTCATTTTTTTGTTGCAGAATATTAAAGGCAATGCTTTCAATAAACAAGAGGAGCATCATTATTGCATAAGCTTGCCTTGCAGAGGGCAGTAAATTATGTAGGCTGTGTTTTTCCAGGGGAAGGAACGCATTTCCTAGTGCATTAGCATGAGACGGGATGCTGCTGCAGCCTTTTCTTCGTGCGCTACGGCCTGAGGAAAAGTATTCAGCTCCATTAAAATATGCTGGAAGACAGTAATGGCCTCTCTGCATAAGTCCTCATAGCTCAAATGCAGCATGGTGTGACCAGTTTGTCACGCGGAAGATACAGTGTTTTGAAACAATGCAGTGCTCAGCTCAGGCCTGGCGGCAGATCAACACTAATGGAGTCGCATTTAGTTTTAAGTAGGGGGCCAAATCAGAGTGTGAATTATATTAACTAGCTTAATATTGAAATATGAAAATGTGCCATGAATATGTTTGTAACACCTGTTTTCGTTACTTGTATTGAAATTTTCTTCAATATATGATGCTGGCTGGATCTGTTAAGATTGGCTGGTAAACATATCTTGTTAGCTAGCTAGCTAATAAGTTTATACTGTAAGGTGGCTCTGCTATGCTTGCCCTCTCAATTGTAGCAAAACTACTCTTGTTTCATCTGCTTTTGCCTCTGGGTTCTTTATTACGATGGGATACCAAAGCCAAACATGGGATACCAAAGCCAAACGCCTGGAATACCATAGCAACCATCTAGTAACCCCCCTAATAACCATCGTAGACCCAACAGAAACTACTTAGCACCTTCTAACAACCACTAGAGACTGCATAGCAAAATCCCTCCAGACCACCAGAGAAATCATTGCAACCCCTTACCAAACCCCTGGCAACAACTCGAGAAACCATAACAACACCCTAGCAACAATGTGGAATATAGCAACCGCCTAGAAACACCCTAGAAATGAGATACCATATAATACCATAGCAAGTACATAAACTACTATAGACACCGCCTGTCAATACAATAGCAATGCCCTAGCAACCAGTTGGAAAACCATGACATCTGATTTGCAGCACTCTAGTAATCACATAAGTTGCCATAGCAATTGCTTAGCAACATTCTAGCAACCAAATGGAACACCATATGAACCACCTAGTAACCTAGCACAAAGACATGCAAAGATACACACACATACACTATATGGACAAAAGTATTGGGACACCCCTCCTAATTATTGAGTTCATAGGTTTCAACCACCCCCATTGCTAAAAGGTGTATGGAATTAAACACAGTCTTACAGTTTCGATAGGCAAACACTGGAAGTAGAATGGGTCATACTGATGAGCTCAGTGACTTTAAACATGGCACTGTCATGGGATGCCACCTCTGCCACAAGTCAGTTTGTAAAATTTCTGTCCTGCTAGGTCTGCTCCATCAACTAAGTGCTATTATTGTGAAATGAAAGCGTCTAGGAGCAACAACAGCTCAGCCACAAAGCGGTAGACCACTCAAACTCACAGAGTGGGGCCACTGAGTGCTGAAGCGCAGTGTCTACCCTCTGTTGAATCATCACTAAAGAATTCCAAACTGCCTCTGGAAACAATATCAGCAAAAACTGTGTGTTAGGAGTTTCATGAAATGGGTTTCCATGGCTGTGCAGCTACACACAAGCCTAAGAACAAAATGCACAATGCCAAGCATCAAATGGGGTGGTGTAAAGCGAAACCACTGGACTCGTAAACATATTCTGTGGCATGACAAATGACGCTTCTCTATCTGCCAGTCTGATGGGCGAGTCTGGGTTTGGTGAATGCCAGGAGAACGTTACCTGCCTGACCGCACTGTGCCAGCTGTAAAGTTTGGTGGAGGAGGGATGATGCTACAGGGTTGTCTTTTCAGTGGTTGGTTTAAGCCCCTTAGTTCTGGTGAAGAGAAATCTTAATGCTTCAGCACCAAGACATTTTGGACAATTGTACACTTCCAACTTTGTGGGAACAGTTTGGGGAAGAACCTTTCCTGTTCCAGCATGACTGAGTGCCAGAGCACAAAGCAGCTCCAAAAAGGCCTGGCTGGGTGGGTTTGGTGTGGAAAAAACTTGACTGGCCCTCACAGAGCCCTGACCTCAACTCCATCCAACACCTTTGGGATGAACTAGAATAGAGATTGTAAGCCAGGCCCTCTCATCCAGCATCAACGTCTGACCTCACAAATGCTCTTCTGGATAAATGGACAAAAATTCCCACAGACACTCTCCAACATCTTGTAGAAAACTTCCCAGAAGAGTGGACATTGTTATAGCTGCAAAGGAGGGACCAACTCCATATTAATGCATATATACACACACACACACACACACACACACACACACACACACACACACACGCACACACACTTCTAAGCAGCTTTTGAACAGCATTTACAGCACTTTTTTTTAAGTTAAAAACCACCAAACCAACAAATGTCTTAAAATTTTAAGTCATTCTTTTAAGAACAACAAACGGAATTTGGCACATGGAATTATTCATTTATTTGGAGATTGGGAATGTGTGGGAAAATGTTCACTGTTTTGATGAAATATATAAAAGGATGACTTTTTGGGGGGTGCAGAGAGGTGTGTTTATCAGATCAAATGAAGGTGTCTGTTTTTGAATTCAAGATTAAACAAATCCCGCTGCTTTTGCTGCCGTCATTGCTGTCAAACGAGTTCTTGCAAGGAAATGTTTGAGCCTGCATCCTATTTGTTCTCTGCCACCACCCTGGTCCCATGTGGCTGGCTAAAGCTTGTAATGCTGATTTAATAACAATTTGCGAGTGCCTTCAATCTAAGGTTGTGGTACGAGGGAGACTGTAGCACTGGAGGGGGTTGGAACTTTGGGAGCTTGGGCTGGTGTTCTGGGCAGGTTCTGCCTTACGAGAAGGGTGGACATCCCTGTGAAGGTCCAACAGAGGGGTGTTGAAATGACAAATATTTCAGTAATAATTTATAAAGGAAACTGAAATGTATAATTGTTATATGCACACTAAACAGTTAAGTACATGAAAGTAGAGGAGAAAAGAAAAGAATGGAGCAGTGAGTTAAGGAGTTGAGCATTGACTGGCATGAGTAAGTGAGTGAGTGTGAGATTTGGCTGCAGTTTCAGCAGGAGGCTGGACAGGGTGGACAGCCAGCCAGACAACGTTGCCCGCAAAACCGCTGCAATCTGGCCTGTCAATCAAAGTCCAGAACTCAAACAAGCAATGAACCATTGTCTCCAGAAAGAGCTTGAGTACAACAATGAGTTTAACCCCTTAAAATTCCAGACTTATTACATACTGAGGCTAATTATTCAGTAACTACAGGGAGTTAAATGCAAACTGGTTGAGCTATTCTTAGGTTATTGACATGTAATAAAACTCTGGGCCTGCCGGTGAGCCCTGGTTATTTAAGAGGTTAAGGTTCTATTATGTGCTTTAAGTTCTTAATGGACTAGCCCCCTCTTATGTGTGGGTTACCACGTATGATAACATGGAGGACAATTCTGATAAAGAAAAGCACTCCTGGACTTCCCATCTTATCCATGTCCGTAAAGTAATCCCTGCCACAATCTTGAAGAGCAAAAAATTCTCAAATTTCTAAAAAAAAATAAATAAATAAACAGATGTTTCTGCCAGGAGACCCTCAAATCCTTCATTTGATAGGGCTGGGAGTCAACCCCAAAAAGAATCAGTTCTCAGATTCCAGGCATTTGGGAATTAAGAGTCGACTCCAAGGCTTTGGACTCAGTTCCTCGCAGTGCCATTGAGGTTTCCACATAATTAGATTGGCTGTATTTTACTTTGGACAAAGCAGAAACCAAACTGAAGTGTAAGATTTGCAACTAAAGATTTGTTACAAATCAATATGTTTCTATATTTATGGTAAAAACAAAAGCCTCACAGAAACTTTCCTGGTTATAATGCATCGCTTTTGTGCATTAGCAACCATGCATGATCAAGGGGCAGAGTATGCCACTACTTTTGAGCAATGTGCATCATGAATCATGTGCAAAATAGACTCTGATGATGTTTGTCATTCTCAGGAAAATGGAAAATAACAGTAAAAACATAGGCATTGCAGAAACATTCAACTTTGCTGGCTGTCTTTAAGGCCGATATTGACGGGAAACTGAAGTAAACACTCCCTTTCAAGAAGTAAGCTTATCTTATTCTGGTAGCAGAGGTTACCACTCTTAGCTTGGCTGTTGTCAAGTTTAATGTCAAGTTAGCTTCATATGCATGGTTAATCTATTTGATTTTTAAAGCAGAACTCCACCAATTTTGCAAAATTACTTAATCATTCAGTGGTTTAGATATAAACAAAATCATTTAAGGTGGTTTGGTATGAAATGCACCTTTCCTAGAGAAATTTACTGAGTGAGACTTGTTCAACATTACAGTACTGGGAACCAGACGTCCGAAGCATTTAATGGCTCTAAAAGCTACATCCAATTATGTTACACAAAATGGTCATATGTGCGTTGCTTGATACCTGAGACATTGTTTTTCACAATAGGTTTTGGACTAAAACATATGTTTTTATATAAATTTTGCTCCAGGATTCCTTCTGTGTTTCACACCAAACCACTCTGAATGATTTTGTCTACATAGGAGTTCCCCTTTAACCTACTGTGCTGGACTATTCCTTTCGACAACTGAGCACTCATGTTACGTAGCCTACATCTGACGCAGCAGCTATGAAAGCAACCATCTAAAATATGTAGCAACATCTTAGTAACAACCGGGAATAATATAGCAACCATTCAGGAACACTTTTGCAACCTAGAATTCAATGACAATGACCTAACAACAACTTAGCAAAGTTCAGCTTTGCTGGCCATTTATCATATTTACATGCACACCAATGGTTCATATGACAGACAAAACATTCGGGAGAAAAAAAAAATGGAACTGAGACTCCGTTGACTCCTGGCTGGCTCAACACAGAAAGAGTCACGACGAAAGGTGCAATAATCGCCCTGATGCATCAGAGCTGTGCAATATGTAGGCGGCAACATTCTCCATTAGATCACAGATGCGGAGATGCGGAGATGCGACCGTCTTTCGGCTCGGAGGGACGGAGTGCAAGAAAGGCAGCCAGGCAGCATGCCCATGTTTATTAATCCAAACCCTTCTCCCCTTAAAACTCAGCTCGTAATCATAGCTATTCCTCAGCTGCGCCGACACCTGGGGCAATGACAAAAAAACAGTCAGACACGTACAATTCCACAAACCCACACTCTCTCTTCTATAAAGAAAAGAATGAATGTAAACCACGGTGAACTCGGGAGCATAGTAAATCCACTTTATATTCACTCTTCCATCCATTATGCAGGGCCTGAAAAACAACACGGCGGTGAAAAATGTCCAACAGCAGTCATCTCTGAATTTTGATTTATGACATCCCTGACACTGCCAGGTTGTTTATTGCTCCCCCTCCTTTCCAAAAGGCGCTGGCAGCAGCCCGTCCTCTCGTGTCTTTAATATCTTTTGATGGGTCGTCGAGAGGAGAGATAAGGCAGGGGGAAGGAATTTGGGCCCGAGAAGCGCTAGGCAATATTTGAAGAGCTGCAAAAAAAAAAAAAAAAAAATAGAAGATAGAAGCAATCCGCTTTTCACCTGGGGGGAATTATCCGCTTGAGCGTAATTGGCAGGAGGAAGAGCAAAACAGGAAAAAAAAAAACAGTTATATAAATATAATGGGAAAAAAATAAAATCAATATTCAGATATCAAAGTTCTCAGGATTCATCAGCATCTTTTCCATAACCCCTGGCTCGATTGCCAGGCACTGTGCTTAGGCGTGACGGCCCTGGGGTTAGAACGAGGAGGATTTACATGGATTTTCTTCCTTTTGTTCTTCTCCTTCCTTTTTCTTCTTCCTTTCCTGATGCGTTCAATTTACCCGTTATATAAAATCCCCAAAGGCATCGGTAAACAACTTTGAAAAAAATAAATAAATTAAAAATTAAAAAAAGCACAGTTTATTGCGTTACATTGTTTTCCTACATGCTTCAACATCGTGGGCTCACAGTGCCTGATTGGCTGCCCTTCAAAACTTTTACCTTACAAAGACTGACCGCAATTTAAGCCTGAAAAAAGTCAATGTCGTTGCCATGACTTGACTGCGAAGGCTTTAATTTGCTCTGAAAACAGTCTCAGCAAAATCTACTCTTTGTGTACCTCAGCCAGAGCGAGAGAAGGACAGGAAGAATAAAACTTTGTTAGTATTCCACTCCAGCCCAAAGAAGCTGATTTCTGTTGATATGGATGGAGCGCGACTACAATAGCAAGCAGTCAGAAGGTTAGGAAGTTTCGGAGCTTCCTCTAAGACCTATATTTCCTTAGGAACACTTATCATCTCAGCCACTCCTGGCTCCCACTGCAACCGGCTAACCTGTTAGCAAACCTGTGGCAAACCCTGAAGGCAGGCCTGGAATATTGAGAGTGTTCTGACTAATACTGAGACCGTTCTTGACAGTTTTTTTTGCACTGTAGGCCAGAGGGGTCCAGGCCTGATCTTGCAAGTGTGCCCACCTGCTGAGTTCAAAGTTTAGCTCCACCTCTAATGTAACACACCTGATCCAAGAAATAGAGTTCTTCATAAGTCATCTAAATAGCAAATGTATTAGTAAAGGGTTGGAGCTAAACTCGTGTGTAGAAGAAAGATTCCGGGGCAGGTTTACAGCAGTGGTCATTAAACCCCCTCCTGGTGGTCTACTTTCTTGCTTCCTGTGTTTAGTAACTAACATGCTCCCAGGTAGATTTCCAGGACCAGTGTTGGTGACCACTAGCCTACAGAGTATAGTTTTGTAAAAGCAAACACAAGTGACATATGATGATTGGATTAGAGCAGTGATTCACATCCCTGGTCATAGAGTACCCTTGGTCAGCATATCCCTTTGAACTCAGAAAAATTTTATACATTAGCTTTTCAGTTGGATCAGACATCCGAGAGTCAAATATTTCTTGCATACATAAAATGCTTTTTGTGAATTCAGCCTACCTTGTGTGATTATTGGACTGTAGAAAGGGAGAAAACTTTAAGAACTTGGGCTGGAGTTCAGCTTCTGCTATAGAATCTAGAAGGCCAGACCACCCTAAAAGAATGAGAGTGGGCATGTAGTAGTCAGAAAGAGAATATTTTCTCCCATGCTCCAATTATTGCATTCCTCAAAGGTTGCATGCATTCTCACCATATTTATTATAAACATCTTTCACTTCCACTCACTAGTTACTTTTAGTAATGTCTACTTTGTACTTTGATTCACTGCCCACTTTATGAGGACCGTCTACCATATAATCCCACTACAGTACTGTGCAGTGTCAAAGACCAACCTTCATTTATTAAATTTCAGATCAAAACTGCTGTTAAGTACAAATTCTTCATTTTTTCATGTATTGGAGAAGATTATATAAGAATTCATGAGGTATTATTTAAAACAATGAAAGAATGTGCCTCCTAATAATCAAGACCTGGTAGGCCACCAAAACTGTCACCATCAGATAAAAAGCACTTGCAGTTTAAAAAAAAATAAAATAAATAAATAAATAAAAAGGCAAACAAAGGGGACGCTGAAAGCAGCTCAAACAAAGGCTGAGATAGAAAAAGTGAAATAAAAGATATTCAGAAAACAAAAGACACTTTGAGAGACTGATTGAGAGGAAGGTCAGCTTTATGTTTCACCTGTTTGCTCTTTGTGGAACAAATACTTTTTGTATGACTTGGAGCCGTTTCTCTCTTTTGTTTTTCCAGCCCTCTTTTCTTTTCGTCTAAATACCCATCTGGACTAAGTACCGTACGGGTCACCCCTCTACAAAGGTGTGGCAGAGGGCTTCTGTTTGCTACGGCCTTAAGTAGAGGAGTCCACAGGTGTGCCAGGTTGGGCCTAATCGGCCCGAGGACTTCTGGGAATTGGAGTTCCCTGAACTTGTGGCACCTTGCCGCCGTCGCCCTCTGCTGGCTGCTGGCGGCTGGCGGCACAGGCTGGGCCCTTACACGTAGACTGGATGTATTATGGTATTTATAGAAATTGTTACCAATATACTGCTTTTTTCCTGAATAACTTGTACTTAATAGCTGTTTTGACTGAAGCTAAAATAAATGAAGGGTGGTCTCTGACTTTTGCACAGCACAGTAGGTGTGCAATTTCAGACACTTGGCATGCACAAGTTGTCATGTACTCACTACCTCCTTCTTCACCAATCAGTTTCTGACCACAGGACAGCTGTTGACCCAATATTATTTGGGTGGAGCTCACTGATAAACACCTAGAGGGTGGATAAAACAAACTTCGTCAACAGATGGACTACTGCCACCAACTGTACACCAGCAAGATGGAGCTACAAGGTAGGGGTTTCTAATAAGTGATAGTATATATTTACATATACATCTTCAGCACCTGCATGAGTATGGATCATGACACCTTTGAGACAGGTTTGAGCTGCACAGGGCCTTCTCCTCAGTTGGGACTGCGGGTGTATGTATGTGCATATCTGACCTGTGCTGTTCACCTCTTGGAAAAGAACCCTTTCCACAGAGGCATATGTTATGATAACATAATTAGAAATCATTTTGGAATAATTGCACATGAGAGCTGCAAACGCAACACAACAGTTTGACCCTCTTTTCTGAAGCACCGCAGAAAAAAAAGAACGTTGGATCCCTGACAAACAGGCCTCATTAGCAGCTAATAATTACTCGCTCATCTTAGTCTATTTACATCAGAGGAAATCAGAACGCACTTAGAGGCACTGTGCTGAAAACTCGAAACGCTCAGATTGCAAACGAGCCAGAATGTCAGCGACGGGAGCGACCTTGACACTGCATGAAATATGAGAGCGCACCTTTTTCAGATAATTAAATGGATACACTCCAGCTACTTAATCCTCATTAAATTCAAGACATAATTGCAGGTCTATATGTTATGAACATTTTTGTTTCTACACTGGAAACCCATGATGAGGACAAAGGGGAAATTTACTTGAGGTAATTTTCACGATACACTACATACTATTAAAGGTTTGCGAGGCTTTATATGCAAATGTTCATTACACATGCCTACATAATCTAACTAGCCAGCTAACTTTTGCAGCGTGTCATTCACATGAAGTTTACCCTCTGCTGCTTAGTAGATGTGCCTCAGCTTTCTAACCAACCGCTGGGTGTTAAAGCCAGCATGTAAATGTGGTTTTGCCCAGTAAAAACTTCCAAAATGCTTCCTAATTTGGCGTCATATCATAGAAATCTGAAATATCTATTGTTTTAAGTGCTGATAATACACACTGTATACACCATCATGCATCATGACCTAATTTATCACAATACATATGGCCTATCATTGCAATGCCCACCCCTGAGCCATTTTTCAGCTTGGCCTGAACTTCCCACAGCCTTCCTTGGGCCAAACAGAAGTTGTTTCCTTCCAACAGCATCCCCTAGCCACTTCTAATTACCTCTGAGGCTGCTCTTTTCCCTAACCTCTCTTCAGAATCAGGGGGAAAAGAGAGCGAGGGATGCCTGGGAGAGAACAAGAGACAGGCAGAAAGTCCCTTGCTGCTTGCTGGTCCAGCAGGAGCTGTTCACTCCTCTTTCTCCTCCTCTCCCTCTTTAGGGGCCTAGTTTCGCTCCCCCTCTTTGGCCCCTTTGAAGAAGCATTCTGCAGTGTCTGCAGTTTTTCATTTCTTCCCCTACTCTGCCTCTACCGCTGATAGCATATCTTTTAGGAACAGAGTGTGCTCGCTAATTGCATCATTCAGAATTTTTTTTTTCTTACTCTTTTGTTCCTGGTTGAAGTTTTGTAGTTCATTAACTGTGTGAGGTGGAGGTGTCTATGCCTCTTGAAAGGAAAGCAGTGGTGGGACTGATGTTTAGATAAAGAGAATGAGGGAGAGAGAGAGAGCAGTTGAAAAGTTCAACACAGCGTCACAAGCAATTCAGAGTTCACTGACAGCATGGGATACGGGAGGGAAATGGAGAGACGGGTCTGAGGTAAATGTTAATATCTGGTGATGTAACTTGTGGATGTGAGTGTTTTCACCAAAGAAGAGCATCATGTTTCAGTCAATGCTGAGCAAAACAGCTGCATTAAAGTATAACAGGTTGAAGTACACAAAGCAAATAATACAGCCCTCAGCCACAGCTGCCTGGTGATAAGGAGGGTTGTGGCTGGGTTTCGGTTATGATGTTTCATCCCTAAATTGATCAACCAATCTAGTAACCAGCCCATCAACCAATTCATCAATGACTGCATCAGCTGATTCATCAATCACCAGTCTTTCCATTCCCCACATATTTCTCTAATTCATCATTGATTCTATCAATCCATCAACCAATTTTTCTTTCTATCATTTGTCCAGTCCATCAATGACTCTTTCAATCAACGATTCTATCACTCAATCCATTAACCAATCTATAAATCCTCAAATCTATCAATGATTGTTTCAGCTAATCTATCAATCCAATCTAACAACCATTCCATCGTTACTCTAAAACATCAATGATTCTATCGCTCAAGCCATCAACCAATCCATTATTAATTCATCAATGATTTTATCAATCAATCTGACAGTGATTCTTTCAGACAATACATTAATCAATGTTTAATACAATCCATCCCCCAATCAGTGATTCTATCAATCAATCCATTATCCAATCTATTAATCCTCAAATTCATCAATGATTGTTTCTGTTAATCTGTCAGTCCAATAACCAGCAATCTAACAACCAATCCATATTACTCTAATCCATCAATGATTCTATCACTAAAGCCAACAATCAATCTATCTATCTATAATCAATCAATAAGCTAGTCCTGTAACTTGGTTTATTCGTCAACAAAAAATCTACCAAACCAACCTCTAATCCCTAATTCCATCAGATTATCTGCCTACAATTTCATCAGCTAATAAATTAATCCATCAATCATTCCATCATTGTATCTATCTATCTATCTATCTATCTATCTATCTATCTATCTATCTAATCACAATATCGCCCAATCCACCAATCAGCTCATCAACCAATCCATCAATGAATCTTCAATCCTAAATCATGAAATGCCAATCGTTCACATTTTCCCCACTGAACACTGAACAGATCAGTACTTATCTCTTGCTTTATGATCTGACAGCATTCAGTAGCTCTTTTCTTCACAGCAGTGCTGCCATGTGAGCACTTTGCTGCCAATCAAACAAAATAAAAATCACTGATCTCTCTCCTGTGTCTGAGTCTTAATATTAGCCTTTTCAATCCATTACAGCCACAACTTAATTAACTGGTGACGTGTTGAAGGATATTGAAAAATTGTCAACAATAGCTTTTAATATTTACTGCATGTTTCCACTGCTGGAGTCACAGGCAGATGCCGCTGGTTGCCGTTTCCCTCCAGAGCCACTTAGAGGGGTTCCGCAGGACTGAGTTAGTCACTCTCTAAGCCCACCATCACGTCAGAGTGATTCCGCAGCCCTTTGATCCTTGAGCTGCCACTGATGGGCGGCAAATTAGGCAAATTATTCGTGCCACCCACTGGCCTGAGGCGACACAAACATTGGAGATACTTGGTGGCCCTCCTGGGCTGGCTAATGAAAGAGGGGTGAAATAACAGAGATAAAGCATGGAGAGGAATTAAGGGTACCTCTCGGACCCCCAGCACCAGATGCTTACTGTAGAGGCTGAGGCTTAGTAAACATCTTTGCATCTCTGTGTATCTGCTGTTGTATCTTCCAGTCTCACTCAGATGAACTTGAAATGGGGCATGCTTGCCACTCCCCTTTGTTGTGCAAATGAGAGAATTTTTGGTCCCACATATTTATATTGTGTCTCTAATAAATGTGTAGTTACACATGAATAACATATGCAACAACACTTTAACTACTGATGCTTTAGTCAATGTTAAAGATGGACTACAGAACTACGGCCTATGTAATTACACGTGTATCAACTTCAGTTTTGCCTCATGTAATTACACAAGTGCATCATTTGATGCACTGCAGATCAGAAGCCTTTCCAGCAGTTAAAGGGCGTATGTTTTACAAAACATTACATTTATATTTTACATCATTTCTGTGGAATAACTGTGTTGTAACAAGGTAACAACTGATTAATACTGTGGATGTAATTAATGTAATTACATTATACCTATATAACAACTACACTGGAACTGTCCTGTAGTGTAGTGTTAAAGTTACACTTTAAAATAAGTCGACAGTTCCTGTGTAGTTCTTATATAGGTAGTTTGTAATAATGGAGTTGTAAAATAGTAATACAACATATTAATGTCATAAAAGCTCAATTTTAGGATGACGGGACATCTGCTGTACTGTGCCATTACATAATGGTTTAAAGTTGAAATGGGTTACAGTGTCACAGCACTAGCAACATAAATGCTAGCTAAATGTTAGGAAAGCTGGCAGATACAGTGTAAGTAATGCTTTAATGTAAGTTATTATATACTTCCTTTTACTGCTGGAAAAAGGCTTCTGAAAAAAAAGCTGTTTCAGTTTGATTACAAGTGTAATTACATTTATGTTATTACATTTATGTAATTACATGAGAGAGAATAGACTGTTACAACTGTTAAGATACACTTGTGTATTTACATGAGGCAAAACTGTAGTTGATACATGTGTAATTACATAAAGTGTACTTCTGTAATACATCTGCAACAGTGACTAAATCATCATAGTGGTTACACTTGTTGAAAATGTTGTTCACATGTAACTACATAGTTATTAAAGACACTTAATATAAAGTAGGACAGATTTTTGATTTCATTTTATTTATGCTTACCTGCTTTCCAACCCTGCTCCTGCACATCTTTGGTGTTTTCCCTGCTCTAACATGCTCCCTTAGCCCTTTAAGACTAAACATGTTGTCATAGACCTTATTACAACACAATGTGCTTAACCATTTGAAATCTCAACATACTTAAAATTTCACATTAAACTAGACAAATAAAGCTAACCCTGAATTGAAAATGTACAAATGGTTATAAATGATAGCTCATGTAGTTGTTGATGTATGCATTCATATTTATAAATGCTGTACATGGTGCACCCCACTCATTAATAATAGTCATCTGTACAACATCAGTACATGCATACTAATCAGTCTAGCAAATTACTGAAATGTATAACTTTCTAATAGAGACATAAGCTTTATATTTCGTCCAGTTTGTATTTATGTACAATAATAAAATATCTTATGGATAAGTAATTAGATAATTTATGTGTGAAGTCATATATCCTGTTAACAGATGTTTATGAAATGTATTTATTCTTTATTTATAGACCTTTAAGCAGTAGTTAAGGTGGAAACTCTATACAACACTTTTTAAATAGTTTTCTGTGTCTCATATGGCTCCAAATTTTTGCCCTTTTGGAATTAATACAAGAAATTAAGTATTCAGATACACAAACTTTCACAGATTGCTTCTTTCACATGGAGAGATCTAAAGCTCACCTGATTCCAAAATCTCACTGTAACACGGAAATATATGTGAGAAGCGCCTGTCATGTGAAATAGAGCACTGTGCTGTTGTAGTTTCTGCACTTTTGTCAGTGTCTCTCCAACACTTCTCTTTCTCAACTCAGTTGTCATACGCTGTGCAATTTTAGCCCCAAATTTCCTGTTTCCAAAGATTTTGAATCTGTAAACTCCAAAGATCAGCTGGCTTTTACCGAACAAGTTCATAAATTGTACATTGCTGAGGTTTCATTTTGGCAAAGTCACATGACAGGCACTTTATTTTAGAATGTGAACTAATTCTGAATGGTTGCAACTTAATGTATCTACTGCAAAAAGGTCTATAAATCTATAACTAACTATTTTGCTCACAGTAGTTATGACTTCACATATTAGTTATCTAATTACTTCGCCATAAGACATTGTGTCATCATATATACATACTGGACAAAAAAGCTGATTGTCAGAATCTTTAGGAATACTGTGCAAGTGGGTTTTAAGAAGAAATCTCTCCTTTAGAATGGTTGGTGGGGCTCCCGAATGACACAACTGTCGAAGCATTGGCCCTGTCATCAAGAGATCACAAGTTCGATCCTCGGTGATGCTACAGCCATCAGTGGCTGGGGGTTCAAGAGGGCACAACTGGCCTCACTTTCTGGATAAGGCTTCCCCACTGTGCTAGACTGTGCTAGCTTTCGCCCTCCTAGCACTGGTGGCATCATGTGTTTGGGGGAGGTCTAACTAACTAGTGGGTGGAATTGGATATGTCTAAATTGGGAAGAAAATTTTGGGAAAAAAAGAAAGATTAGTGAATGAGGTCCACTGTCTATTAAAGAAAAGGTTTGTCATAAATGTACATAAAAAAGCATGTAAAGCACTGATAAATATGAACACATTTAACGTTGCAGAAAGATTCAGACGCTCGTGATTAAAAAAGAGAAAAAGAGGCTTTACTGATTGGATCGAAATCCAGGTTCATGGTCAAAAAACAAGCATGGGTCAAATCCAAAAAGACAGCCAGTACAAAAATATAAACATATAAACATAGCAAACAATCCAAAAGGGTCAGGCAAAAAGGCACAGTCGAAAAACCAGGCAATACAGTCATAAACATGAATATAATAAACAATAGAATGTCCAGTAGATCTGTAAAGATGCAAAACCTCACAACTAAACTAAGCTAAAGCCCAGGCTTCTAAACTGAACTACGAAGATCATATGACACACAAGACATACATACATACATACATCATCTAAACCACTTATCCTTCTGGGTCACGGTTGGGTGCTGGAGCCTATCCCAGCTGTCACTGGGCGGAAGGCAGGATAACACACAAGACAGGTGAACAGAATTAGTATTCTGATGAATGAGAGCACTGATTGGATCATGAGGGAAGGTCAGGAGTCATGTTGTGATATATGGCATATAACAACATGACAGTCGAATGTCTGTTGTTCCTGTTCTATCTAAATCATGGCTGTGAATTTGAAAAGTAAAATGTTGCATATCAATATTTACCTTTGTTTGCTTACAAAAACTGACAGTCAATATTTACAGGAATACGGCTGTTTTGATTAATTAACCTTGTGTTTAAGTCACTACGGTGATAGACCTGCATTGCATTATAATGAAGTGTGTTGTAGTAAGACAAGATTAACCAATCTGGCCCATAAAGTAGGTAAACTGAACATGAACCGATGAGTAACTGAAGTGGAAGCATTGATGTCTGGCTAGCCTCATCGAACCAACCATCTGCTGGCGATCCACTCAGAGAATTTGTCCCCATAATCTCATTTAAATCTGCCACTAGAAGAGCTATGGAGCGTGCCTGTCCATGTTGGCCAGAGTAAAATGTATCAGCATGTAGAACTGAAGCTGTAGGTGTGGTACTGCATTTTCTGTCACTGCAAAAAAAGATGCACAAGGCTTGTTGGATAAACTGGGATTCATTAATTTATTTATTTATTTCGAGTGAGCTCATTCTGCTCACAGTTTGGCTGAAAGTGATTATTACTGTTTTGCTTAAAAACAATAAAACACAGCTGATGTGTCACTTATGTTCCTACTCATATGTTTGATTGTTCAGAAAGGTAGTTTGCGAGACAGAATAGATAGAAATTGAAGAATTTACAGCTTTTTTAGATCCCAATCTTTACATACCAATGATCTTTACATATCAACAGCACTGGAGAAGAGCAGATTGAATGGTAGAAATAGCCACACTTGTGCGCAGACAGCTCAGCACTGAAATAGGCTAACTGAACTTGAACTCAGTGACTGAAGTGGGAGCAATGATACTTCTGCTAAATGGTGGCCCAGGAGGTGGTCTCTTCACCATATGCAGAACAACAGGGGGTGCTTATTGGGAGGGTTTTGTTTGTCAAATGTGGCTTGGAGGGACAGATGCATTCATATTTGCACTTTTATGTGGATAAGACCTATCCACATATAATCCTGGTGCTCAAAATATGAAATGACTAGTTGTAAACAGGGTCGTGGTGATGCAAAGAGTGACGATTTAGACTTGTTTTGGAATTATTTGGCCCTGGAAGGTTATTTATGGATTGGTAGCTCATAAGAGTGTCTCTTGGAAGACCAACGTGATCATGCAAATCCAGGAGATATGGTTGAAAGGCCTAATGGGCATAACGCAGGTTGAGAACATCACTAAGCCACAAATGCTTAATTGTAAGCAAACCAATCTGCATCAGTTTTAATGTGGATTCACTTGCGAGTGCTCCAGCTAAACTGTTCATTTGTGTTCACTGAATAGTGGCAGTACAAACAGTAGTATGATGAAGAAGGGCTAAGAGAGAAAAAAAAGATGGGAGGAACAAAAGAAAGTAAGCAGTAGCAACAACTGTGAGCTTTACATTGAGGCAAGTACATCTGAAAGGATATTATATCAATCTCAGCCGTGCCTTGCACCTCAGTAGACTCGTCTCAATCCATACCATGTTCAAATTGAGATGGACCGTTGTTTCCTTAAGCATGTCCCTTCTGCTTCCTTCCTCGTCGCAAGTGCACTTGAACGCAGTCGATATTGCACTTGGTAAATGCTGCTCGTGCTCTCGGCATTAAGAGGAGAAGATCTCCAGAAGAGGGCGTGATCCTGCCTCCACTCTGTGTGTTAGTGGGGAATAATGAAGCGGGACAGAAGCCCTCCATCTCCGCGCCTCCGTCACAACTCACTCCCTGTGCTGTCAATCATCTGCTGCCATCACCACCCACCGGATACCCCCCAAGCTGATCTCTTGCTTCCATACTCTTTGAGTGAGGGAGCAGGCAGCTGGAGTGTTGCGCTGGACTAAACTATAATGATGGAGGAATGTATAATGGAATTCCATGAAGCCAAACCTCCAAATCTTTTTTCCACAACTTTTACTCTCTGTCTATTGTGGTCTCTCTCTCCAAGTGGGTTAAGGAGTAAGGAGTAGGAGTAAGGAGTAGTCTGGCACTCCTTACTCGCACTCCTCACCCCACTGCTCAAACACACACATGACCAACAGTATAAGTATCCACCGCTACATGCCGTCCACAGTTCGCAAGACACTAAGTTAGCTATATAAAAACATATAACCAATTAACCTTAGATTCATGGTGTAATTTCCCTTTAGTCATAATCTTGAATGCTTTTCCTTTAGTACTGCTATCACAGAGGGGAACCCTCAGGGCTTTCTAGGCATTAGCCATGTTTACATGCAGCCTGATAATCCGTTAATCTGTTAATAATCCGAATAATTGCTCAATCAGAATAAAATCTGTTCACAAATATACCTCATTTGGACTAGAGTATTTCGATTGAGGCCATTCGGAATACAGTTTGTATCTGATTGAATGAGGTGGGTATTTGTGTAAATAATCCATTAAGTAGGAGAATAATATCCGTGTAAATGCCTGTATCTGATTACATTCCCTATCTGAAAGTTTAAGTCCGTTCTGATCATGTTCGTCATGTCATAGTGAAAGTTTATACCGTTCAACATGGCGGAGCAGAAACTGGTCTGCAGAGGAGCTCGGATCTTTAAAAGGCGGCGGTGGGACGGACGTCCAGCTTATGCCTTCTTTAATAAGGACATGTGAAGGACGTTTTCCTGAGTCTGACATCATTTTAAAGCAACTAAAAACACAAGTGCTGCTCACTGCTGCTCATCTCACTCTGACTGGACATGATGCTCGTTGTCATGGTAACGTCTACACTAGATTGTACTCTAAGCATGCATGTAATTTGGATTGGATTACTTGTAGTGAGCATGTGAACAGAGATTTCCCATCAGTTTGTTAAGTAGACTGAGTATATATAAACACCTTAATCTTAATCTATAATTGGAATATATTCAGTCGAATTGGAAAAATCTTTGCATGTAAACATAACCATCGGCTTATTATTATTTCTGGAAACTAAAAAAAATCATTTATTCAACAGAATTAGACTTGTATTTGAACTCTGCAAGTATTGCAATACTACTCTCATGTCATTGTTAAACTAATTGGTTAAATTTTTGAAATGTCCCGTTGAAAATAGGCCAAACAGGATTTGTTTTCTGCTATAGTATCTAGGTTGATATAGTGTGCGAAATACAGGGGATCCTAGGAAAATGTATTTATTGTGACATTATGCTGTCCATTAGAGAAAAAACAGATGCTTAAATACAAATTCAGGGAAAGGTTATTGTTTAGCTGCTTCATCCATGAAATAGTGAGCTTCTGTCTTTGATACTCTTTACTAACTAGAGATGCATCACTGTTCTGCCTCAGGGGGCGCTGTAGCAAACTGGTTGTTCCCTTATAGCCTAACAACTGTATCTGTGCCTGGGTTACCTCTGAAAAACTTGAGCCGCAACATATTTGTAAATCTAAAGCCTCGAGATTGGTGGAAAGAGAGAACTGCTACTCATTTCTCAAATTAAATCGAAGACAAAAGAGTCTCACTTCATATTAAGTGTCTCTAATAACTGTGTAGTTACACATGAATAAAATATGCAACAGCCCTGTAACTACTGGTGATTTAGCCAATGTTAAAGATGGATTACAGAAGTACAGCCTGTGTGACTACACATATGTATCGACTTCAGTTTTCTAGTCTGATTACAAATGTAAATATATGTATGCTATTACTCTTGTGTTACTACATGAGAGAGAATAGGCTGTTACAACTATTAAGATACACTTGTGTAATTACATGAGGCAAAAATGAAGTTGATACATGTGCAATTACATAAGGTGTACTTCTGTAATCCTTCTGTAACAGTGACTAAATCATCTGTAGTTACATTGTTGTTGCATATGTTGTTCACATGTAACTACACAGTTATTAAAGACAATATAATGTGGGACCAAAAAACATCAAAGTTGATAAGGTAAAATATTTAATATTTCTTCTTTCTGCTGTTTTCAAATAAATACTTGTAAAAGACAGTTTACAAATCACTGCTTTCTGTTTTCATGTGCGTTTTACTGACTGCCTCAACTTTTTATCAATTGGACTTGTTTATAAACACAAAGTGGCGGCACGGTGGCACAGTGGGTAGCGCTGTCGCCTCACAGCAAGAAGGGCCTGGGTTCGATTCCCGGCCAGGCGACCAGGGTCATTTCTGTGTGGAGTTTGCCTGTTCTCCCCGTGTCTGCGTGGGTTTCCTCCCACAGTCCAAAAACATGCAGTCAGGCTGATTGGACATGCTGAATTGCCCCTAGGTATGAATCTGTGTGTGTATGTCTGTCTGTCTGCCCTGCGACGGACTGGCGACCTGTCCAGGGTGTATCCTGCCTTCCGCCCAATGACAGCTGGGATAGGCTCCAGCACCCCACCGTGACCCAGAAGGATAAGCGGTTTAGATGATGTATGTATGTATGTATGTATAAACACAAAGTATTGTTGGATTGGTTCATGTTTGTCCATCCATTCAGGGCACGCATGCAATGACAGTATAAAATCTGTAACACTTCTTTATCCTCTATTGGAAGCCGTTTTGGTGGGTGTTTGGAGCAACTTCTCTTGTCTCTTCCAGTATTCAGACAGACTCAAAGATGGCATCACAAAATTGATTTGTAAACCATGTAAGAGAGGAGGAAGACTCTGGACGCAGCCAAGGTGACTGGCTTCACATGTCTTGGAGGATGCATGTGCAAACCGTCACCCTTCCAAGCTGGTAGCATCACTTGATGGGAAAACTGAGCTAGCAAGTGAAACTGGACATGACTAAATTAAAGGAAAAATAGGGCAAAAACTAAAAAAAAACCTGCAAAAATCCTTCCATGATCCCTTATTTTCCTCTCTTCCTTTTTCACTCTCCTCCTCTCCTTCACTCTCTCTGGCTGAAGTTGGCCGCTCCTGTCCTGCGTGTCCTCTCCACGCTCTCCTGGTCTTTTTTCTGGCGTAGAGGCCATCTCTCTGTAATGTAATTTCACAGTTCATTAGGGCCAGGCCTGGCACGGCCCACTGCTAGACTGAGTAATGACACCACACCGATTAGCTATTACTCCCCACACCAGAGGCACTCACTAACAAACACATCCCCTCCTCATCTGCACTCCATATGCTGGCGCTAAGCCACTGTCTGCTTTTGGGGGCCATTCAAAAGGCCAGTGTTATTGATTCGTTAGTCTAAGGATTTATTGCATAAAAAAAAAATGACCTGAGCAGAGGGTGATCAAAGTATTTGTCCGGGACAATTTTTTGGCTCATACTTTATGTATGATAATACTATGTAGGGCTGTATAAGGTCACAATATTGTTTCACAGGCCAGGAGAAATGAATCCTGTGCCAATGCATAAAAAGATCTTCTTTGCATCACTGTGTGAGCTGTAATGCAGTTTCAGTTCAGGAGTTATGGTAGGTGTAGTCTATCAGGTAATGAGTCTTCCCAAATATGACTATGGAACCGGAAGCTGAGGGGCCCCCAGCTGTTCCTACTTTACTATCTTGAGCTTATATATCATCTTTAGCTACAATATATTATATAATAAGCAGTCTAACCTTTAGATAATAATCCATTTTATGTTCCATTTTGAAATGTACGACTTAAGTCATAAATACCTTACCTGTGGTGTCAGTTTGTTCATGCTCAGTGGTGTAGGAACAACCCTACTTGAGTCCTAATAGCTCCCCTTGTGGAGAATCTGAATTATTTAGCTAGTTATTAGATAACAAATTTCACAAAATTAACATAACAATACAAACTTTTACATTGCGCTTCTGTTTTTCAGTTAAAATGTTCCACGTGTTGAGATTTATATCTTTAAGAATTTAGTAGTTTTTTATTAAAGCTAAAAAAAATTACTTGTGCTACAGTACTGAATGCTCAAAAATGTTATGTACAGCCCTTTTATTAGTCTTTATACAGTCCTTTTTAGGAAATACAATACTTTATTTGAATGGTACAAGCAATTCTCAAGTCTTTTATAAATAACAGCACCAGCATTCAAAAATTAGAAGCATTTAAATTAATGTGATTTCATTAATCTTCTTATTAACATGCTAATAGCTGTTATAATAGGTCGGGGTGCAATTCATTTTTACTCAAGTTGTACATTTTAAAACAGATGTGGTCCCAAACCAGCTTTCTTGCTTTTTTCTGCATATAATATGTTTTTACATTTTCATTTCCTTTATCATTATAATATGTCCCAAGTTATTAACCATCATAACCATAATTTAGCTAGTTGCCATGTTTCATATATCATAATCAGCCACATGAGGGACTGAATAGTGCAGTTAAAATACACAAATTTACATAGAAGACTGCAAGGAAGCAGTGGTACTGGGAATAGAGGATCCAGGAGATAAACTAGTGGCCAGTAGTAAAATCTGTGAAAGAGCTGGCGGATCCACTGATTGTGTGGAATATCTTCAGGATATTAGATTATGTGGTGAGTAAGAAGTTCAACATGAGTATAAGACTCAAACCAAGATGCTGCACTTTAAGCTAATTAACATCAGCTATAATGTGGATTCATTAGCAGCTACTGTGATGAGAATGTCCATTAGCAGGTAGGCTAATCACAATGAATACAAGCAAATAGTGGAGTTATATGAAGTAGTAGGCCCACAAATTGTAACTTTTCAGAGTTAAGAGCTATTTTTGGATCCCTATTCTATCCATATACAGTTGTGTCATTACATATTAATTGCATAGTAATAACATAATAATATTAAAATTAAAATGTAATTTTGATTCTGTATTAACAGGTTTGGTTCTGCTGTTTGGACTTTTCCCATTTGTTCAATGTCAAGAAATGACAAAAACGTTAATGTTGAAAATGATGTTTTGTCTATCTGCAAAATAAGATGGTAGCTTTTCATCAAATTCAAATCATAATAAATATCTCTTGTTTTGCTTACAAGCACAAATGTGGTGTCAATTGAATGTTTAGGATCTGGACTTTCAACACAGTTTCTCTGCTTGTTTCCATGAGTTATGTGTGAGAAATAATTCAAATTGAATTATGCCACAGCTTTTTTATTTCCTGCAATAACTTTGAGAGTTAAACAGAAGCACTTGGAACTCGATGTTAAAGCCTGATTGGAAAAGATCTAGTGTACTACTGATGTTGTTAGACATAATTCCAGTGTTAGATATGAGAATGAGGCTTTGTAAGCTACTAAAATGTTCCAAGCTGTCTGTCAGCAAACTCAGTCCTAGTCCTGGGGCAGCCATCAGGCTGTTTCTGCCAATTCCTGATTGAGGCTTTAAGAGGCAATAAAGAAGCAATCTACAGTACAGCGAGTAGCAGCGGCGCAAGTGCATTCACAGCTGGATGAAGCTGTGTAAATAAAACTCCTTTTTCACAGCTTCTCGCTAAGACTCAACTGCAGCTACTTTGCAAGGAAATTGTACCCCAGAGATCTCCGACAAAACGTGTGAGGCTCCAGAACAACAAATTTGACATGACGAGGATGTGTGTTAATGAAGATCCTTGTGCATGGATTCATTAGCATGTTAGGTGTTCAGGGCGGGTAATGAATGCGCCTCTGCAGGTGCGCATGCTGCACAGCCTTAAAATAACCATCATTATCCATGAAAACATAATGATGATCATTTGACGCTCACGCTAAGATAATACTCACATCAACGGTAATATCATAAATGCTGTAAAATGCTTGAGAGCTGATTGTGAGGATAGCTGTGTGCATGTGTGGATGAGTATTTAGCCCATTGTGGAGACCACATGTGCCATTGTGGGGACCATGTGAGCTTTTACCTGAAAAATAAAAGAGCTTGGTGATGCACATTTGGTCATTCTTCTTAATGTGCTCGACACATTGCCTTCACTTTTTCATCTTGGGAGATGCCATCATAAGCTCAACATACAGTTCAAACACCTCAGGTGAAATTACTCTATGTTGAAGTGAAAGGACAACAGATCCTTAAACTAACATAGCATTTATTATTTATTTATGTAATTGGGTCATTCTACAGAAACATCCATTTTGTGTCCATAGCATTTACAGATCTATTACATTTAAAAACATTAGGGTTACAATGTTTGTACGTTTTCAAATAAAACAATAAATTATTTTAACAATTACATAATGATACAACAAATAATAATAATAATAATACAACAAATGCCAAATAAATATTATAAAGTATATGATGAAAGTTATCGTGTCACTGGTGTTACCTCATAACAAACAAATCTCTTATTTTGAAATAAAAGCCACACTGATGACATCACTTGACTTCCTTTTACCTGTTTTCTGAGGATCTATGAAGAAAAGCACATGGTGAGTCCACTGTGTCTTTCAGTTATCAGAGATTTTCTCATTTAGCTCATGATTTCATATGAAGCTTTTAGCTGACGTCACTGGTGTGACCGACTTTATTCTGAGGTAATTGTGAAAAAATAGAACACAAATGGATTAAATTACATATTTGAGTGGACATTCCATGATTGACAACATGTGGTTTGATGCTCTGTAGCAGCCACTTGGTAAAATGCATTGTTCATTAAAAATGTCTCCTTTATGTTACCTTTATTATATGTAACACCAATGAGGATCAGTAACACCAGTGACACCTATGGATAGATAGAATAGTGAATATTTCTGTAGAATGACCCAATCGTAAGTGCACAGTTTCTAACATACTGAAAAAATAATAATAATTCAACATAAAATGTGCCATAACTTTTGAACAGGCCACATTTTATGTTTCATTGTTCCAATATGTTAAACAGTAATTGTGAATTAAGATATACGTTTTTGCCCAGAACTTGCAGGAACCACACACCATTGTGATCTGATGCAATTCTCTTTTCTTCTGTCCCATGGCTTATTTCCAAGGGAAATCTCTGGCTAGCTGAGTGTATCACTTGGCAATAAGTGGGGTTGGATAAAGTGGATGATAAAACATGATCTACTTGGCCCAGCCAACTGAACCTTCCAGTGGTCCAGCAATGGCAGTGACTGGCCACTCCTGCAACTTGAGGCAAAAGTAGGGGTGGCATATAAACGGTGCCAAAAGGGAGAAAGATCATACACTTTGCTTTAATGTTGTTTCAAGTGGTTGCTAGGGTGGTTGCTAAGGTATCCCATGCTGCTAGATGGTTGCTATGGCATCCTATATGGTTTCTAATGTATCCCAAGTTGTTTCTAGGGTGTTGCTCAGCAGTTGCAATGCTATCCCAGCTGGTTGCTAGATCATTGCTATGGTAGCCCTGATATGGTTGTTCTGGCATGCTAGACCATTGCTATGGTAACCCACATGGTAATGGGGTGCTCCTAATGAACTTGCATCATCGTGATTGGGTTGGATGCACAGAAAACATATATGTAATGTATAAATGAGGATTTTTAAACTAATTAAAGCTAACTAATTAATCACTAATTAATGCTATTCAAAGTAAACGCAAGCATGAAGGAAAAGAAAATTCACTGATCTCAAATTCTTAGTAAGACATATCATGCACATTAATTTTAGATATCATCCAGCCAATTAGATGTAAGAATACAGAAACAACACATGAGTATTATGAACTGGTACTAATGCATTGTTTAAGTTTGTATGGTTGTGTGCAATCATATATCATATATTAGTGTGTGCCACATAAATGCGTGGTTTGAGGGTGGGCTACGTTCCTCTGCCGGAAATGTCATTTTGCTGCTGCTATTTGAGGATTGCAGATAACACTCAGCAGGTCACAGGATCAAATGAACTAATTCAGGAAAAATGCACCAGTTTAGAGTTCCACATTAGCCTGTGACCTGCTGTTATTTAACACTCTCCTACTCCTGAGGGTTCTCTCTCTCCTTTCCTCTCTTCTACCACAGTCTCTCTCTTTTCTGCTTTTTCTCTCTTTGTTCAATTCAGGATCTCTATGTCTGTCTGTCTGTGTGTGAGTATATGCATGTGCATTTGTACACAAGTCCAGACACATGTACAAATAGATTGTAGCTGAGAATTGAGAGGTGGGGTTCTTAAGCCCCTCTCTTTTGCCCTCTGATTGTAGTGTATAATGTTATTTTAAATGCAGTCCACTATTGTTCTACTATTGTGTATTCACCTTAGAATTTAGATGTCTGCACTGACCACAACTAGAAAATAGCTGGTATTTCACTCCAAGAATGAGAAGAGTAGACTTACAATCCTGGAAAGAATGTTCTTGAAAAGTTACCTTATAATGTCTCTGAAATGATGTATACAAACACAAGAATGGAGAATGCATGTTTAAGTTGAGATGCTCTATGGACTTGGATGTGTTTATAGTAAAATCTTGAAAAAAAAAAAGCTTGATATTCCACAGTGTGGCATTTTGAACAAAGATAATGTAAGAATTTCATCATAGTTATGAATTACTTATGGATTTTACTAGCTTGCTACTTTGTAAAGCATAGACTTTGCCTTAGTCATTACTAAGAGATTAATGTACATCAATTGGCCTACACTCTTTGTCCATTTTATCAGGACAGCTTACCTTGTAGGTGTGCTTTGTAGTTCTACAATTACAAACTGTTTCTCTGCATACTTTTACCCTGTTCTTCAATGGACCCCACAGGACCACGACAGAACAGGTATTATTTGTATAGTGGAATCTACTTACTCTCCACTCTATTAGACAAGCCCAGATGTAAAGTCAGAGACAATAGCTCTTCCATTGCTGCACAGTTTGTGTTGGTCATCCTCCAGTTCTTCCTTATTGATCATAGGACGTTGCCCACATGACGCTGTAGGCTGGATATCTTTGTTCAGCTCATTCTACCATCCACAGTGGGGGGAGGCACTTTCAGCATCAAACTGTGTATGTATTATATAGGCTAGCTAGCCCAGGGCACAGCCTTGGGGTAAGACTAATTAGCCTGTTTTTTCTGTATTAATGTTTGCCTGAAAAACAGGAACTGCTTGGCCTTTGAGGTTCACTGCATTCAGCCTTCCACGGTGAAACAATGAATGGACTTCTTTATTGGTAGAACAGTGTTGAATATGATTACCAGCATAATTTTGACCTGTACATGCATTTACCAAGGTGTTAATTATCTCCTCCCATATTTACTTTGAATATATCTTCCAAATAATTATTACAGCCCAACTCAGCACATACAGTAGCACAGCACTGCATGCATTTAGTTTTAGAGTTAGGGTGCATAGTCTCTTATGCAGTAGCACAATACACTCCATGTCCTTGACTATACTGCACAGCAGTGGGCCTTTTTCCCTTGATTTACTGGAAATACGTCTATATTATGTTTCCTTTATGAGTGCTTGTGTGTGTGTATGCGTGCATGTGTCATGTCACTAGGGCCGCAGAGGTGCCCCCCAAACTCTCACTTGATAAAATATCCCATTAACCTCCTTCTATGGAGAGCGCTTATTGTGTTCCTCTCCAGGTGGCTCGAGGGCGATTGCTTTATTAAGTCTCTGACGATAAACACGGAAACGTTGGCGACACGCATGAGCTTTTAATTCACCGAGAGACGGTCTGTCTGCTGCTTTTACCTGAACGCCTGCTTCACTCATTCCCTTTCTAATCCACCCCGGGCCAACGGGACATCCAGAGTGAGGTCCCGCTGAATTAATCATGAAGTTTCTGATTGATCTGCCTGGTGGTTTGCATTCACTGCAACACAGAAGCAGCACAATGCATTGTACTACCCAGTCAGTTAATAAATATTATCAAGCATGCTTTGGTCCACTTTGCGAATGTCTTAGAATGTAAAGCTTTTCCATGAAAAAACATGTTGTTTTTCCCACTATAGGGATGTTTCATTTCGTTACTCTGACATAGCAACAAGCTGCTTGTTAAGGAACTATAATGTGGCGGAAGTAACTGCGAACATTTAAATGTTCACGGCCCAGTTTATTAATTTCTTACTTTATTTATTTAACTGTTGTATAAAAGCAATAGAACACTCGAGGTTGTGTGTTATCATAAATAACATGATATTATTTTGTGATAACACACTCCCTCTTGTGTTCTATTGCTTAAATAGCAAACAAATAGCAAAATATTACATGTGGCCAAATAAATTATTTGGTACATTCTTCAAAAAAGAAATAACACACATGAGCTCAGAAACCATAAGACCTGGAAGACGACACAACAATAGTGGATGGCAGAAGAATTGCTGAAGAAAAAAAAACTTTCAAAATAGTTGGCTAGACTTAGAAGTATCTGTCCCAAAGTCAACAATCAAGAGAAGACTTCATCAGAGTAAATCAATCGATAAAGAAATGCACATGGTCCAAAGCATATCACATCCACTGTGAAGCATGGTGGAGGTAGTTTTATGACTTAGAACTGGTTCCCTTGTGTTTATTGATGATGTGACTGCTGAACAAAAGCAGCGGGATGACTTCTACATGAAGGGCTACATAGCTATATAATCTCCAAACATTTAAAAGGAATAACACACATACCAGGGGCTAACAACAAGATCTACAAAACATTAGCTACTTATTGTACCACTTCATTTGCCACTTTAAGAGCTAGTTTGTTCCAGGAAGAATATATAGAACATATAAGATTGAAATTCATAGAAGACTTATCATTTATAACCCCATTTACAGTTGTGGATGAACTGAAAATATAAACGTATGAATAGAATGATCAAGAATAAATGAATAAAAAATTAATGTTGATTGGTTTCACACTATGAACAACAAAAGCCACAATGAGTTTTTTTCAAAACCAAATTAAGACCAGACGTTTAAGGTATTCTATAGTAGCCTTGATCCACATAATGGGTCATTCATTGTTATCACAAAACTGAAGGTAATAAAGCCCCCAAGAACAAGCAGGAACTGAAGACTGGTCGAACATCAACAAGGAAGTTACATTTATAGCCCTCCTCATCCACATACTGTTATATCCCTCCAATTAAAGCTACAAGTCTGTATTTTTAGTTCATGTTCAATATTTAATTTCAACTCCAATATGCTGTGGTCAGCACATTTTTCTTTCATTTAATTTGTGCATTCTGTAATTTTCCCCATATTGATGAGTGAATAAGGGAATTTGGACTCTGTGTACACAATCAGAGAAAGTCATGAATGACCACCTAGGAAATCCTAAATACTGAGTTGGACATAAAAAGTGAGATATAAATGCGAAATATATATTTTTTTTCTTTGACCAAATTTACTTCAACTAAAGGTTGGATTTTTCTCATATTTTCAGTATTCATTTTGTTTATATTATTAAACACGATGATTCCAAACGTTGAAATGGTGGTGTATATTGTGTAGAGTGGTATACAGTCACTGTCAGAGTACTTTCACTATTGCCATGCATCTCTAAGACACCATGTCTGCACTACTGTCTTTGATTATAGATTTATTTAAATAGATCAGAGATCAAACTTTCTCAAAATTCTACTCCATCACCCCACAATAGTGTAGCATAGCCTAAGGGGTCAAATATGATAGCCACGCCCTATTTGGCCATGCCCTCTAAGGCCGTCTACTACTAGGCAAAACCCATATTTATGACCAGCCAGATCAATACGAGGCTCGTATCATTTTAGTTCATTCCCTTTACTGCTGTAGAGGATTCAAGATCTATGATCTTTAATAGCTTTCATTTGGTTTCTGTTCTAAAACAATTACATCTCCTCCTTCGGCTGAGATAAAGCTTTGACTGAAAATTGAATGAGGGTATAAAGTACATCAGTAACAGGAACATCAAAGGCTTTTGAAAAGTATTAAAAGGTATGAGGAGCTATTCATTTGATTCGGGTTCAAACAAGAGTAGGTGGCTGCTACTTTACAGGTAACGTTAGAGGAAGATGAATGGACAATGTTAAAGGAAGATGGGTGATCTGGCATATTGAACTCCATTTCAAACCAAAGCTGTGAGCTGAAAGTGAAAGAGCATTAAGTTATACAGAGAGTGAAAAGAATCTCTGATCATCTGATCTTTAGGCCTAGTTTGCAGGCCTGGCATCAAGAACAGACTTAGCCCACCCTGAGAAAACTGTAGTGCCCCCTACTTAGGCCTTCTAGAGAGGTGTGGGAAGATAATGAATTGCTTAACACATACACAAAACTTGTGATAATTAAAATTAAAATGTTGTGATTATATAGACGTTAGATTTATTTTCTACATTGCTCTCCTTTTGTGGGCGATCAAAATAATATGGATCATGCATCAGTTCTACTAATGTAAGGTAGCACAATCCAAGGCCTGCTTTCTCAATGCTATAGAACTGAAAAGATGTGTAGCTGTCAGGTAGCCATTGCTGAGAAGAAGATGTGGGGTAAGGTTTAATGGACTGATGAATCTAAATGTGTTATAGTGTATTTAAATCACTATATTTTTTTTTTTTTAATTTTGGAACAGAATATATATATATATATATCACTGCTGTTTGAACAAAACCTTGTATCTCCTTTTTTGTCAATTTTCAGTTTTTGTCATAATCTGAAAATGCCTACTGCCCTTTACATTGTCAGTAAATTTCATTATAAATGGACCAAAAGAAACGACCCAACATGACTTTACCATTTTTTACCAAGTTACCATTTTGGAGACCTGAGGTTTTGTTCTGATAACAGCGATATGTATATAATGGTGATGGAACCGCCTTGGCGGCTGGGATGGGCTCCAGCACCCCACCGCGACCCAGAAGGATAAGCGGTTTAAATGATGTGTGTTTGTGTGTGTGTGGTGATGGAACCAGATTTTTTTCCAAGTTACTTTGGGCCATTTCCAAGTTACTTTGGGCCATTACACACAGTGTAAATGGCAACAGGCCCTACAATATATATATATGTAAAATATCCCTGTGAATCTTTTGAAAAAAAAATCAAAGTAAGTTTGCAGATTTCTTTAAAATATAGAAAGGCAAATGGTGGATGTGTACAATACTGAAAAATTGATATCATATTTAATTATGAGCACTGTGTAATGTTCTGCTTTCTTCCCAATGCTTGTAAAACTTGTACCTAATGGCTGTTTTGACTGTAAATTAAATAAATAGGTGGTCTCTGACATTTGCACAGCACCATAAATGCTCCTTAAACATTTTTTTATGCCTACCATGATGGTATGCTTTGGCATTGAACACTTCACGGTTTAGGTTTTGAAGTTTGTTAATACGGGTTCTCTTTAGTTTTTATGTGGTCTTTATTGTCATTTCTCAATATAGCTTGTATACATTGCAATGAAATTACCCCACTGGTACACACAGCACACACAGCAGCAGCTCATTACACAAGACTACATAAAGTATAGTCATATCTTAGTTATGTGGTGTTCGCCAGAGTGACTGATGTGCACACGGTCTTGTTATAGCATTGTAGCTTTGGATTAGGTAGGTGATGACTGCACTGCTGTTAGCAATAGGATATGACTTGATGTCAAGGCATCGCAGGTTGGTAAAATGTGTAAAATATATCCCAAATAAAAGTTTGTGTCCACTCTTATGCAACAGACCCATCTGATGAAGTTATCCTGGTCCCGGAGCTGCCATTAAGACATGACTGCCAGCCTTGTTCACACTACTATTGATCTAGTTCCAAAAAAAGTTGGGATGCTGTTCTAAATGTAAATAAAAACAAAGTGCAATGATGTGCAAATCATTAAAACCACATATTTCATTGAAAATAGTGCAAAGACAACATATCAAATGTTGAAACTGAGAAATGTTATTGTTTTTTGAAAAATATACACCCATTTTGAATTGGATGCCAACAACACGTTCCAAAAAAGTTGGGACAGGGGCAACAAAATGCTGGTAAAGTTGTGTAATGCTCAAAAAACACCTGGTAGTTAATTGGCAATAGATCAGTAATATGATTGTGTATAAAAAGAACATCCCAGTTTCGTATCAAAAGCTATTGCATCATCATTGCATCATCAAGCACATTTTTAGCATCTCGGGGTTATGAAATCAATGTTTTTTATTATGTGCTTTGAGAAGGGAGTGAGTTAATTGGGCACACCTCTGAGATGAAATAGATCATGACACACTGAACAGGTGCTTTTCAAATGTAGAACTGCTGCAATAAACAGCTCAAAGATGACACCACCAAGGACTTATTGAGTGCAAATGTCATGTATCACAAACTCCAAGTGTCTCAGATGATAGTTGTACTCATTAATCTTTAGCATTTCCCATGCACACACATAAAATACATAAGCAGACATCCTTGGAACTTCAAAAAAGTTAAGAGAAGTTAAAAGAACAGATGGCTGAAATGCGTCAATGTTCTGGCAGCAATAAATTCAGATGGTATACCCGGCCATGCTATCCTGTACATGGCTTGATTTAGCAATGCAGGGCAGCTAATTTAAGCTGCGTCAGAGGGAGGCAGATTACCACTTGCTGCTGAATTGTGCAGGGCTGATACGATTGCATAGTTCTGGTGAAAGTCTCTGGCAGCTAAGTCGCTCCATCTCCAGCTTACCAAAATCCCCACAATACAAGTGTACAGAATATCTCCGAAGACTTAAGAGCATGTTCTTCCCTGCAACAAGACAGGGAACAGAAGGAATATAATTGTAGTACAGAATGAGCATGAGGCTTGACAGATCTGTATATACATTCACTGAGGACTTTATTATGACCACCTCCTTGTTTCTAGGCTCATTGTCCATTTTATCAGCTCCACTTACTATATAGGTGCACTTTGTAGTTCTACAGTTACAGACTGTAGTCCATCTGTTTCTCTGAATACTTTGTTAGCCCCCTTTTACCCTGTTCTTCAGTGGTCAGGACCCCCACAAAACCACCAAAAAGCAGGTATTATTTGCGTGGTGGATCATTCTCAGCACTGCAGTGACATTGAAGTAGTGGTGGTGTGTTAGTGTGTGTTGCGCTGGTATGAGTGGATCAGACACAGCAGTGCTGCTGGAGTTTTTAAACACTGCATCCACTCACTGTCCACTCAATTAGACACTCCTACCTTGTTGGTCCACTTTGTGGATGTAGAGTCAGAGACGATAGCTCATCTGTTGTTGCACAGTTTGTGTTGGTCATCCTCTAGTCCTTCATCAGTGGTCACAGGACGCTGTTGGCTGGATATTTTTGGTTGGTGGACTATTCTCAGTTCAGCAGTGACACTGAGGTATTTAAAAACTCCAGCAGCACTGCTGTGTCTGATCCACTCAGACCAGCTCAACACATACTAACACACCAGCACCACATCAGTGTTACTGCAGTGCTGAGAATCATCCACAACCCAAATAGTACCTGCTCTCAGTTTGGCCTCATGTAATTACACAAGTGTGTCTTTTTTGATACACTACAGATGATAGTCTTTTCCAGCAGTTAAAGGGGGTATGTTTTATATAATTACTGGGGAATTACTATGTTGTAACAAGGGGATCTAATCACATCACATTGATTATGCCATTCTGTAGTTACACTGTACCTTTGTAACAACTACACTGGAACTTCCCTGTAGTGTAGTGTTAAAGGTACACTTTAAAATAAGTGAACAGTTCCTATGTAGTTGTTATGTAGTTACTGTGTAATAATGGAGTGGTAACATAGACATTGCTTTGGTGGAAATGCAACATATTTAATTAATATTATAAAAGTTACAATTTAAGATAAAGGGTCTCTGCTGTTCTGTCACATTACAGAATGGTTTAAAGCTGAAACTGGTTACAGCGTCACAGCACTAGCAACATAAATACTAGCTAAATGTTAGGAAAGCTGGCAGATACAATGTAAGTAATGTCTTAATGTAAGTTATTACATATTTCCTTTTACTGCTGGAAAAGACTTCTGAAAATACTGCTGTTTCAGTCTGATTACAATGTATTTACATTTATGTTATTATCCTTGTGTAATTACATGGGAGAGAATAGGCTGTTGCAACTATTAAGACACACTTGTTTAATTACATGAGGCAAAACTGAAGTTGATAGACAAATATAACTACATAAGGTGTACTTCTGTAATCCATCTGTAACACTGACTAAATCATTAGTAGTTATATTGTTGTTCACATGTAACTACACAGTGATAAGATACACAATATAAAGTGGGACCTCCTATTTTGTTTAGTTATTTTCTTTGATTTTCCATTTCCTTATGCAAGTGGATTATCTTACATCTAATCTGCTAATCTCTAGCCATTTTCGATGCACACAAGAAAGATAGGTGTGTTTGGGTAGTTGCTTGCAGGACTGTTAGTGTTTCTTTGAAGGAGAACATAATGTCAGTGACATCTTTGGGAATATCTTGTACTTAATGGCTGTTTTGATTTGAAATTAAGTAAATAAAAGCATGGTCTTTTTGATGTGACTTCACATCAAAAAAATAGGTTTAGGGCTGTGAAATGAAATGAACTGTTAATGTATATAAATATAAGTATTGTAGTGTCAGCACTCTGATTCTTCTAGTCATTGGCTGTTGTTCTGTTGAGGCATCATTGAAGGTAATGAGGTGAGATAATTCTGTGGGGAGTCACCGTCATGCTGTTCAGGAGTTGTGTGATGGTGGCTAGGGGAGCTGTAAATGTTGTAAGTTTGTCTTTTGGATGCAACACTGTGTTTGAAGTAGGGCTTATTTCTTACTTCTGTCCCGTTCTCACCAACACCACAACCATGTCTAAAGTGAGATGGATCAAAGCCAGCAAGGAGTCCAGTACGCCTGTGGGGCTGTGGAGTTGAGGAATGGAGTTGGCATCACAATAACAGAGAACTCGTTTACTTTGATAGTGATTCTATTGGGGAAACTGCTGGAGGAATGTGGAGCTTCACAGCTGAAGCCACAGGGCAGGAGTGTCCAAGTGTGGTACAGGTTATTATTGGTACAGTCAAGTAAATACAGTCAAGTATTGTACTCGCTAAGTGTGATATGAGTAAGAACTCTGAAAAACATGGAAACTAAATCAAAACTGCAATGTCCACTGCATAATGAATGAACAAAAAATAAATAAATAAATAAATAAAAAATGAATAAAAGATAAATAGATAAATAAAGAATGTTTCAAAAACAATCCTACTTCAAATGCCAAAAAATGCTAGAACAGTGTGTTAAATGGCAATAAAAAACAGGAGGCAGTGATTTATTATTTTGGTCTGACCTATTCAGTTAATCCTTTAAATAGCCAGGGCCCAAAGTTTTATTACACACTTCTATAACCTAAGAATCAGTTTGCATTGAAGTCCATGTAGTTACTGAATAATAAGTCTTTGTATGTAATAAGTCTGGCATTTTATGGTGTTTTAAAACATATAAGCTGTAATATTTTAAGTTTTACCTTCTGAACTTTTGAACTTTAAATACATGGTCATACCAAATATGATACCTGCAACATGTTCCAAAAAAAAGCATATTTACCACTATGTTACATCAGCTCTCCTTTTAACAGCACTTAATAATCTTTTAGGGATTGAAGACACAAACAGATCCAGTTTTGAAGGTGGAATGTTTTGCCTTTCTTCAGTTATGCAGTTCTTATTACTGGTTTGTATGTTTAGAGAAGGCATAATGGTTTCTGGGGAAAACTTGTAATTTTTAGTTCATTTCAAATAATCATCGTGCTTGTTGTATGAACTCTACAAATACTCCTATTATATTGTTATTGGCATGGTCAACAGGAAATTGTTCAGTTAGAATTGTTTCCATATTATCAAGGTAGATATAGACAGTGGAGCTTACCCATTAGTTGGTTCAGGAGCCAAGCACATGACACAGTTAGAATGTCACAGTGAAAACAACCAATCATGTTTTAATTTCCAACAGACGGGATCAATTTCATGCAAAGACAATACCACTCTAGGACTTCCAGAAGGTCTATATATGTTACTGATTGCAAAGATAAAAGGCAGCCTAATGATCTGTCAGCTAGAAATCGAAAATAGCAGTGACCATTCTATGATAGCTTTACTGAATCTCTGTAAAATTGCAACATACAAAGTAAAATATATAGTTGTATGCAAACGTTTGAACACCCATGGACAAACTGGATAAATTACATGAATTACTTGAAGTTCAAAGTGAAAATCTGTTCCAATTTATTGTGAGAAATTATGGATAATTTGTTTGCAAGTCATGATGGTAAGAAACTTGGGCAGGTTTTCAGTCATTCCTTGCTGGTTGTCATACCAAGTTTCTTGAGGTCCCTGGTAAAGATCCATACTTTAAGACTGGCTGTCTTCTGACTCATTCTTACTCATGCAACAATATACAGCTCTTAAATGAGCACTGAATTAAGTATTGATTGTAATGTATTGCACTGCACTTATGTATTGTATTGTATTGTACTGTATTGTATTGCACTGCTCTGTGTTTAATTCTGTCCCTTTTTCTCTAGGTGTCAATGACTTTCTGAATCTAGCAGTATCTGAGCTCAGGACTGGCTTTCTCTCTAACCTATTGGTAACTAGCAAAGATACTTTCTCTGGATAGACAAAGCACTTTTTGTAAGTCGCTCTGGATAAGAGCGTCTGCTAAATGCTGTAAATGTATATGTAAATATATAGCCAAAATTCCTCATTAGAGATACATAATTTTTTGGGATACAATCAACTGTGCTTAAAAGACAAGGCTACTGATCACATGAGTTTATATGTGGTGAAGCACAAGATTCATTGTTACTATGATATGACTATGATATTTTGAATCTTGATATCAACTTCAAACTCATGCAAATAGTTCAGTCAGTTTAATAACTTACATGTGAGCTTTGTGACAAAACTTTATGTTAAATATTGCATTAGCATATGATTGACAATTAAATGATATTTTTAAGAGATTACATAAATCACTGTCCATCTATCCCAGCAGATTCCGTAGCCACATTTATCTAATACATTTTTTCATTACTGACTTTTCAGACTGAAACATCAATGGCCACATCAAATGATGCATGATGATGGACCCTCGATGACAAGCGCAGCCTGCTTTAATTGGTCTTCCCAGACTAATATGATGTAGATATTGAAGGGAGCGTGACTCAAAGTTGACGTTTGAACATGGAAATGTGACATTACTCTGTGGGATAAGGTGGCATTTTGAGAAGCCTCTACACTGAATATGAAATCACTTCATTAGGAGGTGCAGACCATAGCACAATCAAGGACAGCACTGACAAAGATGAAGCAGTCAAAATTTAACATAGCATGATGCATGTAGCATTCTGCTGGCCTCAGGTTTGGATCAAAGTTTTTGCATTTTAATCCTGGTCTCCATAGCTCCTTTTGTGAGCATTGAAATATAGCGTTCTTTCCCATTATGTCAGTTTTTTGATGCTTGAAAAAAGCCTGGCAGTCTTTCAGCCCGATAAACCGTCAAAGACTTCCTCCTCCAAATTATCCAAGCAATGCCATCACAAGATTTAGCCTTCTTGTGCAGCTTCCATCTCAAAGTGACATTAAATAAAGGATGGTAAATATGACAAAAGTCATTAAATAATTATGATACTTGAAGGTATTTTCACACTAAACTAAATATGCTGTATTGCCAAAACTATGTGGACACCTGACCGTCATACCTATGTTGGCTCGTTAGACATTCCAATCCACTTCCAAGCCACTGGGGTTCCATCACACCAAACTTCTCAAACCATGTCTTCATGGACCTCACTTTGTGCACAGGGGCTCAGTCATGCTGGAAGAGGAAATGGCCTTCCCCAAACTATTGCCACAAAGTTGATAATTGCATTGAGTATATAATAGATATATGACTGTCTAAAATATCTTTGCATGCTCTAGCATTAATATTACTCTTCACTGGACATGAGGGCAATGAACTCTGACAAAAGCCCTAGACTATTATCCCTCCTCCACCAAACTTTCCTATTGGCACCATGCATTCCAGTAGGTAGTGTTAACCTGGTATCTACCAAACAAAGACTCATCCATCAGTGCTTTTCACCACTTCAGATAATGCTTGGCATTGAATATATTATGACCTTTGGCCTGTGTGCAGCTGCTTGGCCATGGTAATTGGCTAGATTTGCAGGGCCTTATAATTAGGTACAGGTCATTATACATTCAAAAGACAATAAGCAGCAACACTTGTTAATACATGCTTACAAATCATCAAAGAATTAATTACACAATATTGTTACAACTTTATGAGGCATTATTAGAGTTTAAATATATGCTTATAAAGCATAATTACCAAGTTACAAAGAGTTAAAAATACATTTATAGTGGATTATGAATATAGGCTTAATAGAAATGCCCATTCCATTAATGGCTTTTAAAAAAGATGTTTACATCAAAACATCATCATATAATTATCGATATGTCTCAGGCTTCGGGGAATGTACTTGTAACCAAGTTTTTTTGTGATGTAGCTTTTAGAAGCATTAAGTGCTTTAGACGTTTGGTTCCTATCACCACCACTGTGGACAATTTCTCTAGAATGGAGAATTTCACATTAAAACAAATGGTTCCCATTCTGAGAACTGAAATCTAGTTTCCTATTATTGCAGTTATGTTGTGTTTTAGAAAGGACTGCAAATTTTTGAGCCTGACAAATGATCAATACTTTTCTTCTCTGAATTATTCATCTACTATAACTTATTTCTCTCAGCACAGTCATTGAGATAGCATCTCTAGTTTATCCCCTCCTATGTATTATTGAAATTGCCTTGTTTTGTTTCTTATGCAGGAACTTTCCTTTTTAGTGCAAACATCAAACGACTATACTGGTTATTTTATGTCCACAAATTCCACCTCACAAACTTGGCCAAATTATACTTGTGTCCCAGTAGTCTATTTTTCACTAAAATAAGGGTTACTTTACAGCCAGAAATTCCACCCTTTCAAAACTACATTGCTCTTGCATCCTGCTTGTGCAATCTGTGATCATACAAAAACACATAACAGCAAAAATGAATGAGGTACGAGTGATGTGGGCACTCCTAAGAGCACTGACTGAAGTCAGCAATTTCCTCTGAGTTTCCCTTCAGCTGCACTGAGAGGCAGTAGTCTCCACTCTAACCCCTCTGACAGTTCTTAAAATGATAAGCTCTTCAAATTGATGACTACCAAAAAGTTCTCTGGGTGCGGGACTTCAAAGCAGCCAGGAACGAGGTCACCTGTGAGAAATATGCATGGGAGCTGGCCTAATTACAGACAGCCATCCACCGCCAGTCCAGCAGGCCTCCCTGCACCAGAGCTAAAGCTTGAAATATTTGTCTGAACCCCAGTGGGACCCAACTACTCACATCAGGTTTGTACAATGTTTTATAAATATTTGTTGAGTTTGGATCAGATTCAGATTTGACACCAACTGATTCAGTAATTCCTTTGGATAGCACACTGTAGATGTTTTGTGGATAGGAGGGGCATAGCCATGGGTTTTTTAAGATGATGAAATTTGATTTGTTTTCTGGTCACTGTACTTTGGCCAATCAAATCATTATACTCTCTGCCAAACGCCTTATTTTATCAGCTCTCCAATCACTGCTTAGCAATCATTGCTGTCCACTGTTGCCTCAAGCCTTCAGTTTGTTATCAGCGGTTGTCAGAGGGCTAAAATAGACTGTGTCAACATGTCAAAGCAAACATCTTCTTCACTGTCATTTAAGGTAAGACAAAACACTTCTGGCTGATTCAACTTAGTTATACCATTGTCATTGGGCAAAAGTTGTGCCTGTGGTGAACTTCATAGTAAAAGGTGCTGCAATGTTGCATGTGTTCTTGTAAATCCAGTAATCCTGTCGATTGCTATTGTAAAAAGCAGAAGTATTGGAATAAGGAGTGTGGTGACTGTACTGGTGGCAGGAATAGGCAATAGCCTGATGTTATGATATGCTGGACACATTTGGACATTGTATCTACCATGTTGGCTTACCCACTTTTCCACAGGCCTACCCTACAAAATATTTCTACCTATGCAACTGGTACAAATTATCTTGTATTTAACTTTCTCTTCAATTAAACAAACTATTCCATTAAATACCAAGTTCAATACTAGTTTATAAGCCCTGATCCACTTGGACCCATGATTTTCCCTTGGGGGAATTCCATTACTTTATTAGCTCAAATGAAGGGTGTTGAATGAGCCCTTGAAGGAAGGAGGGATTGAGTGAACACAAGGGTTGACTTTAGCAGCAGAACATGCCCAGAAATCATTGTGATGTGAAGTATTTCCCTTTTCAAACTATAAAAAAATGGTGCACAAAGCTGTAAATAAGCCAGAACAACAAAACACTTTGAAATGCTTTACAAAGCTACATGATTTATGAGGCTATTTGTTGTTATTTTTGTTTAAAGATAATCTCATGACTACTGTTGTAGCATATCGGGTGCTATCATTTGGGACATTGAGTTTAACTGCCCTCTGTTTGGGCGAGAATTCTGTCAATTATGGTTTCAAACTTGATACTTTTGGTTAACTTGGGTCAGACTATAGTCAAGCTATATTTAGGTTCTAAAGCTCTAGCCAGAGCATCATACCTTTCAGCATAAAACATTACACTACATCTCCAATGTGCAATCAATACAAGGACAAAGGCATTTACACAGCGTTCTGCCCAGCACAGATTGATTTGATGTACAAACCTTGTAATCTAGGTGGCCCTTTAATCTCCAGATTGCGCTGTTTTGGTCTTGTTTGCAAATGCGCATGTGTTTGCGGTGGGGGATCACACGCACCAGCTTGTGTACACAGCTGAGAGTGGTCATGGCACTGTTGTGATGTGCCGGCATCTGATCCCCAACAATATCCCAGCTCACATGTAGCATTTGTCACTGCCTGCAGATCAGTCACCGCTCACTTTATTCCACAAGTTTAAATGGTCACTTTGGTTTGAAGGTGACCATGAAATGGACAGGAGCTGAGGACATTTTTTTTTTTTATTTTTTAACGTGAAGTAAAGAACTCTCACTAGTATGTCACTGTAAAATCCATATATATTTTGTTCATAATTTATTACCCTATCAGTTTTGTTGCATTGAAATAGAGACATTTATAACATACCTTATAGGCCAACTGGGTCTACTAGCAAAGCAATAAAAGTAAAACTTTACCTGATCTCTGCTTCTTTATGACTGACTTGTGTTTGTGAATCTTTCAGTGCAGCTGTTGCAAGATTGGAAAAGCTCTACAGAACACAATCTAATGAGGAATTATAATAGGAATATTCCTATATTTGTGCATTTAGTCATTTAAAATCACAAAGTTAGGAAAGGTTATATGTAGAAGATTCTATGTAAAACTACATATAATTTTCTACATATATGTAACTGTAAAACGATTATATGTAAAACTAGAAAGGATAAAATAAAAATAGCATAGAAAAATGACCACTACAGAGAAAGTAGCTATGCTTCAGAGCCTTGATAAGGCTAACTCTGATTGAGGTGAAAGAATGCCAGGCTTCATCAGTGATGTCTCTTGGGTTCCTCAAAGCTCCACTGACTTCTCAGACTGTCCAATGGTGAAAAAAAAGATGGATTTATCTCATTCTATACCAGCTGGTCCAGATGTTCCTGATAATTTCTCTGGTACTTCACCTCGTATTATTCATATAAAACTTCATATCAAAGGTGGCAGACCAATAATAATCACCTGATAATAACAAAAATAAAAGCTTCTGGTCAGATAATTGGGGTTTTGCATTCTTAAAGGAGACCGTACATTGCTACCTGTAGTAAATAACAGATAAATGTGGTATAACTGGCTGGTTACAGTTGAAGAGACCAAATACACGGTGAATACATGGTGCACCATATTTGAGCAAAGAAGGCCAAGCCTCAAGCAGTGACTTGGAGACAGTGTGGCATTGAAGATGGCTGAACCTAGGAAAGGGCAGAACTATTACCACCGACAACGTTTTTCTTCACTTGACCTAAAGCACTGCAGTCCAAGAAAACCAGTCTAGTTGGCACCTTGAATAAGAGCAAATGGGAACTGCCCCCATCCATAAAAGGAAAAAGCAGTGCTGTTCAGCAAAAAATTGCTGAAAAGTGCCAAGTGTATCAGTGCAAACCAACACAAGAACGTGTGCATTCTTAGCACAGTCTACCATTCAGTTGGCATTGGTGATGCCCAAAAGGCTAAACCTGAAATTGTCAGGTATTACAATGCCACCAAGATTGGCGTAGATGTGCTGGACCATATGGTGAAAAAATACCCTATGAAATTGGGCACACGTAGTTGGCAGGAGCTGTTTTCTACAAAATTCTCAATCTGGATGTGATCAATACACACAGCCTGTTCAAGTCAAGCACTATTAAGAAGATTTCACAGAGAAACTTTATTCTGCAATTAGCAAATGAGCTTTACACGAATCACGTGAAAGCATAGTCCGTGCAACCGATGCTCTGTGGCCCCAGACTGGCTCAGGAGCATCAGATCATGAAAAAGAGGAAGCAATGCCAAGTGAGGAGATACTGCAAGCATAATAAAACAGATGTTGGTGAAAAATGTCACAAAGCAGTCTGTGCGATCTGTACGTCAAAAGCTGGAAGTTACGTACTTTGACGGTATGTAGTCTAGGTGCACGTCAGCCCACATGAAGCACCGCTTGCCTGAAAAGGATTAGTTTAGTTTAATTTATTAATTTTCTTTAGAGTCTACAAAATAATACAAAATGTTTCTCGCTAAATTTCATGAATACATTAACTTTTGAAAAGTTTCATTTTATCAATTTGTTTTTATGGCAAGTTTGGCCATTGTAACCATTCTGGGTCTTTACTGCACATTCAGCCATTTTGCACTTTTTATCCGAACATAAAAAAAAATAAATAAAATGCATTAAAAAGCTTAACTTCAATTTTGTGCCCATTTTTGCATTTTTGGCAGCAATTAATTAAAAATCAAATACAATGACAGTTATATACCTTTAATTATATGACTTGCTGATTATTATATATATATATATATATATATATATATATATATATATATATATATATATATATTATATATAAATTATATGATACTGAGCACTTAAGGATTAATTAATGAATAATGATGAAAATGTGATCAAAATTTTCCTGATATTTTTTATGACATAAGATAAAATAATCCTTTACTAGTCCAATATCTAGAGAAACTGTCAGTGCTACAGCAGCAAATGGATAGCAAGTCATTCAAGAAAAGAAGTATCAAGTAGAGAATTACCAAACAAGATATTAACCTTATTCATTACTTTCATTTCTTAACAAGGTTGCAGTTTATTACTTATACTATGTAGACAATATATATACTTATTAGTGACCTCTGATTTAGAGGATATCCAAGAAATAGGATTCCCTCCATTAGCGTTTGAGACAAATTTGAAAATAATTTTTCTTGCAGACATCCAGCCATGATGAAAATGCTCAACAGCATTTTCATCATGGCTACTATTGCATACAAGTGAACGAAAGCTGGTGTTCCAGCATTCCCTCAAATAGCTTACATATTCCAGGCCATGACTGTTTATTGCATGCATCCCTAATGCACTACACAATATAAACAAGCAGCAAAACAATCTGCTAATGTTGCTTAGACCACACACAGATAAAAGTAAATATCTCACCATTTTTGCTAGATTTGGCTTCAGATCTAAAGTCAGACATACACTGATCAGGCATAATATTATGACCACCTCCTTGTTTGTACACTCATTGTCCATTTTATCAGACTGTAGTCCATCTGTTTCTCTGCATACTTTGTTAGCTCCCTTTTACCCCATTCTTCAGTGGTCAGGACCCCCATGGACCCTCACAGAGCAGGTACTATTTGGGTGGTGGATCATTCTCAGCACTGCAGTAACACTAACAAGGTGGTGGTGTGTTCATGTGTGTTGTGCTGGTACGGGTGGTACACATCATTGATCTTTGCATCTAGTCATGCATCATTCACATTGGGTTCACTGAAGGCTTAGCCAAAAACTGCAACCCAACCAAACTCTGTTTGGCAAATGAAGTAGGGATATGGACATTATTTATTAACGGGAGGAAAATGGTGTTTTGACAAACCAGTAAGTGTAATCTTTCCCTTTGCACTTCCGAGTCAGAAAGCTAACAGAGCGTACGGCAAGGGTATTAGCAGTAGTGTCACATTTCCCACCCTCAAACACATTGCCGAAATAGAATGGCTTTGCTACTCTATTAGAGACAATGAGGAGGTGATTAGTATTCTCTGATTTAATACAGTGCCAGTGAGCTCATGGAGATGGTTATAAATCAAGAGGTTTAGCGAGCTCATGGCCCACTTCTCCTGAGCCACAGCGCAGAACAGACCTTGAGGTAGATGTCCTCTTTCTTGAATGAAGGCTCTTTTGTCACAAGGTCACCTAAAGCAAATTACCCTTCTAAAACATTTTTATATTGTACCTTTATACGGGGGATTAGCAATTTAGTGATGAAGAATGAGCAATGCTAATGACCAGAATGCTAAGCTGCATTGCTAAACCAGTCAAAAGTGTTAGGAAGGTGTATGTTCATTTTTTAAGGAACTACTGACTTAAGCAATATTAGAGCTGGATTAGTTTTACCTGAGGAGGTATTGTATTTCTAATGATTACTAATGAGATCTGTGATTTTACTACAGTATGAATCCAATGTTTCTAGTTTTCTCAGCCCTACAGTAGTAGTGAATGTTTTTTTATTGATTATACCCAGAGCTCTCTTAGTTACAGTAGCCCTGGTTGAATCAGTCTCACAGCAGTGCAATTGACCAAGTATAAAAACAACATGGCTATGAGCCGTGTTGTTATTGTTATTGAGTGTAGCAGCTGTCACATAACGTTAATGTGAATGTTCAGTAGAAATACAGATACAGAAGGACAAAGTCATCTAATACATGTTTAGGGAAGTGGAAATTGCAATCTGAGTGATTTGTGGTACCTTGGGTAAATTACATAGATGCATTGTCCCATACAAATTCTTTGACAAATACGTTACTGAACCTACACGGATAAAAAAAAAAAGACGATATGTCTTAGTTTGGGCTCTATATGATGTATTCTGACTACACAGTATTTGCTTTGCCATCTAATGCTTCCGTTTTTGTGGCAAACTCTGTGGTTTTGCACTAATTGACAAACTATCACACTTTACTCAATCCATTGAACTGTACATATCGCTGCTGTGGGAGCAAAACCTCATATCTCCATTTTTGTAGTTTTCAGTTTTTGACATAATTTAAAAATGCTTATTGCTCTTTACATTTTGTGTAAAGTTCATGATGAATGAACAAGAAGAAATGGCCCAAAAAGACTCAGAAAAAATTCTGGTTCCAATGACTTACATTAAAAGTAAAGTAGGTTTTTTCCTTCTTCTGTAAAGTTACCATTTTGGAGATACGAGGTTTTGTTCCGACAACAGCGATATCCATAGCTATTCATCCATAGCTACTTTTTGCAAATACACTAACACAAACAACATCAGGTTGAAATACAATTATCGAAGGACAAAAATGCAAATCCACAGTAAAGCTCATCCAGTTTGAATAGTGAATAGTTAATATGATGTATTTTTTCAAGTGACTTTGAACACAGGCTGTACATCTTTTGTTAGCCTGCACTGATTGCACTGCACATTATTGTAATGATAATGACTGAAATGCTAAGCCGCATTGCTAAACTAGAATAGTCAGTTATGAAGATGTATATTCACATTTTAAGGAATTATTAACTAAAGTACTATTTGAGCTGGATTAGGTTTACTTACAGGGATACTGTAATTTTTGATTATTACTGAAGCTCTGTGGGTTCATTCCAGTTTATTCCAGTATGAATCCAATATCTGTAGTTTTACAGTAACCCAGGGCCGAACCTGGAGTGCTATCAGTAATAGTAGTCCTGTTCGAATCAGTCTCAGAGCAATGCAAAAACAAAACCTAGTAAAAGAAAAAAAGGCTATGAACCGTGTTGTTATTGTTATTGAGTGTAGCACCTGTCACATAATGTTAATGTGAACATTCAACAGAAATACAGATGCAGAAGGACACAGTCATTATATACATGTTTTAAAAACTGGAAATTCCAAACTGTAGCATCCACTGATGCTAACATCAGCTAATCCTTTGTTTACCTGTGGTAGTCCGTTCAATTTGAAACACAAGGGCTGCATAAAACTAGTTGTTCTTAGATGTTAATTCATGGTACAATGAATTCAGCATGAATAGCACTCGATATAAATCTGTTTCATGTAGCTAGCATCCATGTAGCATTCATGTAGTTAGCGGTCACACTGCACATTGTTCTACTGCTAATGACTGGAATGCTAAGCTGCTTTGCTAAATCAGAATATTGAAAAGGGTTAGGAAGATGTTCATATTTTAAGGAATCATTGACGGAAGCACTCATTTATTTGGAGTAGTTTTACTTTGGTGAATGCTGTAATTTAAATGGTTATTGACAAGATCTATGATATTATTTTAGTATGAATTCAATGCCTGTAGTTTTCACAGTGCAGTAGTGAATGTCCTGCTGTAACTGGCTAAACTCAGAGCTCTCGGTAACAGTAGTCCTCTTTGAATTGATCTCGCAGCATTGCAATAACAAGACAATGGGGAAAAAAACGTATCGTTATTGAGTGCAGCACCATACAGCTGGGATCTTGATGTTGTCCTTAGATGCTAATGGTAAAACAAATCAGGCTTGAATGGCCCCTAATATGAATCCATTTCATGTACCTTTGAACACAGAGAGTACAGCTAGCATCTTTTGCGGGCCACCGCGCTGCAGATTGTTCTAATTGGTCCTCAAACTGCTCAGGCTGCATTTTCCTGCGTGCCTGAATTCCTGTAAACAGGCTGTTGTGCAAGCCGACAGCGTGGGGCAAAGGAAGCCGCAGCCGGCTGGGGATAGAGAGCGAGACAGAACAAAAGGCAAATGGCAGCTAGAGCTCGGCTGAGGGACTTCCCACTGTCTGTGAAGTGGCTAGAGTTTCATTCCCTCCATTATCCAGAGCGCTTAATTAGTTTAAGTTAATCACGCGCCAGCCATAATTGACTGTTGTTGTGTCTCCTTTTCATCTATCATTCCAGTGCCTCCAACCAACCTGCGGAGAGAGACATCCCTCCAAATAACAACAGCCGTGCGCCGCTATTCCCTGATTGCTCTCTCTGTCTCTGTCTCTCTTTCTCGCTCTCTCTCTTTCTCTTCTGTTCACCACGGCCCTTCGCTGTGCAAGATTGCATTACCGCAGCACCGCCAACCTGATTATCAAACACATTTGCAGTTTTAATTCACTCTTTGTTTTAAAAATGATCTTTCAGTTTAATCAAATTCCAACCACTGCAACACTGTTTAAAACGTATCAGGTTTCCTCTCTCTCTGTGCTCTGTTTATATTTTTTGCAATGTGCACCAAAATTAGCAGCAGTAAAAATAACCCTCAGATGTCTGAATTCTTGGTGATAGCTTCAATAATAAGTTCATTTATTGACTTTTATTTTGTATAATTGACAAATCTAACAACTGTGTTCATGGAGAAATGAACTAAACAATAGCACAAGAAATGCATTATCCCCAAATATTAAACTGATTTTGCTCACAGTACTGTGCAAAAGTCAGGGACCACATTTAATGTATTTAATTTCCAGTCAAAATGGACATTATGTTCATTGTTAAGCAGCTTTTTTTTTAAACATCACACCACTTTACCTGAAACTGTGAATATACATCATCTAGAAGATGAAGAATATTTAAATCCTTCATTTCATCTAGCATGTAATTGGTTTCATCATTCTAAAAGCGTTTTGCTGCATCTTGCGGCAACACTGCTTGTTTATTTCTGGTACCGTGGTCTGTTTCGCACATGCACAGACTGAGAAATCTGAAAGAAATCAGAGTAAGAGTTTACATGCACTGAGAAATCTGATTACTAAGCTAAAATCCAGCTCTCTTAATAGGATTTCTTGATTTCTAGACTTTACTCCAATCAGAATCAGAGTATGCTGTTCACATGAGCATTTGAATAATCAGAAAACTGCAGAAATCAGATTGTGATCGGATTATTGAGTGCATGTGAACGCATTCGTTGTTGAATTGTTACCTCACTATGGCATTAGTTTTACACTGAAATGTTCATCCCTTCCAACATTCTGTTTTCCAACATGCCTAATGTTACCATTACTGAGCCGACATTAGCCACTTAGGCTAAGTAGTTAAAGTTCAACTATTTTGATGTGCTTAAGTGAAAGGCTACCTCTGCTTCACACATCATGCATTGCATGCTGTAAATTTATCTCTCTTTGCCGCCGCTGTGATTCAAAGTTTTGCCCACGAATGATTTCTTCACAGCATGGAATGAAATTATAGAAGCCATGCGGCCCTGATTTTTCGATTATACTGAAATCTCAGTATAAATGCAAAAATTGATGCTTTTTTAAAAGTAAACATGCATTAGCAATCAAAAAATCCATTTTCCTAAGAAATCCTCAAGGATAGTTTTACAAAGTTCAGTCTTAAAAGCTGATTGAATTCTCTGCTGTGTGGTCATCGTCTGGAGCCTTGCTATGGCATCAGTTTCACTGCCATACTTCACATCACTCAAACATTTGTCTTTTTTATATTTTTCTTTTGTTTTCCAACATGTAGCTTAATGTTAACATCATTGGACTGACAAAAGTTCTAAACTTTCGATCAACACCACATCAACGTTAGGAAAAAGCAGAGTTTGTAAGCAGCACATTTCTGCTCATAAGTGAAAGAGGTAATATTTAGGATTTGAATTTACTAATATTTGTCATTTCTTGACATTAAAACAAGCTAAAAAAAAAGTCCAGCCTCAAATGTAATGTAATCAAAGGTAATACAGAATGCAAATGTAATTAATTAACATGTAATTTATATGTAATTACACAACTACCTTTAAATAGTATAGCAAAACATGAAGCAATACCTTTCAGCTTCTAATGGTTATTAGAAGGCCTGTTTACTTGGAAAGGTGCTTTGTTGCTTTGTGTTCCTCTGTCAGGAATACTAACACAATAAGCTCGAAGGCACCCTTGATCTTTGGATGCACCTAGACAACATTAATCAGAGCTGTTAATTACATTTTGTTGTCTTGCTCTATTTATTATTTTTTTACTTTTTTCATTTGGGGAAGGTAATGTGCTGTGGCCATGTGACACCTCCTCGGGGCGTTCTGGCTCAAGAGAAACGCAGATCCTTCCCTTCTGATTGCTCCGTAAATGATCTATCCCATCTGAGTAATTAAGCCGGCAAGGTGAAAGGAGCATTTCAAAGGACGGATGGTAGCAGCATTAGAAACTTTAAGTATTGACTGCTGCTTTCCATACAAAGAAATGATAGAGAAGAATGTGGAACACTCTTCCTATATGCTGTCTAGGTGCATTTATGGATATGCATATTGTCACTGACCAATGAAAAACAAGTATCTCAAAAATATTAAGTTTACAGGAGAGAAAGAAAACCTTATATACTTTCAATGTAAGTTAATAAAAATAGATTTTGCAATTTGTTCATAAAATTTTTCTCATAATGTAAAGGGCAGCTGCTGAGCTCAAATGATGTAGAAAAGCAAAAATAGAGATACATGTTTTTCTTTGGACAGTGGCGATGTACTGATACCTTCATTATGGATTCCTCACTAAAGTAAAAAAAAAAAAAATCATATATTCACATATGGTAGTTTTAATGTATGTTAACATTATCAAAATGAGTCCCTGGTAAAACATACACTGTAAAAAATAAGAAGTCTGCTCAATTTAAAATGATAAAATAACTGATTACATGACTTTTCTTAAATTAAGTCAAATTAAAGACACTAGAATTCACACGACTCAAACTTAGTTGAGTCAAAAATTCTCCCCAGTTATTGTTTATATTTTAGTTTTTCAGTTGAATATGTGTTTCTACTTAGTTTCCCCACTACCTGGCCCTTCTTCCATCATCTAGCATTTTTCCTTCTTGAGATTTCAGATTTCAGCTGTAGCTTTGGTGGGATTCCAATTTACAGTCAGATGTTCAATCAGATGTACAAACTGATGTTCGGATGAATTATTAAACATTTGCATCACATGAGGCTACAACATTCTTCAAAGTTGCTTTAGGTGATCCTAAGTGCTGCAGCGGACTAAACCATCACCCTGTAACAAGGCAGAATAGACCAGATGCTTGTGGTAAACCTCCCAACAGGTGATTGTGAATTGGAACCCCAGCAATGCCACAGCCATCTGTAAGTTTTCCCAAGAGGAAAAAATGTCTAGTGGGATTGTATAATAGAAAAAGTCCTATTTAGTGAGGGAAAATTAAGCTTAACCCTTGTGTGGTGTTGATGTGTTTGTTATTCAGTGGTCTGGTGGACCCACCGCAATATTACTTTTTTAATCAATACAGCCATAAAAATTTATGTAAAAATACCAAATGTTTAAAATATCACAAGCGGCCAGTGTAGGGTTCCCCTTTAGCAGAAAAGGCCAAGAAATCTGAGGTTAAAATAATAATAAACTGCATCATTTTTTCTTTTGGTAAACAATGAAAATGGGTCTCACGGACCCCAACATCACACAAGGGTTAATGTATTTTATTTACCTAACTGAGAAACAAAACTAAAAAAAAATTGAAAGAACTTTTGAGAGAAGTTTGAGTTGGGTGAATGTGTGTCCTCAAGTTGAGTTAACTCAAGAAAAGCCATGTAGTCAGTTACTATATAATTTGAGCTGACCTCTCATTTTTAACGGTGTATCATTGTGTATCTTGTGCAGTGCTGTTCACTGCATTTTCTTTCACTGTATAAAAGATATATGAAGCTTCATTCATTGATGCACTGTGTTTTTTTCAATGTGAGCACGCAAAATCATTCAAAGCACAAGCTCTTCAGTAAGTGCTAATTAATGGGTTTATTAATGAGTTTATGAGCATACCTAAAAGAGGAAACTGAAATTTGGCTCAATAATGTGTTTGTTAATTCATAGAGGTAGTTTGTGTGGCAAACTGTGTAAAAATCTACAAAAGGTCTGCTTTGTTAGATCACATTCTTTACATATCAAATAAATGCGATAACAGCATGAAATGTTAGAACTGAAATCATTAATTTTTGTGCACAAAAAATGACAAATAAGATTTTTTTTTCCACAATTATTCCACAATTTGGGCACTTTAAATCAAAACCACTTCCCCTTCCATAATGTTTTCCCATTTCCAACACATGTACATACAGACATGCAACGACCTCTAGCCTGTTGCAATTATCTCTTTCTTTTTTCCGCCCTTGTCAATTCCATTTGTTATTAATGGCACTTTTAGGCCTGAAAATGAATGTGATCCATCACATGCAGGAAAGAGACAGAGGGAGAAAATGTCTGTAAAGCATTTGCTGATTTTGCCTATCATGTATTCGCTGACTGAAATTAATATTTTATATGGCTTTATCTGGTACATCAAAGTGACTAGGAAACAAGCAGCCGTGGACATGACAGATGCCTGTGTATCTTTCATCTGCATTCTCACTCCTCCCTCTCTTTCATGTCTGCTTCCCCCACAGCTCTCTACGCTAGCATCGGCGGCGTACTACTGCTAATAGCTAATATACGTCACTTGCAAATGAAATGTGAAATAGTTACCAACAGCTTGTCTTTCTCCAGAGATTGTCTCATTGAGGGAAGAGTCAGTGGAGAAACTCATAGGAGGAAGAACGAGTCATAAAACAATGCTGCCACATGAAGGAAATCTGCACAAGGGATTTGAAACTTAGGTGTTTAACTGGCACCTGTGGAGCTTTTTAATCACAACAAATACTTTTATGTATGTTGAGTTTCTTGCTTACCTATGGAGATGAAAATCTAAGGGACCTCTAAAATATGCAAATTTATGGCTACTGTCAAAATGGGTTAATGCATATATGACAACATACATAATATATCAAATATACACTCTTTAAAAAAGATTCTTCAAGGGTTCTTCAGTGAAGAAAATGGTTCTACATAGAACCATGAACACTCACACTTTGCATGATTAAAGTATTCTTTGCATCATGAAAGAGTTCTTAACATTAATGGAAAATGTGCAGAAATGTGCTCTAGATGGTTCTATATAGAACCTTTTTCTTCTATTGTTCTTGTATTGTTACAAGCTTGACAACATAACAATAGAAGAACCCTTTTATGTCCTATATAGAACCATTTTTAAAAAGGTTCTATATAGAACCATCTACAGCACATTCTCCATCAGTGAAGAACCCTTTTAAGGTGCAAAGAACCCTTTAATTATGCAAGGGGTTCTTTGAGTGTTCATGGTTCTATATAGACATTTCCTTTACCAAAAAACCCTTTGATGCACCATCTTTTTTAAGAGTGTATCTCCCAAAGTAGAGCTTTAATGGGGCTTGGAATTCTGGTCCTTGACCAAATTCTGTCCCCAACCCAATTATAGCCTGACATAGTTTGACCTGAACCTGACTCCCAAACAAAACCCTGCTAGTTATGCTAGTCACAGTGCTAAGTTCTCTATCATCAGACAAATCTAATAATCAGCAAACCAAAAAAAGTTTAAATTGTATTTGAACATATTTATTCATCAATCAGTGCCTTTCTTTTGTAGTCTGGATGAACTTTGCCTAATTCTCATACTCGCCCCATGAACCTCTAGCGAGATAAATCACACCTTTAGTGATTGAACTTTCTGCAACTTCTGACTCCGATACAGCATCTCATCTGCTGCCTCAGTGGATGAGCATCACATTTCACATGAGCCACGCATGGCAACTTTGCCGTTTTCTTGTTTTGTCACGTTTTAATGGAGTTGCTCCCTCCAAGGGACTGTTGCTGGGGACATTTGGTGTAGGTGATGAAAAGACTTCCATGGGCACCGTTAGAAAAGCTTGGCGCTCTGTAGGTGTCGTCTGCCAGGAGCGGCTCACCATGTGCTTTGTGTACGTCTAATTTTAGTGCAGCTGCTGTTGTCCTTTATTGGCCATCGCAGATTCGTTCACTTACGACCTCTTTCGCTGCTTCTCTCACTGTCGGCCTCTGTCTCCCTCACTCTATCTCTCTCTGTAGACCACTGAGAGATGAGCAGCACTCCGAGGAGCCACTGCTGCCAAGCCATCTGGTCATGTGGACTGTCCAGAGAGAGAGAACAAGAGCAAATGACAGCCCAGGGAGAAAGAGAAACACAGAATAAGAGAAATCTTTCAGCTCTTGCTATGAAAAGCGTAGACACCACAGGTGTTTCAATAGCTCAGGCCAGCCTAAAGAGGTACCCCAACATACTGAACTACGAAGCTTAGCAGAATTGTAGAACCTATATGGGAATAGTGCACATTGTACATATGGTTTTATACAGTGTTTGTTCAAACATTATTTTTTTTCCCCCAAGTAAATGAACAATATGTTGAGAAAATTAAAGCTAACTAATAATGTCACAAAGGGCATCTTGTACACTGACCCTCATAGGCATTACATACAGACTCAAACATACTAGCACAGATATATATATACACATATTAGCAACCACCTGGGATATCACAGCAATAGCCCTGCAACACCTTCATAACCATCTAGGATAACATAGCAAAGGCCAAGCAACGCCTTAACTACCACCTGGGATACTATATCAGTGGCCTAGAAACACCTTAGCAACCACTTGGGATAACATAGCAACAGCCTTGCAACACCTTAGAAACCACTTGGGATAACACAGCAATGGCCTGGCAACACATCAGCAACCCCCTGGGATACAATAGCAGCATGTTAGAAGCCACTTTGGATTCCATAGCAATGGCCCAGCAACATCTTTGCAACTGCCTAGAATTCCATAGCAAGGGTCTAGCTACAACTTAGCAACCACCTGGGAAACACAGCAATGGCCTAGCAATACTTAAGCAGATGCCTGGGTTACCATAGCAACAACCTAGCAGCACATTAACAACCTTGGAATTCATAGCTTAGCAACATCTTGGCCAAACCAACTTAAAGTTTGTTTATAAACTTCCCCCTTTTAGTTTAATATGTTATCTGTTATGATATGTAATACTCTATAGCTCAGCATTGCATCCCTGAGCATCATCAGTTTGACCGAATTCATTGTTTTTGTATCCTTTTTGTGTTTTTTCTATCTATGTTCTATTACTATATTTCATCATGCACATATGTAAAACATCCACTGGGAATCCCCTGGCAGTGATAAAGAAATTCATTGCTGTAGAGGCTAATAAAGATGTGATACACGGCTTCCTAGCAGCAATGTTAGCTCTTTGGCTTCCTTCTGCACTAGCCATTTAGAGGGAAAAAAAAAAAAAAATCATTTTTCTACCACAAAGCGCTTGTAGTTTTTCAAAAAGCTCCTCCCACCTTCAAGATACATCATCTGTATGAGTTCGTCTGGTCTTTAAATTAGAAAATGTAACTCCTGGGACTATGAGGCAACACTGAGTAGGCAAAACAGGTTTACAACAGATGTAGTGATGGGTACATTTTTCATTTTGGACCAGGCACCAATTTAAATGTTACAATAAATAAATAAATAAATAAAAATCACTAAAACACCTGCATTACAATATATGCATATATTTAGCATATTCTACAATATGGTTGATCATTAAGAGGACATTACTAACAATTACCTAGGACACTACTGGACAAACAATGCCTTTTCCTGATCAGCTAAAGGTGGAAGCAAAGACACTAAAGGACAAATGAAAATAAATGAAATAATCAAATGAGTATAATATATATATATATATATATATATATATATATATATATATATATATATATATATATAATTTACAAACGAATGCCACAAAACCTCAACCGATGCTCCTAGCACTATATAGCTGGTGAAGGATAACAAGCTAAATGTGTTAGTACTGATATTCACCCTTTCTGAAAGTGTCATTTTAAAGCTAGATGGTCTAGACGCTCATGTTAACTGTGCTGTTAGCTTCACACAGGCTTAGCTGCTTTTCAAATTCAGTCGTTTCAGACATGTAGTGTCTTTAAAGTCCCACAATTTTCTCGCTAACTAGCTCATATAGGGTAGCGGTGACACTGGAGTGAACCATTCTCGTAAAGGAAGCACAAAAACGTATGGCTTCTAGTACAGACAACAAAAACAACAAAAGCTGCTTTCTCATTTGGGATCGTCAAAATCGTCCACAGATGCATCGATCTCTTCTCATTTAGTGGTAAAGCTGGAGTTACTAGCATCCAGAGCAGAACAGAGCAGAGTATCAATTATTTCCCCCTTTTTGCTCCCCTGCTGCTCCACAATCCGGGTTCAATGGCGTTAAGGATAACAGGCAATAGCACTTAAAAAAAAGCAACACAGCCGCAACAACAGCTGCGTACGCGACCGCTGAAGGAGAAATCGACACTGACTTTCCTCCTTGCCTCTCTTTGCCTTCCGCCAAGCAACTTTTCAGTCGTTAAATATAATCATGCTCTGTTCTTGAGGGCTGAGCTCTGAATGAATACCGCTGGGAGTTCATTTGTGGGAAAACTTTGCATGGTAAATTTAGTAGGCATTATTTTATGCTCTCGCTAGTTTGTTATTGCATAGCGGCTGATTCTCTTGAGCATTCAGCAAAAGCTGGACCTTGTTTTACTTGTAATGGTTCAAAATTAATATTATTATTTATTTACATGCATGATTATTAACCATTAAACATTACTATTGTGTTGTGTGTTAGCATAACTGTGTTAATGTTGAATAATGCACTTTTGATCAGGGGTGCTTGGCCAGTTTTAAGGGGACTTTACCTCTCCCTAAACATTATTTAGCCCCCCCAAATGAATGTACATCATTAGTTTAAATCACCAACAATGGTTTGCATTTATTCTTCATTACATGACATAACAATATGAGACTGCTTTCCTCTGCTGACCTTTTGAGCTATAAGCCAGTAATATCAGACCTCATAAGTTATAAGCCAATCATATCACACCTTGCTTGACTTTAATATCTTTGCTTGATCTCTCTGTGTAGGTGGACAGATACAGTATTTAGGTTGTAAAATGTCTGTACTTAATACACTGTAAAGAAACAGATCTTCTGTGCGCCAACTTGACCAATTAGCCATTTTAATACATTTTCCAATCATTGTTACTCTAAAGGTAGAACATTCTGGGGATTATGACCCCAGACTATAAAGGCTTAGTAAAGGCTTTTGCCTCCCTATACATAAATAGTGATGTCCCTGCTTTTAGTTAGCTATATTTCCAAAGATTTCAGGAGAAAAATTAGAGACAGTCATGTTTCTTGGCTTCTAAGACTTTTCATAAAGGAGATGGATATACTTCGTCATGTTGTGAAGAATACATGAGTGGAGCCGTTTTACATTTCCCACGCTGTGATCTTTGAAGACTTGTTCTCTGTGTGTTGCGGTGCTTCCCGACACCCAGCCCCCATCCATTGTGCCGCGCCCGTTCTCAATCATAATAATGCAAGAGCCTGCCCTGATTACGCCATGTGCAATTAGCAAAACATCACACGGACAAACGAACAGCTCTGACAGATATATGACTCCTCTGCTCATGTAATTTCAACACTTTCATATGTTTCGTGACAGGGGCGTAAAGTTATTTTTACGACACCCACTCTGTTCCAGGCACCCAGATACATCATACAGACAGAACACAAGAATGGAAAAAAAAAGAAAGGGTAGCAAGAAGGATAACAGCGTTTCCGTGATGCGACAACGACACGCAATTGGCGAGAAATGGGAGAGGACAGTGATGACATTTAGGCGTCGCCATTTGAAAGCCTTCCCTCACTGCTCGATTAGTTCATCCGTTTGAACATCTCGGTGGCGTAACTACTCCAAAGAGAGAGTAGAAAATGTCACACATCAAGGAGGCGCACTGAAAGAAACATGACTGGAACGTTGCGGCGAATCCCCCACTTGTATGAAAAATGCAGTCTGGAAGAAAAGGACCAGAGAAGCGACATCCTCTCCAAAGTTCCTCAGGGGAGTCGCGATGACACGTTGTGATTGACTGCGGACGAGAACACCCAGAGGCCATTCAAGCTTTAGCAGGACCTTAATATTTATGACCGTTCTCTCATTGCTTTGCCGAAAAAAAAGGAAGGAGGCTTTTAAACGCTGTCGTTAAAAATCCGAGCGCTTCGTGTACGGAAGATAGCTGGAAGGGCCGACAGCATTTGACGGCAAACCGGCATCCGCATTATCCTCTGATGGAATTCCTCTTTAAAGAGCTCTATTGGATTCCGTATCTGACACTCTACCCATTAGCGCTCATTCAAATATAACCACACTTCAGGCGAACGCCCACCCGCCAGCTTTTGTGCCGTTTAAAAGTCCCTTTCTCTTTAGATTCAGCCAGCATAGCAGCAGTGAAAGCAGATTAAAGGAAGAGTTCGGTGAGAATTTTACAGCTTGCTCCAAATGCAGTCCACCAGAGATTTCTGGTTCTTTAGGTTTGTGCAATACATCTGCATTAGTAAGACTGTAGGACATACTCTTATTCATAAAATTGCACCTCAGTTCACAAACTTTTTGTCTTGGGAGCCAGTGCAATGTTTGTGGTGGGACAAGGGACAATGTATGCAATAAAACAATGTAAAAGTTTGGCCACCCTGGGCAAATAATATGGTTTGTTGAAATTGTAAGTGAATATAAGTGGACATACAGGACACAGGACACACTTCTGCACATTTTAATGCACAACTACTGTTTATATTATTATTACACCACAATAAACTCCACTGACCAATGGCAGCTCTAAGGACTTTCTCACTAACCATATTTCAACTACAATAGACATACCTGTCAATATTGCACATTGTTCACTTTAAATATTGTGTATAGTATAGTATAGTAGGTATAATATGCTTAACATAGCATAGAACAGTATATAACAGTATACTATTGCATACTATGGTATGGTATAGTATACTTTTGCACATTGTTCACTTCACATAGAATTAGATAGAATGTGAAGCTGCTACACTAGCTGACTGATGGTGGTCACCGTTTACCGACTGCACATGTCACTTTATACTGCAATATTCCAGCCATGGTGCTCCATCCTGAACTCTTTTACTACGACCAACTCGAAAACTTGCACACACTCATGCCACAGGCGTGTCTACATGTACCTTTGGCTGTATTGCTTTTTGCATATTTTTTCCTCTGTAATTATGCTATATATCTCTATTTTATGTCATCTTATTCTATTTGATTTTTAATATTTCTTATTAAACATATTGAGGGAAAAATGCCATTGACCTTTTATGAATGTAATTTATAGCGTTACACTATGTTTTCCTACCTAAATACTTCAAAAATACAATTTTAAGGAAAATTAGTATTTTGTAAGTTGTATATGCTATAAATGTTTGATCGTTCTCTCACTGGGGGGTGAGGTTAGCCTGTATCAAACATCCCTATGAGTTAACTTTGGCCTGCAGGCCACACTTTAGACAGCTCTGTTTTACATTTTAGTTACTTACTGACTTTTCAGGATCTCATTTCCACCAAACTCCTCTTTTGATCACAAGCCATCAAGGTGGCATGATACCTATAACACCTCAAGCAACAAATAACAGACATTCAAATGTCAAATGTCTGTTCCAAATGAGTCCAAATGAAATGTTTGTTTTTTTTGACACTTTTAAAGTGGTGGTCATTCACTTCTGTATGGGGTTGAACTAATTGGAGAAGATTAAATGTCATCGTCGTCTTACTATTATAACAAGATTTAATATCTGAGCGTGTCGTCAGAAGTTTGTTTGGGGAGGTGGAGTGTTCTCAGTGGTAATATTAAGCGTGGCATTAAGGGACCATGTTTCAGCCGGACCGGCGTTCCTCGTCTTCCTCTCCAGGAGGCAGTCAGACAGAAGGAGCCGCTGATGGCAGGCTCCAGGCTAATGAAAGCTCCTGTGAGCCACGGCATTGCTTTAATTAAAGTAATCTTCAACGCTAATCATCATGATGAGAGGGTGCACAGAGCAACACTCCTGTCCATACAAACACACACACACACACACACACACACACATTACTTAAATAAATAATTAACCGGGCTGATTATCCCTATCAAACAATGTCTCGTATTTATGCCGGGGCAGGATTCAAGGTTGCAATCATTATTGTTTAGCTGGATAAGTGGGCGGAGCAGAACAAAATGGGAAATAGCCGAGGAGGAAAAGAGGGAAGGGAAAAAACGTAACAGTGAAATTAGACATGAGACATTTTTAAGACATGTATTGAGTGTAAAATTTGTAGTGTGCTCCTGATAAGCGATACACTATATGAATCTATACTCTGATGATGCCACAGCCACACTTTCTCTTGGTGGGTCACCAGGCCTTATCCCTCTGGCAGGCATCTGTTAGCTGATGTAAAACAAATGGAAGCTATAGCGAAAGTTCTGCCAGGAAGACTCTAATGCTACGTCATTCATTCATTCATTACTCCTGACCAATCACGGGCCTACACCTGGCTCAACTTACATACCTATTCTGCTGCTTTCAGGTGCCTACATTTTTTGTCCCCTTTTTCCTCCCCACCACCACCAGTTGGGTCCTTGTCTGGTTGTTCAGGGGTTAGGCTCTGCCCCTGCTGTCTCTATCCGGCAGGATCAGCGAGGGTCTCAATGCTCCAAGACCTGGACCAAGGACGGGGCCTGTTCCAAAGACTCTTTAATGTCTACCGAATTGTTATCTTTCAACTTGTAAATCTCCACTGAGGACATAAAAAATTGTCTATTACATTTGCCTCCTGAGTCTTTCTGGCAGAACCGGCAGTTAGCTTTCCCCTCCAAGCACACTCAGCTGCCCAGCAGGTGGAGAAAGCACATGCTAGCCCTCACCTTGTTTTTCAGGGCCACACATGATCTCGTAACACAATGTCTGTGGACAGCCATGAGAAATTCTGGGCTAAATGTGGAAGGGAGCTTAGACTTTATTAGGCTGGGAACAAACTGAGTGTGAAATTTCTAAACCAATCCAATGCCTTATGAAGGCAGAGCTCAAAGTATGGGGTGATGGTGCACTCATCAAAGTTGTCCAACAGACCAACAGATTGTTCATAGCCTACGGGTGTAATTTCTGCTAGAAATAACCACAAATTCCAGCATGGCTGGTCAAGACCAGCATGTGTTGTGTTTTGGATGCTGGTATGTTGGTCTGCAGCATTGGAAGCTATTACACTGATCACTAAAACCAGCATATGTTGTGTTTCGGGCACTTGGTATTCAACCAAAAGGGCTATGCTGGGTGATCAGCTAAACCAGCACCAGGCCAGCATAAAGCAACATAAATCAGCTTAGACTGGCCTTGAATTAATGCTGGTCTAAACTTTTTTTTTTCCAGCAGGGATGTAAGTTAGCATGGCTGAAAAGTGCCCCAAAAACTCCAAATATAGGCCTATAGATATGTTAACCATGCACAGAGAAACAGTTCCATTAGCAACCGATAGCATTATACTAGCTAGCTGGTTTGCTTGTGTTATTGATTGTACCCCTGATGTTAAATGAGCATTGACTAGAGGAGTTTAGGCTGGGTTTTAGAAGGAGTTTACCCTTGCATTAGGTAGATTTTATGGCAATCTAAAAATCAAGTTTAACAAGCTTAAATTTTGTTATAAGATTACTATTGGCCCTGCGAGGCTAGACCTCATAATCCCAGTTTGGCATCACGTAATAGGATGATATCTAACTGGCAAGTAGAATCTGATATGGCTAAAATCTGTATTTTAGCTACATCTGTTTCTTATGTATAGGGTAATTAGTAGTGATGTAAACAAGCTTGTGTGCTCAGTATAGGTAGCAATAAACAAGCAATTTGTGAGTACTGCTAAAGGCATGACCATGCTACTTCTTGATAGTCTGCCTATGAAATACTGCTAAGAAGAAGGTAACAGCTTGTTCAAGTAAGAACCTGCCAACAAATAAGCAGTTGGCTACAACAGCAGACATAGCAGATAATCTGCCTCTTTTGACTGTTGACTTTGCTAGCAATGTATGGCATTTCTGTAAGGACAAGGGCTGTAAGCATTGATGTAGATTCCTTGTGTTGGACAGGAGGAGCATGTACCCCATAGTAAAATGTCAAATTGTCCCCCTTAACATTAGGCTGCTGTCTAGCTTTGAATAAAGTTAGTAATTATTAAATAAATTATAATTAAAAAAAAATAATCAATGCCAATATATCAGGCGTTAAATGTGTGGTAACGTAACTATTATGACAAATCCTTAAAATACACTTAATACTGGAATATGTGGGAAATGAAGTCTAGTTATTGTACTTGAAACATGAAAATGACATTGGACTCCACTTCCCAGAATGCCATCCTCTTTTTCCCAGCTTGATGAACAGTTTGTTTGAGTATACACTATATGGCCAAAAGTATGCGGATACTTGACTGTCACATCTGTATAACATACACCAATCAGGCATAACATTATGACCATGTCCTTGTTTTTACACTCATTGTCCATTTTATCAGCTCCACTTACTATATAGGTGCACTTTGTAGTTCTACAGTTACAGACTGTAGTCCATCTGTTTCGCTGCATACTTTGTTAGCCCCCTTTTACCCTGTTCTTCAGTGGTCAGAACCCCCATGGACCTTCACAGAGCAGGTACTATTTGGGTGGTGGATCATACTCAGCACTGCAGTGACACTGACGTGGTGGTGGTGTGTTAGTGTGTGTTGTGCTGGTACGAGTGGATCAGACACAGCAGTGCTGCTGGAGTTTTTAAACACCTCAGTGTCACTGCTGGACTGAGAATAGTCCACCAAACAAAAATATCCAGCCAACAGCGTCCTGTGGGCAGCGTCCTGTGACCACTGATGAAGGACTAGAGGATGACCAGCACAAACTGTGCAGCAGCAGATGAGCTATTTTCTCTGACTTTACATCTACAAAGTGGGCTGACAAAGTAGGAGTGTCTAATAGAGTGGACAGTGAGTGGACACAGTGTTTAAAAACTCCAGCAGCACTGCTGTGTCTGATCCACTCAGACCAGCACAACACACACTAACACACCACCACCACCACATCAGTGTTACTGCAGTGCTGAGAATGATCCACCACCCAAATAATACCTGCTCTGTGAGGGTCCATGGGGGTCCTGACCACTGAAGAACAGGGTATAAGGGAGCTAACAAAGTATCAGAGAAACAGATGGACTACAGTCTGTAACTGTAGAACTACAAAGTGCACCTATATAGTAAGTGGAGCTGATAAAATGGACAATGGGCATAGAAACAAGGAGGTGGTCATAATGTTATGCCTGATCGGTGTACATCCCATTCTAAAGCCATGGGAATTGATATAGAGTAACCTCTATATCAGAGGTGTCACCACTCCTGGCATCCGCCAAACCCAGATTCATCCATCAGACTCTAAGATAAAATGTGAGTCATCACACCTGAGAATACGTTTCCACTGCTCCAGAGTCCAGTGGCAGCGTGCTTTACACCACTACATCTGACGCTTGGCATTTCGCACAGTGACTTAACCCCTTAATTGGCCAGGGCCCATTGACAGATCCAACATTTTATTACACACTTCTATAGCCTAAGAACAACTCAATAATTTGTATTGAAGTCCATGTAATTGCAGAATTATACATCTAAGCATGGAATAAGCTTAAGATTTTAGGGCTATGTGTTTGCTGTTATATACTTGTTAGCAATTGGTGTGGCTGAAACACTTGAACTCAGTGATTTAGATGGGTGTCCACATACTTTTAGCCATACAGTGTACATTCTGTGAACTGTCTCACATAATTTTTTAACAAATTTAAGCTAAGCTTAACATTAGACTTGTATTGAAAGTTGCTGATGACCATCTAATGACTGTCTAACTTGCTGCAGTTTGGCTCTTTTGCTGCTTTTTTATGGCAATGTCTAATTTGGCTTAATCCAGAGCATTGAGGAGATGGAAGAAAGTCCTAAGGTAAGACTGAACTACAAACATAGCCTACAGTTTATGGAAGTAGGTGAGATTTAGACGCTGTCTGAAAGCATTCCAACCAATTCCAAGGCTGTTTCATAGAATGAGAAGTCATAAATGTAATAGCCTAATTAAGTGTCCCCAGTCCCCCCTCAGTAAATACTGTAAAGAATTAAAATGAGATTAATGTCCTTGACTGAAGGCACTTATTGAAGACCTAGACCCTGTGACCCCTAGCCACCTGCAAACTGATTGGATATCTCTACTTTGACTCCTAATGCCAAGAGAAAATGAACTCTGCTTATCAAATGATGATGTTCGGAAAGCTGATTCGATACAGCTCGCATTAAATATACTCACTGCAGCTGTTCCCATAACTCCACCGGTAGCCTGCATATTTTGTGCTAAAGATAGTAGATAGTACAAATAGTAGATAGCAGAAACAGTTCATTTCAAGGCCAGCCTGTGCAAGCTGACTATTTAAATGCATGACTAAGGCAGTTTCATGCATGTTACATTGCCAATTTTGACACTATTTTCTGGAACACTCTATATAAATTCCAGCAAAATAATGTCAACACAACATACGACATAATGCAAATGCCTTCCTGTTGAAGTAATTCCTGCAGTACTTCTTTTTTCACACCACATGGTGAGGCCTTCTGAAGCGTTCGTATAATTTAACATTTAGAAACATCTTCTACAGATAAAAAAACACAATCTCCGGCAAGTTACAACATTTTGTTCTGAAGTGAAACCAGTATAGATACTATCAGTTTATATATTGAAAAAAATATAATTGTTACCTCATGGAAGGGGTGTCAAACTCAACCACTAAATGGGCCACATTAAAAAATCTCAGCAAACCTGTGGGCCAGCTGTGTTTTTGTGTCATTTTTACTTAACATTTTGCCATGACGTGGACGGGCCGTTGTTTATTCAAAATATGCCAAAACTGCAACAGCAAAATAGGCACTGAATACTTATTTTAAAATAATTCTAAATAAAAATAAATTGTTTTAGGTATATTTTTAAACGACCTATTTGCCTGATCTAGACACCAGGCTTTTCTTTTTGTGTAAACACCAGCTCATAGATTGTTGCTGGGGGGCAGGACACACACAATGTTGCAGTGCATGCCGGGGACTGTAGTGCATCTCAGGGTGAAACGGGCAAAGAAGAAGAGAAAATTAATATAATTTTGCAGGCTGAATAGGACTGTGTCATGGGCCTGACTTGGCTCATTTTTTTTGCAATTTTAAATGCAAAGCACTTCATGAATCTGGTTTGTAGCTCATTTACTCACTCAAATTTAGCAGGCAAGATTTTCCACAAGGGGGCACCATTAGCAGTAGTTGTTGGTGCTTCATAAGAGTAGTGCTTCACATTAATGTTACTGTGTCCTTGTTAAAACACATATGGATACTTGGCCATTTTGCAAATGATTTTGTCATGCCTGGATGATGAATGTGGTTATGTCCTGTGGCACTGCAAAGACCTCTGAAGGCGTGTCCTAATTCTGGCATTATGGCCATATTAGAAACGAATATTTGTCTAAGCAGATTTCTTTATGGCAATAATGAGTGCTGTTTTTGAAAATCACTGCTATCGTTGCTGATTCATTTTACCATATGTAATTTTTTTCTTTCAAACATTGGACATTGGAACACTTTCAGACATTGGATCCTCAAGTGTATTACAAGGTAATTAAGAAGTCAAAATATGAATATTGCTACATTCAAGCTAACGCTGCATCACATAGAACTAACATGATAAGATAGGCAAACTCACCAAAATACCCCAGACAAACCAGCAAGCTTTGTCAGCAGAAGCTTACACTGTGAGTAGCCAGTGTTGAGACACAATAGCAACTTCATTGCAATGCATGTCAGCTTGTAATTCTGAGGATCCAGAAACACTGTGTGGGAACAAACATTACTTTTGGAACCCTTTTGTTAACATTAGGACACAAAAGTGATGATTATCATTTGAGTTCCTAATTTGGCATGATGTTGACTACAGAAACACACAACTCCAGAGGTCTGTTGGTTCTCTCTCTGTATACAGATTCTCCTTCCACTGTTGCCATATGGCAACAAAATAATAGTGACGGATTACATTATTTTTCTTAGGTTTGTTTTGAATCACTCTGCCTTTGGCATTCATTTCTAATTCTTAAAATGTTGTTATTGCCATGTTACTGTTGAGTGTGGCCTACTTCATAAAAATATCCAAGTGACCAGTGAGTGGTAGTACACAGTAAGTGTTTCTAATAATGTGGCCAGAAAGTGTAATTATCACAATAAGCTCAATTCTAAAAGGATTCATTCCAGGACATGGTAAAAGACACACATAGAGTATGTAGAGACGTGGTTTTTTACTGTATCACTGTGTTTTTAGTAGGTAGCAATAGCCTCTAGGCAAATTAACAAGAACAATTTTTTTGTCTACAAAACTGTTACATCTTAAAAATTCAGTCAGTTTCAGCGCTGACGTTAACTCTGTGTGCTGAGCCTTAGCTCTGAAACCTAATTTTTGTCCCACTTCCTCTGTGATTAAATAAGAGGAGAGGAAACTAACACAGATTTGAACTCTTTATCTGTTTACACTGTAAAAATTCTTGATTTAGTCTAGCGTTCGTTCCCCCATATGGCTTTGGATGGCATTATTCATGTACTGCATCAGAACAAACAGCGCTATGGCCCAATTCTTCTAACGCACCCACACCCACACAAACATACAGAAAATAGATAAATTGTTGCCTGATTTAAAATAGGAAAAAAGAGACGCACTCACACACTCACACACACGCACACACACACACACACACACACACACATTATAAAATTCATCTGGAAGCTTTAAGACTATGTGGGTTGGCACAAAGGCCGTCTTCCTCCCACTGCCGTTAGAGAGAAAGGGAAATCAACCAACTCAACGAGCCATCACGGCATGGTGCATGTGTGGGGTGGGGTGTGCGGTGGGGGTGGAGGGGGGGTCCTTTCCTTCTCATCATTCCCATGCAGTGTGAGATTACTGTGGGGACCCTGGGGATATCGCTTCAGTCTGTGTGTGTGTGTGTGTGTGTGTGTGGGTGTGTGTGTGTGTGCTCACCAGAGATCAGCATAGTCTGTGATTTTGTGTGTCTATGTGTGTGTGTGCACATTTATGTGTGTGTCAGGATATGGGGGAGTATCAGATGGAGTGTGTGCATGTGTGAAAGAGACATTCAAACAGCTTGAGCAGTAGCAGATCAACAGGGAATAATAATTCATATTAGACACACACACACACACACACACACACACACACATCATCATCATCTAAACCACTTATCCTTCTGGGTCGCGGGGGGAGCTGGAGCCTATCCCAGCTGTCATTAGGCGGAAAGCAGGATACACCCTGAGTGTCAAGAGCCCAAGAGCTTCTCCACTACAAGATTGATACTACTTGAATTCATTACATTTGAAGGCCTGGGCAACACCTTGAACTCGTCATCATGTTCCTCAACCCATTCCTGACCAATGTGTGCAGTGTGGCACGGTGCATTATCCTGCTCAAAGAGGCCACTGCAATTGGAAAATACCACTGAAGTGATGCATCTGGGTCTTAAGGTAGGTGGCATTTGTCAAATTGGTGTCCATGTGAATGCCCAGACACAGAGTTATCCAGCAGAACACTGCCAAGAGCATCCATCAGCTTGTCTTCATCCCACAGTGCGTCGTCCAGTGCCATCACATCCCCAACGGTGCACACATACCTGGCTGTCCACGTGATATGAAAGAAAATGGGACTCGTTAGACCAGGCGCCCTTTTTCCATTGCTCCAAGGTCCAGTGGACTGGAGCAGAGATCCACTACAAAAACTGGATATGACCACCGCGTTGTCTCCAGCTGAACATGTCTAGTTAGAGACCCAATGTGTTGTTTTTAACAAGTCTGTTTTAAAAATGTAGAGATTTATAGACACTCACAGGGCTTTTAAGCATCATCCTCCCCAGATTTAATTATCCCATAACTCCATTAAAAATTTATGTGACTTCTGCCACAGTAGCCTTTCTGTCTTGTTCAGACCAGATGGCATAGCCTTCATTGTCCTTGCGCATCAATGAGCCTTGGGCAGCCCCCTGTTGCTGGTTTGAGGTTGACCACTGCTGGTAGGTGATCACCACTGCTGACCAGGAGCACTCCAGAAGCCTTGCCATTTTGGAGATGGTCTGACCCAGTCATCTGGCCACAATGATTTGGCCCTAGTTGAAATCGATCAGGTCTTTGAGCCTTCCCATTTCTCCTACATTCAACTGGATGACTACAAGAACCAACTGTTTCCTTAGCATCTGATATACAGGGTGATTCAAAAAGATTTATCCGATTTCAAAATGATTTATTTCACTTATAATAAATAATTATAAATAATTAAATAATACAGAACAATGAAGTAAACTGAGTGTGAGCATAAAGTTTATTATGTAATTGTACAAGGTTTCAATATGAACCTCCTCCAGCTGTACAGACAACATCAACACCATAGTCAAATTTATCCCATACTCGATTGAGCATGTTGGGTATCGCTGCACTCACAGCTCTTTCAGTGCGATTTCGGAGATCATCAAGTGTTGTAGAACCAACGACGAACGCTCTGAGCTGTTGGAGGTTCACAGCCCACGAAAATCACGCTGCACAGTTATGACGGATTCACTCTTATTGAAGTGGAGAACGCAGAAGGCTTTCTGCTCAGGGGTCGCATCTCTTCACAGACTGAAGGGAGCCATCTTCATCTTCATGTTCTGACAGCCAGAAACTCTATGACCCTCTCTTTCAATTGGATTGTGATTGGTTCCTAGGTTGTAAAAATATGGCACTTTGAAATTGGATGAAATTGAATCTTTTTACATGCTGTACTGTTACGAGATATTTGGGCAAGACAAAGGACATGCAAGGCTTGTGTCACTGAAACCAAGCACTCCTGGCTGATTAAAGCACTGGCTATGTATAGCTTTTTAATTCTGATTGTAATGGAAATAAAATGAAAAAGAAAAATATATACACATATATATATATATATATATATATATGTATATATATATATATATATATATATATATATATATATATATATATTTCATGGGAAAATCGGATCTCATCTAGGCACATTGGGAATGCATTTTATTGAAAATTTCAAATGGAATATGGCCAAAATATATCCAGATACAATCCAGACATAAAACATGTTAAGGCATGGTGTAAACAAGCTCTGTGTGTCTGTGTGTGTGTGTCTGTGTGTGTGTGTGTGTGTGTGTGTGTGTGTGTGTGTGTGTGTGTGTGTGTCCTCTTTTTCTTTTCCAGCTGTATCACAGACCTCCCATGAGTACCTGCTGCACTGGAGCTTTGATCACAGGTCTGCTGGAGTGCTACAGGATCTAGAGATGTAACCTGTTCCTGGAGACGCGGGTTTCATCTTTTCCCCCAAAGCCTCCCCAGAGCCCCCTCCGGACCCCCCAGACCAGCTCAGAACTGCAGAGAAAACTGAAAAGCTTGCTCACAGACAGCTGCGCTGACAGACACTCAGAGGTTTTATAGCAGGTGATGGAGTTAAACTACGTTCATTCATTAAGTCCCTAAAATAAGAGCTGATGATGAGAACAGCTCTCTCTCCCCCCCCCTCTCTCTCTGATCCTTTCTTTCTAACTCTGATTATTTCTTTCTTTTTCTTTCTTTCTCACTGATTTCTTTCTTTCTTTCTTTCTTTCTTTCTTTCTTTCTTTCTTTCTGTCTCACTCTGATTATTTTCTTTCTTTATCCTTTTCTTTCTCTCTCTCTCTGATCATTTCCTTCTTTCTTTCTTTCTTTCTCTCTCTCTCTCTCTCTCTCTCTCTCTCTCTCCTTTTTTTCTCTTTCTCATTGTCAATCTCTCTTTTTCCTCTTTTTCTATCTCATTCTTTTTGACTCTCAGCTCTCTCAGCTTTGGTTTTATTTCTGTTTGTCTCCCTCTTTCTTTCTATTTTTTCTCATTCTCTTTGACTCTCAGCTTTGTTTTTCTTTCTCTCTCCTCTCTTTCCTTCATTCTCTCTCTCTCTAAATGAACAGCTCTGCTTTTTTCTCACTCTCTCTCTCGCTCTTTTTCTCTCTTTGATCCAATGTTCAGTTGTTCGTCAATTCCCTTCCCTATGATTGTGTGTGTACTTGTGTGTGTGTGTGTGTGTGTGTGTGTGTGTGTGTGTGTGTGTGTGTGTGCGCACGAGCGCGCACTGGTCTGCTTGTTTTTGATTAAATCCGGAGCAAACGCCACCACCCCACACAAAAAAGTGAGGCAACAGCAAGGAAATCTTTCAATCTGTCGCCATAGCATGATAATAAAACCCCATCTATCAGAGTGATATTGGCAGGAACAAATTGGTTTGGGGAAACAAAAGCAGCTTGGGTTTGCTAGTGTGGGTTTGTGTGTGTGTGTGTGTGTGTGCGCATATTAGCGTGTGTGTGTGTGTGTGTGTGTGTGCGTACCCATTTTAAAATAACGTGCAAAGACGGTAGAGGCATAAAACCTGCCTTGCCAGGGAGAAAAAATGTGAAAGAATGCAGACTGGTCATGGCGGCTTAGCCCATAGTGGAGGTGAACTGCATGCATAAGACTGAAACATCATGATTTCACTTATGTGTTAGCACTGTGACAAGTTCACACCCCATGTTCGCTTGAAGTTGCCTTTACGTTTTCACTATTTAGCAGTTATAATGGGACAATTATCCTATTCTTTTTCTTTCAATAGTGAGTAAAAGTGATGGTTCTTTTTTCGAAGTAAAAGAATCTGCTGCACTCTGTAAACGCTCTCAAAAATTCAGGATGTAATGTTAACTCAGAAGCCCATTAAGCCTCAAAACTAGGCCGTTTTGCCTTCATCCTGTTTGCCATGTTTCAACCACGAGTGCATTTGCACAACAACATCAAGCGACGCTTCCATTACAATCAGTTAAGCTGTCAACACAATCCACAAGTGGCAGGAAGTGATGTGATGTGTTATATTATTTCACATTCACATCTTTACAAACTCTTGCTAACAGTTCAATATTACTAGACAGCTCAACACACTTGGAGGAGAACACTAGTTCTGTTTGATCCAAATCAAAATCATTATGCTGTTTACATAATTCCTGAATGTGTGAGGTGTAGCCCAATTGACCAATCCCAAGCTGTTCTTTTCCATCAGCTCTCTAATCACTACTTAGCAACTGTAAACAGTGGTCTGTACATTTGGGAATTGCAGAGCTTTTACTACAAAAGCAAAAATGGCAAAGCAAATGTCCACTTTAGTGCATTCAAGTCATCAAAGGTAAGACATAAATAGTTCATGAACATTTTTCCTGCCCGCCATAGACTTTTAGATTTATAAGCTATGATATATATTTTTTTCCTTTGTCAGGCCTGAATCATCCAGTGGGTTTTATAGGCACCTGCCTAGGGGTCACTAGGGAGCCCCTGAAAGCAATTATGAAAACATCTTAACAGCTGTCGCAGTGGGAAATGTACTAGCAGTACAGTGGAAAAAAAGAACCTGTAAAGAATTTGCCATTGAGTGTGTTTACAAGCACTCTATAAACTGATCATAATTGGATTTCTGAAGTTATCTGATTATTACTCTGATTTCTTAGATCAGACTAAGGTCTAGAAATCTGATTAAGAAAGAGAGTGGAATTTTAGCTCAATGATCAGATTTCTCAGTGCATGTAAACCCTTACTCTGATTTCTTTCGGATTTTTCAGTCTGAGCATGTGCGAAACAGATGGTGGTACCAGAAACAAGCGAGCAGCATTCTGAAAGAAACTACCTGCTTGACGAAATAAAGAATTTAAATATTCTTCATCTTCTAGATGATGTATGTTCATATTTTCAAGTAAAGCCGTGGCATGAAGTTTTACATTACATTTATGTCATGTCTTCTTTTGTGAGTTTATTGGCCGATTATAATCCGATTATTGTCTGACCTTTGTAGACCAGAAGTTTCCCTATTATCTGATTACTGAAGTGCATGTTTATGCGTTGATCGGATTACTGACAAAATCTAATTTTTTTGCAGTTATCGGATTAGTTAGTGCATGTAAACTCAATGTGTTACAGCCTAACATCTTAATCTTGAACTAGAAGTGAAACCTGTTGCTTTAACCGAGTAGAGAATGTCTATTTCTAAATCCCGTTGATTGATTCATCCTTGTTGGCAGTGATCTGCAAACTGAGCTAAGATATAAATAAAAAAAAACAAAAACATCCCAGCCATGGTACTATGGCTTTAGTTAGGATTCTTGATGATTTTGTTTTTAAGTTTGCTGCTTTTTCTGTCTTTTTCAGCTGTCCAATTTTAATTGGTGTAGCCATCATTGGTTTAATTGATGTAGTCTTGTTTGTTAACTGCAGACACATGCTTTATAGGAAAGTGTTGCATTGGTTGTTGGGTTTATGTTAACCTGTGTTCATGTTAATGTGTACATAATTTTGCTATTGTATTTTCACAGGGATATTGTGCAGTAGTGTGTTGCCATTGTGGTGCTGCGTAGGTCTCATGTATCTTGCTGTGACAACTCAAAAGAAAGCATTTTGCAGTTGAAGTCTAAAGATACTGACTTCATGTGCAGACCTGGTGGTTCCAGTATAGACATCCTGAGGTCTTTGTGACACAATGTGATACTACATTTGAATGCTTCCCAGTTGTAGGACAAGGTGGACGACTTTCCATTCAAGCTAGCAGGCCCAGTCATTTTAAAGTGATGAGGACTGTTGTTGCCGCCGGCAGTCTGTAGCAGAGTTATTGGAGTGGAAGATAAACACTCAAACATTCAAACATTGTGCTGTTCCTGGCTGTCAGCAGGCAAATGCAGCCTTCCAAATGACCCACACATCCAAAAGAAAAGTCTAGAGTGTATTTCTTGCAGTGTCTCTGTTTGTTCTGTACACTTCTACCTGAACTGCTTTGGAATGAACCAATCAGAACTGATATTATCTGTCTTTACAATCTGATCACTATCACTGAATTATATTGCTTGTATAAGAAACTAAGGCTCATGCACAGGGAGAGTGAGGCTGGACGGCATTACGGTAAGAAACATTACAGTAATAAATCCTAAAAGGCATCCGCACAAAAAGAGTCAACTTAAACTGCAGGTTTTGGATGGAATTTTACAGTGGATGATCCCCCCCACCCCCCCTTCACACATGGACACATGTGCGCCCACACACACTTTTCCATTCAACGCCAGTTGTAATTGCTCTCGACCGGCCCTCTATTAAATCCTGTAAAATCCTTTGAGAGTCGCAGCCTCGGACGTCTGGTCAATGCAGATACATTTTAATCGTCAGGTTTGGAAAGGCGAGCGGCCGCGCACTTCCCGCCGAAAAACAAAAGCAAATGAGCTTGGAAGAAGTTGCCCGAGCAATCTCGAGTAAAGCGATTCGCCGTCTAATCCTCTTTCTGCCTTTTCTTTAGTTTTCGCCTAAGCGTCCCCTAAAGCTGCCCAACCTCCCCACCCTCGCTTTTTGGCTGCGACGTCCACCTTTAATCTGTCCTTAATTCGTGCCGCATGTCAGACAAGCTGCGTCCCTCGTGCCCTTTGAGCTTTTGAACACTTTCCCTGTCTGTAATCCTGGGCAGCTTAGCGTTGGTCATACGGCCGCTGGACGCTTTATCGGTGGTCCAGCACAAGCACAGGCTGGAGACGGGCCACCTGGGCCATGCCAGCCTGACCGACTGCCCGCCTGTCCTGCCAGTGCTGCTGTGCCAGGAGCTCTACCTGACCTGGATCAGTTCAGCATACAGTGTTGGGCTGAAAGAGTGGAGGTGAAGATATGCATACCTACAGCTCTCTCTCTCTCTTTCCTGTCTCTGTTTCCTTCTCTATCTCTCTCTCTCTGTCTCTCTCTCTCTGTTTCCCTCTCTCTCTCTCTCTGTCTTATTTTTCTCTCCCTCTGTCCCTCCTCTCCATCTTTCTTTCCCTCTGTGTCGAACCCCCATCTGTCTTTTTCTCTCTCTGTCCCCTTTCTTTCTCTCTTCATGTCTCTCTATCTTTTTCTCTTTCTGTTCACATCTCTCTGTTTAACTTCCTCACCCCATCTCTCTCTCTCTCTCTCTTTCACTTTTTCCTATCTGTCTCCCTTTTTCTCCAAGTGTCTCTCTATATCTCTCTATATTCTCTCTATATCCTTCCTTTTTGCTCTCCCTCTCTGTCTCTTTCTTCTCTCTCATCCTTTTCTCTTTCTTCATATCTCTGTCTCATCTCCCCCTTTCTCTTTGTCTCACTTTCGCCCTTTCCCCTCCCGCTTCTCTCTGACTCTCTCTCTCTTTTCATTTCTGTCTGTCTCTCTTTCTCCTCCATCCTCTCCATCTCTCTCTCTTTTTCTTGTCTCTCTCTATGTCTAGCTCCCCTGCCTCTCTTTCTCTCTTTTACTTTTTCCCTCTCTCTCTATTTCTCTCTAAGTCTCTTTCTCAGCCTTTCTCTCTGCTTCCCTCACTTTTTCTCTTTCTGTCTGTCTTCATCTCTTTCTGTCTCACACCCCTTTCTCTTCATGTCTTGCTGTCTCTCTTTCCCCTCCTGCTTTTCTCTTTCTCTCTCTGTCTTTCTTAATGTCTCGCTCTGTCTCCCTTTCCCCTCCTGTCTCTCTCTCTCCCTTCATGTCTCTCTAAGTGTCTGCTGTTTCTCTTATTGTCTCTTTATGTCTCTCACTGTCTTCCTCCCCTTGTCTTTCTTTTCAGCTCCCTCTTTCTCTTCATCTTTTTCTATCTTACCCTCATCTCTCTCCCTCTCTCTCATTTTCATTCTATCTTTTTCTTTTCTTTCTCTCTCTTTTTCTTTCATTCTACCTCTTTTTCTTTCTCTTGTTGACTCTCGTTGTCTCTCATTGTCTTTTTGTCTCTTTTACTTTTTCTGTCTTTCTTTTTCTCCAAGTATCTCTCTCAGCTTTCCTTTCTCAACTTCTCTCCCCCTTTCTTTCCCTCTCTGTTTCTCTCTATTCATTTCCCTTTCTCTCTTCATCTCTCTCTGTCTCGCTACCCTTTCTCTTCATGTCTCACTCTCCCTCTTCCCCTCCTTCTTTTCTCTCTCTCTTTCCCTCTCTTTCTTCATGTCTCACTGTCTCCCTTTTGCTCCCCCACTTCTTTCTCTCTGTCTCTCTCTCACTTCATGTCTCTCTATTTCTTCTCTGTTTCTCTTCATGTCTTTAGGTCTCTCTCTGTCTTCCTCCCCTGTTCTTTCTTTTCATCTCTATCTTCCCTCATCTCTCTCTCTCTTTCTCTATCTCTCAGTCTCTGTCATCATGCCTCTCTCTATGTCCTCCTCTTTCTCTTTATGTCTTTTTCTCTGTCTCTTCTCTCTCTCTCTTCATGTGTCTCTCTATGCCCCTCTCTTTCTCTCTTCTTTTCCATTCCCACTCATCTCTCTGTTCATATTCTGAGCTCCTCTATCCAACCTTCTCCTTTCTGTTCTTTCTTTCACACTTTTTTCTCTCCTTCTCTCACCTTTCTTACTAGTTCTCTTTCATGTTTCTCTCTCTCTCATCCATCTCTTCTCTCTTCCTCTCTCTCTCACCCATATAATTCTGTTCACCTTGTCACCTCCACCTTTAAACAAAGCTATCTCATTACCGTGGGTCCGTAAGCCGATGCATCACTGTCATACAAGCAGCCAGTGAAATAAACCCCAAAAACACTGCTAAGTGAAGAAAAACCCCATATATGTAATAGGCTAATGGAATTATGTTTGCTTTAGCCTGGACCCTGCAGGGCAATGATTGTATTGGCTTATAAATCGAGAGCAGAGGGCCGGTCTCTGCTGGGGATGTGTTTGTGTTTCATAATAATCTGACTTCATTCTGTCCCCTCATCATTACTATCACCTGTGTCTTGTTATCAGTCTAGTTGTGAGTATAGATAGATCCTATTTCTGTTAGTGTTGTAAAGACTTGGGCCCTGTTTCATGAAGCCATAATGAGTGTAGAAACAAGGAAGTGGTTTTAATGTTATGGCTGACCTTTGTATGGTCAGGTAACAGGGTTGAATGAATGTTGAGTGACTAAAATGTACATTCTTCTGAACCTATAATGGATGACTCATAATGCTTTCAGTGTTCAATGCAAATGGATTCAAATACTAATGCAACAATAATAAGACTTTTGAGGTATTTTAATAATTTCAAGTTAAAGTGTAGTTATAGTGGGCTGGGACAGGAAACAGGTTGTTGTGAAGGACACTTGAGCTTAAAATGTCTTTTTATCCTTACTTTTCAATGCATATTTGCAATTATAATATCAGTGGGACACAATTTGCAATCAACCATCTACTGTGCTCAGTGAATGGACTGGCTGGCACTTTGTTTTCCATATATTTTTAGTTCTCTAGTTCTCTAGTTCTCTGATCTTGACCTTCTCCCCTTGTTCTTTGACTTTGATTATAGATACATCTGCACTTGATGGCTTGACCCCTGCTCAGACCTTTGACCATGCCTTGGGATATCCCAAGTATCCTTCTCTGCAATAACCCAGCCTTGACGTTAAATTCAAGTGGTTGTTTTCTATTTTGCAGGCAGCCATATCTGTCCAGCACGGGAGGAGTGAGACAGGAAGGGCAGGGATTGCTTGAGTCACTTTCCACCCCAGAAGATCCAACAGGCAACATGACAGTATTGCAAATGGCTGCAACGGAGTTTCAGTGAATCATGGAAGTATGATGAAGGGTCAGAAGCTTGGCTTGATAGTTGAAATAACTGTTTATCTCCTCTGTAATATGATTTTTTTCACATCTGTCATTACCCACAGCTCATGGAATAGACCTGTCACAATGAAGTGATGCAAATATGATGGCAGGCCAGTCTAATTCCCAAAAAGGTGGAGTCATAAATGTGCATTCTGAAAAAAATGAGCAATGTCTCAATTCTTGGACACAATATGCTGCCTAAAAATACTGAATTTCTTACTTTCCATCCTCTCTTATCTAAAGTTCTGTATTGAGTGTCCATCAAGAAGTTACCTTGCTTTCTTTTGAAATGTTCCCAATGTTTGGTTTTCACAGTTACATTTTTAAAATAAAGCACCAAAAATAACTTTGGTTTGTTTTGTTAGTGGGCGGCACGGTGGCACAGTGGGTAGTGCTGTCGCCTCACAGCAAGAATGGCCTGGGTTTGATTCCCGGCCGGGCGACCAGGATCCTTTCGGTGTGGAGTTTGCCTGTTCTCCCCGTGTCTGCGTGGGTTTCCTCCGGGTACTCCGGTTTCCTCCCACAGTCCAAAAACATGCAGTCAGGCTGATTGGACACGCTAAATTGCCCCTGGGTGTGAGTGTGTGACTGTTTATGTCTGTCTGTCTGCCCTGCGATGGACTGGCGACCTGCCCAGGGTGTGTCCTGCCTTCTGCCCAATGACAGCTGGGATAGGCTCCAGCACCCCACTGTGACCCAGAAGGATAAGCGGTTTAGATGATGTATGTATGTTTTGTTAGAATAAATCAGCTACACTATATAGCCAAACATCCCCATCTAATAGTGGACTTGGGCATTTAGCCACACATATTTATGCCTCATTTTATGGATCGTAAATATGTGTGGCTAAATGGCCAAATCCACTATTATATGGGGATGTTTATGCGATCTCCATAAACATCAACAGCAGGATGGATCATATTAAGGAGCTCTTTGACTTTCTACATGGCACTATCGCAGGATACCACCATTCCAGAAAGTCAGTCTGTCAAATTCTGCCCCTCTAGAGCTGCCCTGGTCAAGTCTAAGTGTTGCTATTATGAAGGAAAATGTCTACAAGAAAGAACATCTCAACCAACAAGTACTGAAGCACGTAGCTTCAATTGCAACACTAGAGTTCCAGACTTCCTCTGGAAGCAACGTCACCACAAGAACTACTCCTCAGAGCTTGGATGGGGTTTCCATTGCTGAGGAGCCATACACAAGCATAACACTGCCATGTGCAATGCCAAGTGCTGGCAGATGCAGAAAAATGCTACCTGCACAATTGTACAGTGCCAATAAAAAGTTTGGTGGAAAACTCTGACATGAATTGGAACAGCAATGGACATCAGTGCAATTTCACTAATGCTCTTCAGGCTGAATCCCTTTACCTTTAGAACCCTAGATTTTTGGGGATTTTTTTGGTATTTTGGATCAATTACAATTATAAAGTATTAACATGAGACAGTCACATGTGCCATATGTTGTTATTTTCAGGAGACCCTGGGCTACTTAGATATGCCATTATTTGACATGTAAATCCTAACAGAAATTTGATATCTTTATGAATTTGTGTTATTTCTGATCAAAAATTTACCTAGCGCCCATTCTTTGCTTATAGAGATCTTGAAAACAAGTTGCATCTCAGATACCTTTTCAGAAATTGTTAGTCTGGAGTGTCTGCGAGCTATATATATATATATATATATATATATAGGCATATAATCACAATCACCGGCCACATATTTCATTACATGGTTAATGAAGAAGCTTTCACTTTTCTTCCAACTGCAGGTCAGAAAACTGGAAATGTCTAAGTAAAATCCATTGCATACTTATGTACATTTGACATTACAGCCTCAAACATAAAATATTACAACGTATTCTTTGTTATATTTGTACATATTTTAAGTTGTGACATAAATTGAGCTGCTTCCACGCTAACTGGATGTGCATCATCCACCTGCAAGTACATTCAAACTCTGATTTGATCCATTGCATCACTTTTTTTCATGATCTGTCCACCAGTACTTCATGACGGGATCCTTTCAGTGGTCATCCACTACTATGGTTCTTCTATGGTCTGCCAGGTTTGTGAAGCTCTCATGTCATGCTTGCTAGTTAGGGGCGTGTCTGCTGAATGTCCTGGCATGTGGATCATGTTTGTACCTTAAACGTTTCTGAAGTTATGAAGGCTAGAAGTGACCTACCATTTTGCTCGCAAATTGCAGGCTCTGAGTCTTAAATAAACCATGTTCCAAAATCTAAATAATGGGAAGCAGAATGGAGGCTATTATGTAAGCAAAGAAACTACATATGCATTCCCATGATTTTAGAGTGAGATGTTCAACAAACACATATAGTCCACATACTTTTGGCCATGTAATGTATTCGCTAGCAGTTTGGATTTATTTTGCAATACTCAGCTTTACCTCCATCAAAGTGTCTTCCTGTGTATGAAGAGCTTTGTCTAAATAATGGTTTGACAGTTTTCTTATCTATTATTAAAAGCACATATTGGAACTCTATTGAAGGCACAACAAGGAGATAAAATAAATTATTCCCACGGTAGCACTTTTGTGAATCGTTCCTTCAGTTTTGAAGTTTGCACAGAAAATGGCGAGATCTGATCAGCATTCTGTTTGGGGTTATTGTGAATTGACAAAGAAAACATGCTCATTTTTTTAAAACATTTTGAAACGTTTGAAAGGTTTATTTCTCAAACTGTGCATGTCCTACACCATCAGTTGTCCGTCAGATCTTTAACAGACTAAAACATTCAATGCTTTACAAAGTGTCCTACTTGTGTCCTAACTGCACTATCCAGTATGACTCAGGGGAGCCTGGGCTGGATCTTGGTACCTCTCAGTGTTTCTTCCTTAAGATTTCCCTCCATCTATCACCCTCAGCGGTGCTCATTATGGGGATAAGACTCTCTTTCTAGAAAGCTGATTTGGGACAGTGCTATTGTCAAATGCACTATGCAAATAAAACTAAACTGGGATGAGTTTTGGTCAAATCATATGCATGACACAATGCTGTGAAAAAGTATTGGCACCCTCTTCGATTTTCATATTTGTCACACTTCACTGTTTCAGATCCTTTGATCCTTAAACTAAATGCAATAGAAGACAAAGACGACCTGAGTAAATGCAAAATGCAGTGTGGATAAAGTAACTGCCGCCCTTAGATACTCAGTCAACTACCTCTGTGAAACTGAAGGATTCTTTGGAGTAATGCCATAGAAGAGCTATGCTTGTTTTTCTAAAGAACCTTTCAGTGCATGACTACTTAAAGAATTTTCGTAAATGAGATAAGCAAATGTAAGGATTCTTTTCAATTTTAAAAAACCTCCATGTGATAAAAAAGTTCTGTATCGATTGAAGGGTTTCCTAGAACCAGTCATACAAGCCAAGAACTAGCCAGAAACCTTTATTTTTAAGATTGTAACGTAGAACAAAAATCCATACACTAGATAGCGAAGTACATAATGTACAGTACAAGAACATGGTGTATAGTGCCCAACACATTGCGAATCGTCAAATCTCTGTTAGAGCTGTGATTTGAGTGGATCTATGGTTGATGTGTTCCTCCATGGATCCTCAGAGAGTCCATTAATTAGTTGAGAGCTTGAACCTTCTCAGTCTTCTACATTACATGCCCTCTTGCTACCACCATCACACCCATAAGTGTAATGTTCCTGAAATGAGACAGGAACGTGCCAGACATCTCATTCCACGCATTGTAATGGATATCTCAAAGCATGAGAACAAGAGGGGAATATAAAATTCCATAAACTGTGAGAAATTGTTTGGGTCGGTGCTGTGTAGCGGGTCTCCGAGGAGCGCCAGGCTTTGTGTGTTGTTGACGTTGCTTAATTAGCTGGATTCCCAGGGCGAGGTTGCCGGGAGAGCCACCTGTACTACGCACACATACCTCAAAACATTTGTGTGGAGTGTGGTGCCTCCTGCCTCCGAGGGCCAACTCGCACTAATGCCTGCTCGACTGGGATTGACTGGCATTTATGCAGAGAAGGGCAAAAAACAACAACAGACGTTCCAGCACCTAACTCAGGCATATACAGGCAAGATCCACACATGCAATTATGCACCTCACATCCATCCTCAAGCTCTGTCTCTTATGCACATTAAAAAAAAAAAAGCATTAAAAAGAAAAATACATAATATAATCCCAAAACGAGTCCCCCAAAAATAATTAATTAAAACGAACAATCATTTGCGGAGATGAAACCTCATTTTGTGGTGGGTTTTATTTCCCCTGGATTATGCATTTCAAGGGATTACACATCAACGGCATAAAAAGAGCAGCTTTTCTTTTGGCTCGCCTAAAAACATGTGAGAAAGAAAAAGAGCAGGCAAAGCCGATGACACCGTTCCAAACTCGGAGGAAACGGCCGTGCTTGAATTTGACGAGATTACATCTGTTTATTTGATTTTTCAATCTCGTCTTGGACAGATTAGGGGACAGCTAAGCTCTTTAAAACGCACATCAAGGACTCAATTACCGGCCGGCGAAAAGGGCTGCAGACTCGGAGGCCTGTCAGGCTCTGTTAGTCGGTTCCGTGTTTACAGAATAACTTGTTTATAGCTGCTTGGCGCTAATCTCATTGTAATGCTACCCTAATCTGGTATATACAGCAGAACTGATCTGATGTTTTAACTTTTGTTTTCAATGTTCTGATCCAGCTTCTCTGCCCGAGATCCTGATCCGGGTCTAATATTAAATTTATCTGCTGATAAAGTGCACATTTACCTTGTTTGGTCCAGACCTTTAGACTTTTCAGTTTGGTCCAAACCAAAATAGCAGGTGTGAAAGATGCCTCGGACCTCGATCTGGACCAAAGGACCCAAATCTGGTCTGATTAATAGAGGCGGTCTCGGTCTGGATCAAACTGAACCATAGTTTCGTTCGTTAATGCTGTGAAAACACTTTTTTGGATGGTTTGGACTTTTGGACCAATTACAGGAAGTCAAGGCAGACTATCGTCACCTACTAAACAATAGAATGAGAAAAAGAACTGGAGGAGGAGTAAAAATGGCCTGTGGTAGTAACAGGGAGAGAAGATGAAATATTTAACTATAATTTGGTCTGAAATGCCAAAACCTACTTACAAAATACTGCATTTTTTAAGGGGATGAGGAGAGAGAGAGAGAGAGAGAGAGAGAGAGAGAGAGAGAGAGAGAGAGAGAGAGAGAGAGAGAGAGAGAGAGAGAGAGGATATGACAGAACAGGAGAGCAATGCCACCTGAAGATAAAGAAACTGCAACAGCAGTATATAAAGGTAGTATAGTGTCAATAAACATGATCCGTTCATCTGTTTTTCTCCATTCAAATGGAAAAGGCTACCCACTGAACCAAAAACATGCTGATGCCAGTTACACGCTTTTCTACAAACCAAATCAATGTCAAGTATGGGGAGACGACCAAACATAGGTTTGTCTTGCAAAGTTCTTTAAATTGCCATGTGAAACTAAAACTAACCGAATCGAATAGATACAGTGTAACAAAAACATGAACCTTGGTTCGGACAGCCTTAAGACCCCTACATTTGGGAGGTGGAGGCACTGCAGTGACACTTAAATAAAACACTAATTAATACATTTGTGGAGAGCTTAATCTGACAGTGATATGAATCTGAAAAAAAAGACAATTCAAATGCATTAGAATGCAAGAAAAAATGAAAATTTCATTTTGTAGCGAGTAAATTTGAAAGACTAAATGAAAATAGAATAAAAGCATGGTTTTCATCTCTTAGAAATGCAGTTGAGTGCTAGAATGCATTAAGTTTGTACTGGACTATAGCACAGGCCATCCAAAACAATATTAAAATACAGTAAAGAAGTGCAATCAAGTTTTTAATCACCTCTGCAAGAACACATACTTCAGCAATACTGCTATAGTAAAAGCAGTTCATTTTAGGATGCGAGGAATGCTACCAGTAAGGTAGCAGGTACATTCTGTCCCAATATATTTGTTTTTTTTTGTTTGTTTGTTTTTTTTAATTTTGTTTGGTTTTCACTAAATAAGTGAAATAACTGAGAAATATGTAAACTAGCCTGTTTGGACTTTAGAATACCAGCCAAAATTTATTTATTTATTTATTTAAAAATGACATCGCCTTAAATAAAACCAGATCAGACTTAAAATCTTTTGCAGACTTTTCAAAATTGCAGCATAAACCATTAAGATGTTAACAAAGGCATTCAAAGTGGTTTGATGTGAAAAGAATTCTAGAGAACCTTAGAATTGTTCACCAAAACCAAAAAATACGCGACATACCTTGACGTATGTGTAATCGATTGCACTACATGCGATGCTGGAAATGATCTCCATTTTCTGCCAGACACATTCAGACGCAGCGCTTCATGTTCCTGACCGTTCCTTGCCTGAACAACGGCGCCTACCTCATCGCTCCAACGCAGGGACATCCTGGCTTGTTTGAAGCTCCATATGCTGAGGATCACATTGCACATTGTTTTGTTCAGATTGCTTCGTCCTAGTGAGAGTTATTACAGAACATTTGGGGCCTCTTTCGAGTGAATCTCCCTGTATAACAAGACAGAAGACATGTAATGTGTTCACTAGTCTGTATTTGGATAGTGTACAATTTATATATTTGCATTGTAGATATCCAAACCCACTGTAAAGAATTATGAACTGGTAAGTATCTTTACAATGAACCATTTCGCATCAAACCACTCTGAATGTCTTTGTTTACATCTCAAACACTGACGTATGTAGGAATTTTGAAATTTGCTGTGATTGCTCTATAGCCATTACCGGTCCATTAGACGTTATTACATTCTAAGGTACATTATTTAGCGATTCCATGGACTATGCTTTGATTGTCTCTGCTATCTCTCTTTCTTGGACCAGTTCGAGACATCTTTCATTGCAACTTCTCTGAGTCGGTGATCCGTGGGAGCCATTTCAGTGATTGAAATGACCACCAGACACCAGCCTTGGCTCCGCGGGCCGTCTGCTTATTTTCTACCTTTCATTTCTCTGTGAGTCTGTATTAATGTCCCTTGGCTGGCGAGCCATGTTTGATAATGCCTAGGCTTTCTGTGAGAGGAGACGATTAATTGAATTTGTGTGATTGGACGAGAAGACGGACCCTCTGCATCTTAAAGAAAGGTCAAACACGCAGCCGAACCCAAAGGCCCAAGGGTCAGGCGTGGGAAATTGCTGCGGCAACCTTATGGCGTAAGCTATGCTGATCGGCCTTTGGATTTCTCCGCTCGATAAGATTTCCTTTCTGTTGCCTCCCATGTGCTCAACTCTTCAAGGTGCCTTGTATCTTCTTTCTCCTCTTCCTTTTCTTCTCCTAGACAGTGTATCCCATGGTTCCTTCGGAGCGGAAGCTGTCCGCAGTAACGACCGCGTGCGGGGAGTCATTTGTTCCTCTTGCCACCTAATCAATGTCCTCCGAGCTACCGATAAAGAGAGAGGCGTCCTCGTAAAGGTCACGTATACCTCGGCGGTCGGGTGTGTTTACACATGTGCGCGCACGCTTATTCACACAAAATACTTTCCCCAAGCCTTTGTGCTGTGACCTTGCCCGTGAGGAACTTTATCGGCAGAAGCATCTTCACGTTTTGAAGGTCGCCCCGGAAGACGGTCTACTGTCAGCTTATTTTCTGTAAACTTTAAACGCAACAAAAGCAGAAAAAAAAAACTCATTTTAAGCTGAAGAAAAATAAAGATAAATAAATCTTCCAGAATCCGTCTTCAAAGATTACAGCTTGACAGGGGCGACATGCCTCTGGATTTAAAGTCAATGTAAGTTCAGAGCATATATTACTCTACATTTATTTATTTACTTATTTCTCTGCTCGCTCGCTGTGCTTTGTTCCAAACCCAGAGGCGGCGTGTCCTCCGGCGGAAAGGCAAATCTTCTGCCGGCTAATCAAATAAATCCACCGCTTAAAAGAAAAAAAAGAAAGGTTTTGATGAATCTGAAATGACAAGGCAGTGCAATATTTCATTGATGCTGTGGTGGAAAAGGTGTCCTCGGTCTGGACAAAGAGTGAAACAGACCTCTTGTATCCAATCTCTGTGGCCCTAATCCACACAGAATACAGCGGATTTAAGAGTCTGGACGGCCGTCCCGTGACACCCGGTAACAGATGACAGGGAGACAGCCGGCCATTGTCACAGAGATGGAGTGTTATTATATCAGAATAACCGGAGATCAATCGCGCACCTCAGTTGCAGCTGAGAAAATGATGAGACGGCACTAATTTGGGACAAAGCTCAATCCTAGTTGGATGTTGACCACAATGGAGCTTGTTAGTCTCTTCTACAGTTCACCTTTTCTCAGCTTTAACATTTCTTCAACTTTTACACTTCATGTCAAAAGTTTGGGGATGCCTGCCTTTTTAACATGCTGGACATTTGCATTTCTTCTTCTTTATGTAGTTTTCTGGGGTTTTATGTATCAAAAACAGTATTGTTTTTGTTACTGTGCCTTTAAGACTGATATATGTAAATGACCTCTGATCTGTATGGCTGCCCTGCATTGTGCTTTCAGGCAGAAACACTCCTTATAAGCTTAATGTAAATGGACGAGGCTAAACTGCTGTAACCTGAATAGGTGGATATATAGGGACCACTCTACCGAGTTCAACTGAGGTTCCCATGGTTAAATAAATAAATAGATAGAAGTATTCAGACTATAGATATTTACAAACATTACGTTCAGTCTAAACCCAGAGCATCAGCTGAGCTTGTAATAAGCTAAATATGAACAAAATCACCATTTATAGGGTACGTTCTATTTTCTGTACCCCTAAAATTTATGCTTGTGAAAATAATCCTTTTTTTTTCTATTTTTTAAATTTCTTTCAAAGTTGATAGATTTCATTGATTTGAATTTTTAAATAAAAAAGTTTATTCAAAAAATGCTGTCCCATGTTTTCATGTTACAATTGAAACAAAGAGTTTTAGTTCATAGGCAGAGCCTTATTTCAGCCCCGCCCCTGTATTTTAGAGCAGGAAGTAAGGCTGCATCCCTGTCCCTCATGGTCGCACAGTGAACAATTCAGTTTTCTGTGTTGTAATGAAGAAATACTGTGGTTTTATGTGTTTTCAAAGCTGTGTTTGTTAGTCATGTAGTCATATTTCGAGTTTTGATCAAAGTTAGCTAAAATTGTTAGTACTGAAACTACTGAAACTACTGTCACTACTGAAAAATGTAGTAAAGTTTTGGCAGTTTAATGATTGTTTAGTTAGGACAAAATGGAATGTTCAGTCATTTTTTATTAAAAAAAAATCCATAACATGTAAAATAACCTAAGCATGGGGTCACTTGAAGCAAAAACCTTTTAGTCTAAGTCTAAGTCAATTAAATGTCCAAAATGAACTCAGAAGCAATGTGGTAAATCCATATACAAAATTAATTAAATACATAATTAAGAGCTGGCCATTTTTGACAGCATACGTTTAAATTCTGTCAGTGTTTACATATTGCATCAAAGACAAATTAGTGAAGAAAATTCAGCTTTCCAATGTGTGGGCCATTTAATACAAATTAACAGGCTCCCTTTGTTTGCCATGACTTCATATTTTGAAGTCTGTCATGGTTTAATATAAGAAAAACAATAACACATAAAAGAAATAATGCATAAGAAGCCATACATTACTCTGATTTCATCACATCTAAAAGTTGTTCTTAGGCACAATAGAAGCCCGTTACTGCATATTACTGTCATTTCATGAACGTTTTTCATTGTTTGTCATTTAATAATAATGGCATAATATAGCAGTGTTATTTGCAGAAATCATAGCCTTTAAGTAGTAGATTTATTTTAGCTTAGTTGTTAAGAGAATAAATTGTCAACCCCACAGTTTAAACGAAATGGGGTTACACTTGGTGATCCATGTGAACAACACAACAGTCCATCCATAACAGCACAATGGCTTTGTGGTTGGTCAATTAATGGTTGGTGCATTTAATACAGAATTCAATTCTGTGATGCGGTCATAGGTGCGAATTAATTATTTTACATTAGCTTTGAATATATATATATATATATTTTTTTTTTAATGAAATATAGGATTTAAAATGATTTGCATATCATGGCATTTTGTTTTTATTTACATTTTTCACAGCATCCCAACATTTTTGGAAATGGGGTTGTATATTAGGTCATAGTATTAAGCATGTAGTAGCAACTACCTGTGCATGACTGAAATGTAACAGTGACAACATTCACATTTCTAAAAGAAGGAACAGCGTCCCCAAACTTTTGATGGACATTTTTCAAGTGTTCAAAAATAGAAGATTCAGTGTGCAGCCGTGTTTTATTCCAAATCGGGCATCGTTTTTCGAAGTGCACGTCAAAGTTAATGGATTCCCATTATGTTATTTTCGCCAAGAGGCATCGTCTGGTTATCAGCGACCGAACAACGTGGCTTAAAGATCTAACAATGCTGTGTTGGTGCGTGGAAATCTGTCACCTTCAAATATGGAGAGAATGTCAATATCCTCCATTTAGCACAAATGGGGGGGCATATCAGGTGCATCAATAGCTGGATCAGAGAAAACAGCTTGAGGTAAGGGACAAAGATAGTTCCTCACGTTTTCCTTCTTTTCCCTCTTCCCACTGCGCCTTGTTCTTCTCAGCAATTAAAACTTGCAGAAAGAAGAGCGGGAGGTGGCAGGAGGGTGCGACTTTTTGAAGCGGGACACTAATTGATGTCCCGCCGGGTGCGGTGTGGAGGAGGTTCTGAGTAATCGCCCCCCTGTCAGGGACTCCTCCTGGGCCTGGGGAATGATGGAGGTGCAGCTAGGCATAGGGGCATCAATCTTTCACGGCCCCCAGGACTGGGCCACTCTACTGCCCCCAGGGAGCTGCACACTGTGGTAAAGATAGCTTGTGGTTGGCAATTCAGAATTCCATTGGCAATAAATCCACAATTCTGCCGGCAATAACTTACACCTGCAAGTAATAATGCATTCTCTCAGTGCAGATTTGTCAGTTCAGATGATTTCATCCTCTGCAATCCACCAATATTACGCTTTAAGGGTTTATTTTCTAAAGCACAATACTCCAAATGTTGACCACACAGAGTAATGACACCAAGGTCAAATTGATTCGGAAAGTTTGTGAAAATGTTCTGCAAAAAGGTTTAGGAATGTTTGATTGTTTAATGGTTGTATTGGGAATAGACTCTTAAAGTCTGCTTCACATGCTAAAATGTATTGCTTCCTTATGATGCTGTTTGCTTCTAATGAGACCCAGGCTTGTGTCAGTGAAATTACTCCATAATATAATGGATCATTCAACATGGAAGTGTGTGGTCCAATCCCCCACTCAACCATGGATCAGGAATATCACTATAATGTCACAATAAGAGTCACTGGACAAAACTTTTAACATTACCCTTCACTGGAACTAGGAGGCCTAGCCCACACCAAGACAGACAGCCCCAGACTATTATACCTCCTCAACCAAACTTTACTGTTGGCACTATGGATTCCGGGAGGTAGCATGGTTCTGGCATCTGCCAAACCCAGATTTGTCCATCACCACTCCAGCCGCTGCTTGGCATCGTGCATATCTTGGCATTGTGCATATCATGCTGCAGAAAAATAGTATCTTGTCAAGTAAAATGATCTTAAATATACTTGATAAATGTCATATTTCTCCTATTGAGATTATTGTAAAATTATTTACGTTACTTGTAGACATTACTTATAGACAGAAATAAATGATCTGCCAGTATAGTTGTCACGCATCCCTCAGGCTCTGATACACACTCCATCTCCTAGAATCCTCTGGGAGATCACTTGACTCCAGTGACTCCTGACCTGCCCTCGTGCTCCAATCAGCGCTCTCACTCACCGGAATACTAATTCTGTTCACCCGTTTTTCATGTCATAGTTTAGTTTAAAGCCCGGGCTTTGATCTATTGAGCATTCCATTGTTTGTTTGACCACAATTTATGACCATTTTGCCTGTTTTCTGGACTTTGCCTTTTTGCCTGACCCTTTTGGACTGTTATGCTTGTGTTTTTGCTCTGGCTGTATTTTCTGGATTTGACCCACACTTGTTTTGTGACCGCGAACCTGGATTGAGATCCCAACAGTAAAGCCTCTTTTGGTCTTTTTAACCGCGAGCGTCTGACTCTTTCTGGCTCGTTACAATAGTGAGATAATTTTACTTCATAAATTCACATAAAACAAGTAAAACATGTCTAGAAATAAACTAATCTTATAATAAGTGCACATCCATCTCACATTGGGAAATGTTTATATTTTGACTAGATTTAAGATCACTTGAAGTGACATGATACCAGTTTTTTGCAGTGCAGCTGCTATGGAAACCTATTTAATAAAGCTCCCAACACAGGTTTTGTGTTGATGTTGCTTCCAGAGGCAGTTTGGAACGCAGTAGAGAGTGATGCAACAGAAGAAAGGTGATTTTTACTCGCTTTAGCTCTGAAGAATCTTTGGACCCCTCTTCCTTAATCGAAGAACCAGAACCAGGAGGCCAGCTTTTCATCTGAAGCATTGTATCACGTGTGTAGTGAGCGAGGAGGCTGGACGTACCTGCAAGCACACTTGAATGAACAAAACAGACTATTAGAAACATCAAACACAAACTAACAAATTACTAAACTTAACAAAGAAACACTGACCAAATATGAGCTAGTCACACAGCAACCACACCTAACAAAGTGACAAGTAGACCAGACAAACACTGACTGAAACAAAGGGCTTGATAAAGGCTAGAGCAAATGGGGAACACCTGGGAGAGGGAGGAGACAGAGACTACAGACAGGTGAGGATACTAATAGTAAAGACAAGGAAACGGCACATGGCAGAAAGCACACGGCTACAAAACAGTAACAGACACAGGAACAAAGGGGAAACCGTAACACATTGATCTTTATTCCTTCATTATATGCACGGTTCACAGACAACACGCTGGCTCACTGAACAAAGACAGTGCTTATATAGGCTCAGGCACATAGCTGCTCCTGGACCATTGCCAACATTAGAAAGCAACAGATGTGACAGAAGTGACCATAAAGGGACAGGCAAGAATAAGTGAACAGAATGCCCTCTTAAAATGTCCCCTCAGAATGTCCTTGGGTACAGCTTACAATAAACAGGCACAGATCACTTACATATTATAATACATAATACTGAACATAATATTACACATAAAGCATACATTATGTCAGAACCCTCTGCTCTCAGTAAAACCGCTACTGCTATTTGTTTCCATTTCATAATAATAGCACTATGACAGTGCCAGGTTTAGTCACTGGGCTCTTCAGTATGACACACTCTACTGTCTGTGTCTATGGAGATTTCATGGTTATGTACTTGATTTTATACACCTGTTAGCAATGGGTGTGGCTGAAACACCTAAACCCATCATTAAGAGGGGTGTAAATATGTGTGTATACTTGAGATAATGAAGCCCTGAAATGTAATATTACCAGATTCTAAAGCAAAGAATGACATTATATATCACTGTTGTCAGAAGAAAACCTTGTACCTCCAAAATGGTAACTTTACAGGAGAAGGAAAAAACTTACTTTACTTTTAATGCAAGTCAATGGAACCAGAAATTTTTCCAAGTCATTTTGGGTCATTTCTTTTAGTTAATTCGTCATGAAATATACATACAATGCAAAGGGCAACAGACATTTTCAAATTATGTTACAAACCGAAAAACGACAAAAATGGAGATACAAGGTTTTCTTCCGACAACAGTGATATGAACAGTGCGCACTATTACTTGCAGGTGCACCATGGATTTACAGCAGATAGAACCCTGAAATGCTAAGCACTAGCTATCATCACCATGGTGGAACCGCATCCATATCCCTCCTTCTCCACAACCAGGCAGAAATATGATGAAGGAGGATGAAAGAAATAGGGTTGGGAGAGAAAGCGGGAGGGAGGAAGGGCAGGAGTGGGAGAGAAAAAAAAGTGAGAGAGAGGCTGAGTTCAGTCTAAAATAGTATAGAGTAAATCGCTTCGCTTGCTTCTTTGTCCTTAATTGCTTTCCTTTTGGAAAAAGAGCGCAGTCCTTTAATTTGTTGCTCTCCACAATAACCCCCACTTAAGAGAGTCTGTACGAGAAAATAAAGCAATTTCCCCACAACTTTAGATTTGATTTATTGGTAATGATGTGTAATAATGCCATAACGTCCTTCACCGGGATGAGAGCTAATATGCTGGTAATTGCATTATTTTCAAGCTAACAGCAAACTTATTTCCCTAGTCCCTAATAATCGAGGAGAATTCCGGCCCCAAGACACCTGGTTGAATTTTGGAAAAAAAGACAACGAGAGAGAAAAAAGAGAGAGCGCTCGCATTACAAATTGAGAAAGTGCACCGCGCCTCTCTTAACAGCATAGCTATAACAGAAACTCGCCTCCTTCACGATTTATCCTGCTGATATTGGACTTTCCAGGCCACCAAATCATCACTCATATCATTATCTGAATGCGGTGGCTAGTGCACACGGTCATCACAATCTGTGGTTTCTTCCAGCCTGGTGCTGCACAGACTGATGGGGCGACAAGAGTGTGCGTGTGTAATGGGAAGCTTTTTGACAGTGGATGGCATTCCTCAGCCAGCAAGGGGCTTCTGCAGCATTCTGCTGATTAAGAGACTCTCTCTATTGCGGACTGCCATCACAAAGAGTAAATCTCCCTCGCCCTGTCTCCTTTTTTGCCAGGGACTTGTACAAACCGCTGTGATTTAGTGCAGCCCGCTTTGCGCTACATTTGTCATATAAAATGTAATCTGTACAAAGCTCTGAACGGAGGAGACCATAAGAGCTTTGGCCACTTCGCCTGCTGCCGGATTTTTCTCCCTCTTCTTTCTTTTCTCGGCTGCTTCACAGTGTGACTTTCGCTGCTGTCGCCGTGCTCCCTCATGTTTTATGCCGTCTCTGTAGCATGGCGGCCTACATTCCATTTTTTTTAAGGAAGAATTCAGTGTGAAGAAGTTTCCTCCATTTCTCCCACATGAAGAGATGACAACGAAGAAAATGCCCATGGTTCAGTATATATATATGTGCTCTAGCTATTCTGACCACCCACCGGACAGAAATATAGCTAAGCATGCTAGCTAAACTGCTTAGCATACCCACTGGGCAGCCAGAAGTCTACGCATTAGCTAAGCTTTTAATGAGTGGCAAGAATCCTCCACAATCTGGCCAGTTTTGTCCGCCCTCATCGTTGGCAAAAGAAGTGACAAAGTTGTAAAATCACAGAAAACAATGCACGACTGTGACTGTTTTATTGTTAAATTCAATTTTGTAAGTGTCAGAGCCAAGAAATTCTTTGCGAGGACATTGATTCATTTATTTATTAGCTCTGGCTGAGGCCTAAATCTGAAATGATCTCTTTTAATAATAGCTAAGCAGGCTAATTCTGAACACAAGCCACAAGCAAATTGTGGCCAGTGTTTTTCGCCCTCACTGGCAAAGGACTCCTTTATGTCTCTGAAGCATTGCAGAGTCATTTTGACTATTTTAAGACATTGACAGATGCCAGTGGGAGGACAATTCTTCTATTCCTCTATTTTCACTTACATGAACAGATGACAGTGTTTCAATATGCGTATGTGTGTTCTAACTAGAACGCTTAGCTATATTGACCACCCACTGGACAGAAATATAGCTAAGCATGCTAGTTAAACCGCTTAGCATACCCACTGAGTGGCCAGAAGTCTATGCACTAGCTAAGCTTTTAATGAGCGGCAAGAATCCTTCACATACTGGCCAGTTTTTCCGCCCTCATTGTTGGCAAAAGAAGTGGTAAAGATGTAAAATTATAGAAAACAACTCGCAACTGAGACAGTTTTATTGTTGAATTCAATTTCACAAGTGTAAGTGCCAAGAAATGTGCACATACAGTGGTGTGAAAAAGTGTTTGCCCCCTCCTGATTTCTTATTCTTTTGCATGTTTGTCACACTTAAATGTTTCAGATCACCAAACAAATTTAAATATTAGACAAAGATAACACAAGTAAACACAAAATGCACTTTATAAATGAAGGTCTTTATTATTAAGGGAAAAAGAAATCCAAATCTACAGGGCCCTGTGTGAAAAAGTGATTGCCCCCTAAATCTAATAACTGGTTGGGCCACCCTTAGCAGCAACAACTGCAATCAAGCGTTTGTGATAACTGGCAATGAGTCTTTTACAGCGCTGTGGAGGAATTTTGGCCTCTCATCTTTGCAGAGCTGTTGTAATTCAGCCACATTGGAGGGTTTCCGAGCATGAACCGCCTTTTTAAGGTCATGCCACAGCATCTCAATCGGATTCAGGTCAGGACTTTGACTAGGCCACTCCAAAGTCTTCATTTTGTTTTTCTTAAGCCATTCAGAGGTGGACTTGCTGGTGCGTTTTGGATCATTGTCCTGCTGCAGAACCCAAGTGCGCTTCAGCTTGAGGTCATGAACAGATGGCCGGACATTCTCCTTCAGGATTTTTTGGTAGACAGCAGAATTCATGGTTTCATTTACCACAGCAAGTCTTCCAGGTCCTGAAGCAGCAAAACAGCCCCAGACCATCACACTACCACCACCATATTTTACTGTTGGTATGACGTTCCTTTTCTGAAATGCTGTGTTACTTCTTTGCCATATGTAATGGGACATGCACCTTCCAAAAAGTTCAACTTTTGTCTCGTCAGTCCGCAGAGTATTCTCCCAAAAGTCTTGGGGATCATCAAGATGTTTTCTGGCAAAACTGAGACAACCCTTTATGTTCTTTTTGTTCAGCAGCGGTTTTCGTCTTGGAACTCTGCCATGCAGGCCATTTTTGCCCAGTCTCTTTCTTATGGTGGAGTCATGAACACTGACCTTAACTGAGGCAAGTGAGGCCTGCAGTTCTTTGGACGTTGTTGTGGGGTCTTTTGTGACCTCTTGGATGAGTCATTGCTGTGCTCTTGGGGTAATTTTGGTTGGCCGGCCACTCCTGGGACGGTTCACCCCTGTTCCATGTTTTCACCATTTGTGGATAATGGCTCTCACTGTGGTTTGCTGGAGTCCCAAAGCTTTAGAAATGGCTTTATAACCTTTTCCAGACTGATAGATCTCAATTACTTTGTTTCCTATTTGTCCCTGAATTTCTTTGGATCTCAGCACGATGTCTAGCTTCTGAGGATCTTTTGGTCTACTTCACTTTGTCAGGCAGGTCCTATTTAAGTGATTTCTTGATTGAGAACAGGTGTGGCAGTTTTTCCCTTAATAATAAAGACCTTCATTTATAAACTGCATTTTGCGTTTACTTGTGTTATCTTTGTCTAATATTTAAATTTGTTTAGTGATCTGAAACATTTAAGTGTGACAAACATGCAAAAGAATAAGAAATCAGGAAGGGGGCAAACACACCAATTTTTCACACCAATGTATGTGCACATTTTTTCTTTGATTTGGGTGTCATTTAACAGTTCTGACCCTCAGATTCTCCAATTCAAATAATATCCTTTGCTGTATTGTGCTTCGCTAACAATAGCCAAGCATGTTAATCCTGAAGACAAGCGAATTGTAGCCAGTGTTTTTCGCCTCCACTGGCAGTAGATTCCTTTATGTTTTGGGCCAGCTCTGTAGCATACCAGAGCAATTCTGACCATTTTAAGACATTGATAGATGCCAGTAGGAGGACGATGCCTCTGTTTTCACTTACAGTCATTGGCTGAAACTTCCCCATTGTGGGACTAATAAGCGCCACTTAAACTTAAACATGAACAGAGACAGCATAAAGAATGGCTACGTCTCAATGTGCACATTACACTGATGTGCCAAAAGTCATGGGACAGGAACAGTATTGTGTAGGACACCCTCTAGCCCGGCAAAGTGCAGCAACTCAATGTGGCATTGATTCCACAAGTGGACGGAAGACGTCTGGAGGAATGTTGAGCCATGCCATCTGGATAGCCACCAACAGCTCCATGGTATTTGTAGGTGCAGGATAGTGGGTGCAAATAGACCTCTCCACCACATCCCATAAATACTTGATTGGCCTAATGTCGGGCGAACGTTCAAGCCACACCATTGACCAAAACTCTCCAGAATGCTGCTCGAACCACTTTTTGGACAACTAGGGCTCGATGCCACGGTGCATTTTCCTGCTGGAACATCCTATCATTGTGGGGGTACACGAAGTCTATGAAGGGCTGCGAATGGTCACCAAGCAGTGAAACTAGCGGTCACTGTTCAATGACATGTTTAGGTGGACCAGTGGTCCCAATCCATGCCATGAGAACACACCCCACATCTGTAGGGAACCACCTCCAGCCTGCATAGTGCCTTGTTGACAACTGGGGTCCATGGATTCATGGGGACTGTGCCACACACAAACCCTACCATCAGCCCAAAACAATTGGACCACACCACGTTACTAGTCCACTAGGGTCCAGTTAGCAACCTCATGAGCCCAGATAAGGTGCTGTGTCCGGTGTCATGCTGTTAACAGAGGCAGTCTGGTGGGTCTTCTGCTCCTGTATCCCATGGAACCTAAAGAACACTGCACTGACCTGCGGGATATGCATAGAATGTGGATGTGATTTCTGCCAGAGTTGCTTTGTCTGTTCACTGTGGGTGGTAATGCCTTCTATGACATAATCCTGGGCCGCATGTGACACTGTTGGTCGAGGAATGTTAAATGTCCACACAACTTCGGAAATAGGACGTCCCATCTGTCTGGCACCCACTATGATGCCTTGCTGAAAATCCGATAATTTATGTTGCCTTGCCCTGAGCACGCTTGCCAAACTCACTCACCAGACAACACCTCACAACTTAAACAGCTGCAGGCATTCCCAAGCCATCCCCTTGAGGTAACACCACTTCATAATCAATTTACATATAGCTATCCATGACACTTAGCACGTCAGTGTATGTGCTAACCTGAAAACTTAGCTGCATATTTAAAAAGATGGTTCTTTAAGGGTTGTTTAGTTAAGGCAATGGTTCTCTATAGGAACATGCTTCATGCTTAAATGGGTCTTCAGTTTGACAGAGAATGCACTGTATGTGGTACAATATATAAGTTTTTGAAAATGGTTTGATAGTAGCACCAAAAAGGATTCTTCTAGTGCTACAAGCTGGACATCATAATAATAGCAGAACCATTTTTAGTGATATACAGAACCATATACAACACATCAGTCTGAAGAACCATTTCACCAGGCAAAGAACCATGTAAGCATTAAATAGTTTTACACAGAATTCATAATTCAAAATAGAACCAATGCTTTTACTAAAGAACTCTTAGTTCTCTTACTTTTTTTTTTCTTGTTTACTTGTGGAATTTGTGCTAATTTTGGTCAGTTACTGGAGTGAAGCATTGCTAAGTGTTCTAAATGAAAAGCTTAGCATGAAGAATTCATGGCCAGAATGATCTTTTTTTTTTTTGCTGTTTTATTTTGCTGACAATAGCTAAGCATGCTAATTCTGAACACAAGTATACATATTGAACTGTGGCCTGTGTTTCCAACTTTAGATGACTTGTTTATGTGTTGTGCCGTCTCTGTTGCATGGCAGCATAATTTGAACTATTTTTAAAACACTGACAGACCATCTTTCTATGTTCATTTACAAGAACAGATGACAAAAGGAATGGCTACATCTCAACATGCACAGTTTATATAGAGCAATTAGCTGCTGATAATAATTTCTTCAGCCACAGCAAGGCTTAGCTACACATACACAGCATTGTACGAAGTCAGAATTCAATAGACTAGCTAAAAGTTCTGATAGCTGGTCAGAATCTTTCAAGTTCTAGCCAGTGTTTCCTCCATCACCATTTGGTCAGTCACTAGAGTGAAGTATAGCTAAGCGATCTAACTGATATGCTAAGCATACAGATTTAATGGCCAGAATGAGTTTCTTAACTGTGGCGTCTTTTGCTAAGTATGCTAATTCTGAACACACTTCTGACTGCATATTGAACAGTTGCTAGTGTTTCTACATTCACTGGCAAAACACTCTTAATTTTGACCATTGTAAAGACATTGAGAGAAGGCAGTAGGAGGACCATCACTTTGTTTTCACTTACTGTACATAAACAGATGACGGCAAAGAGAAAGTGTACATCTTAACATGTGCACATGTTCTAACTAGAACTCTTAGCTAACGTGTGCTGATTTTGGTCAGACATTACAAGACGCGCACACATATTTGGCAGCCACAGCTCTAAATGCTATCTAGATGTTCTGGTGGCTGGCCAGAATCTTTGAAATTCTAGCCAATGTTTCTTTAATCATCATTTGGTCAGTAACTGGAGTGAAGTATAGCTCAGCATTCTAACTGAAACACTTTGGTGGCCAGAATTATCTTTTTTGGTGTTTTTTGCTTTGCTAACAATAGTCAAGCATGCTAATTCTGAACATACATATGCATATTGGTGTGTAGTTGTGTTTTTTTTTATTACCTTTAAAAGACTAGCAAGACACTGACAGATCCCAGTAGGAGGACAGTCTCTATTTTGCTTTACATGAACAGATGAAAGCAAAGGAAATGGCTACGCCTCAACATGCACACATGTTCTAAATAGAACGCTTAACTAAAGAGTGCTAATTTTGGTCTGCCACTGGAAGACTTAGCAAACACACTGGATGGCCAGAATTTTACATGCTAGCTCAACATTTTGATGGCTTGCCAGTCTCTTTCAAGCTCTAGTCTGTATGATCATAGGTAAAAGAAAACCATAGTTTTAACTTGGGCTCAAATCCAAAGGATGTGATTGCTGTCTCTTTGTTTGCTGACAAAAGCTAAGCATGCTAATTTTGAACACAAGTATGAAACTGTATTGAGGCCACTGTGTTCTACTTCAGCATTGGCAAAGGAATTCTTTATGTTTTATGCCATCACAATAGTGTGGCAGCACAAGTTTTTAGATATCATATATGGAAGCTAACAAATACACAGTGGCCCAAATACCGCGCTCTAGGATTCTGATAGAACCCTTTTCCTTTAGACCAGTGTTTCTGCCCTAATTAATAGAACTGAAATAATGAAACTCTTTAACAAAATCACATATTAGTGCAACACAGAGTAACACAAAATCTTTTAGAACTATTTCGATTCTAATTTTGAATGTCATTGGACAGCTGAAGACGCTCGGAGCAAAGCGCCAACTGCCAGCTGTTAAGTCAACAAACAGACTCCTGCGCTGGGTGATGGGGTGGAAGGAGGGCCATCCTACCAATCCATAGAAAGTGAGGCCAATTGTGCTCTCTTGGACTCCTGGCCAATGCCTCACAGCCAAGAAATACTTTATTAGGGCACTGATTCCTTTATTTAGTTCTATCTTTAATAGTTTGTTAGAGTCTGTGAGGCTGAGATTCATAAGATCTCATTGGGACTCTTAGCTAGGGTGTTCTTTTCCCAGACACAGAAAAGAACGCATGAGTATGACAATTTTAATAGTGGATTTTATTTCAGGAGCCACCAAATTCCTTATGAGGACACTGATTCATTTATCTAGTTCTCACTTTCATCTTCGGAAGTCTCAAATCCAAAGGGCCTCGCTGCTGTATGGTCCTTCGCTAACAATGGGCTACATTTCCCAACCACTCAAACTAACTAGCTCATTAAACAGAGAGTATATTTGGCTGACAAAAGAAATGCATTGATATTCATAAGTAGTGTTATTTTTACATCAAAATATGCAGTTCTAGTTTTGGAAAACACACACACACACACACACACACACACACACCACACAGAGAAGGAAGCAGCCTTCTCTACTGTGAGTTCCACACTTCAAAACACTCCCATCTCTCCTGATATCTATAGATTTCTCTATTCCACTTCAAAAGCATTGTTAGCCCTGAGTTACGCTTGCGAATCAACCAGATGACACTCGAAGCGAATTGGTTAACATGCATCTGAAGCTGTTGCCTGCCAGTCTATTTTCTTTGCAGGAGAAAATCATTCTGCACGTCGTGAACCTGTGGCACAAAGTGCTTACCTCTGCTGACACCATCTCATACGCCTGTACTGATTAAACGTAAGCAGAGGTGCACAGAACGCCGTTCCCCACAAGATAAAAGGTGTTTAGCTCTATTTTTTAAGCTAACAAACTTTATTCTGCTCCATCTCCTCCCCTGTCGCCCAGAGCACAGATGAGAGCTGCACCTTGTAATGCGATTTAATACATCAATATGCATTTCTACCTCTGCTGTGGCCTCTCCGCTCAGCCCAAACAAAATAAGCAAAGAGACAGTGCGTCAGTTGACCTGTGCTCTGTAGCTATGCTAAAAGCACTAGAGCCCATGGCACATAAATAGTGCACATCGCAGCATGGGCCCTTCGACTGAAGGCCAAAGCACATCATAATGGAGCCACTAATGCACCAAAAATTGCCAAATGCCCATTTGAAATGCTCAACTTATGATGGATATGTGTTTGCTAAATGCCTGGGCTTTGCTAATAAGTAATCCATCAATCTCTGAGGCTTAGCCTTAGCATCTGCATGTATTCCAGTCAGGCCACATATACAGAGAGGGTTGAGGCAGGCTTTTGGGAAGCTCTGGCCAGGTCACGATTAGCCCCAGACCAGCCAAAATAATCTCGATTAACCTACATCCAGCAAATGAGCACCACTCATGAAGCTACTGAAGAGCTGATGAAGTTAGTTAGCTTACAATGAAGCGTTTACTGAGTGATGTTCTGCCTTATATTGTACTCATACTGGACATTAGCTTATCTCCTGTGTCTTGGAACTGTGTAAACTTGTTCTACTTGTGGTGTAACTGGGGTGGAAATGGGCACCCAAACTCCATTATTGCTCTCAGTGACTATTTTCATAGTGAAACGTGTGTGTGTGCATATACGAAGTGTCTTGAACGCACCTCAAGTTCAACCTACAGCCTGTTCAGCCAATAAGAAGTCCTCTTGCTGCAAAGGGGTCCACCTACCCAGTCTCTAAGGTAACACATGGTAAAGCCTGTGGTGTGTTTGGAATGGGAACGTAACTGAGAAACTCCACAATCGGTAAGGCATTTTCTAATTTTCTCAAATTTGAGCAGCATTTGTTTGGACATCTAGTCTATTCAGTGTTATTTCAATTCACCTTTTTTTTGCTGAAAAGTTTCAACCGTGAGCTCAGATTCAATTTCAATGATAAATTGGCATGTTAGCCAATGCTACTTAGTAGAAAGTAATGACTAATTCTAAGCTAACTAGACTGTCATTCCAGTAAAGTGTCATTACATTTTAAAAGATTTTTTTTTTAGTTTTAGAAAGTATCCCTACCTCATAGTTTATGAGCCAATTCATTGCTGCTTATTAAACATTCAAAGAGCCAGACTTTGTTCCTTTTTTCCTGGCTGTTTTTCATCTCTTGCTTTTCATGGAAATGTTCTTGCTCTCTATAGAAATGGTATCATCTGTAATTAAGAAGAATAATAGACTTTAAGGGCTGAAGTTAAGGAGTTGCAGTTTAACCGTTTTGTGTGGATGAATTCCCGGTGTTTAATCAAAGCATTAATGACTATAAGGTCTGTAATGAAATGCCTTGGCTGGATAGAGACGTAGATTACTGTGCAACAGTCACTTCGAAACACTGTTTGCAAAATGGAGAATATAAGTGTTTTTGCTCTTTCAGTTTTAATTAAAATGGTTGGAGACCCCTGATGTAAGGTAGTAAAAACATTTAAGCTTTCAGCTCTTGAAATATCTTAGCACTGTTATCATAGGAAGTTCATTAGATTGAAGCACTATTTGGTTGATTATAAAAATCTATAAATTGAAATTATATTCTTATGTATTTCAGCATGTGCCAGAATTTTATGGCTCCCACAGTAAAACCAGCCCATTTCCGCCCCTGATTATGACTTCACTGCCTGGTGTGGAATAATTTCAGAAAAATGCTCTTCAACGTAAAATTGTGAAGACTTTGGATATCCCACCATCTACAGTACATCATATTATCCAAAAATTTTGAAAATCTGGAGAAATCCCTGTGTGCTGGGGCAAGACATACGGTCAATATTGGATGCTCGTGATCTTCAGGCCCTCAGGCGGCACTGCATTAAAAACAGGCATGATTCTGTACTGGAAATCACTGCATGGGCTCAGAAACACTTCCCGAAATCCAGCTTGTTATCAGCGCACAGTTCAAAAGCCTGCATCTCTGATGGTCTGGGGCTGCATTAGTGCCTATGGCGTGGGCAGCTTACACATCTGGAAAGGCTCTATCAATGCTGAACAGTATATAGAGGTTTTAGAACAACATATGCTCCCATCCAGACAGCGTCTCTTTCAGGGAAGGCCTTGTATATTTCAGCAAGACAATGCTAAACCACATACTGCATCCATCACAATAGCATGGCTTCACAGAAGAAGAGTCTGGGTGCTGAACTGGCCGCCTGCAGTCCAGACCATTCACCAATAGAAAACGTTTGCCGCATCATGAAACGAAAAAATCCAGCAAAGAAGACCCAGGACTGTTGAGCGGCTAGAATCCTACATCAGACAAGAATGGGACAACATTCCTCTCCCAAAACTCCAGCAACTGGTCTCCTCACTTCCCAGACATTTACAGACTGTTGTTAAAAGAAGAGGGGACACTACTCAATGGTGGACACGGCCCTGTCCCAACCTTTTTGAGATGCGTTGCTGCCATCAAGTTCCAAATGAGCTAATATTTTTCATGAAATGGTAAAATGTCTCGCTTTCAACATTTGATATATGTTTTATGTTCTACTGTATATAAAATATGGGTTTATGAGATTTGCAAATCATTGCATTCTATTTCTATTTATATTCATTTACATTTTACACAGCATCCCACCTTTTTGAATCAGAGTTATAAACAGCTATCACAAACATATATGATTGATAACCTGCATTATGTTTATTTTATTAAAATAAATGACTAAATATTCCATTCTGATACTAACAAAAAATCAAAGTAATACTGAAACCTTACCAAATGTTTCAGTAGTGACTGTTTTGGTAGTGACAATTTTAGCTCACTTTGAGCAGAACGCAATGACACTAGCCAGACTTGCAAACTTTGAACAGTTGTACACATGTAAAATTATAATATTTTTTCAGTAAAACACAAAACTGTTTACTGAAGAAAATATGTCTTTCAGTATTGACAGTTTGAGATGAGGGAGAGTGATGCAGTCTCACTTCCTGCTCTAAAATGAAGGGGCATGACCAAAATAAGGCCCCACCCATGGACTAAAACTCTGTGTTTCAGTAGTGACATGAAAATGTAGGATAGCATTGAATAAAGTATTTTCCTGTAAAATTAAACTCATTAACAACCTAAATCTTCAGTTTCACTTTAAAAGAAAAAATTAAGCAATGTTTTCAAATTAATGCCTCAGGTTTGAACTAACTTGGTGGAATGCTTTATAAACCGCTGTTTAAAGTATCACTTAAATGAATAAATAAATTAATAAATAAATTCAAAAGTCTTGTTTGTAAAAGCAATTAAAGAGAAAGCAACTGCTTGGCCCGTGCTCTGACCCACAAATCAACAGAATGGAAGCTGTAATAAAAGCAAAGGGTGGATGCACTAAATACTGAACAATTTCAACTTATTTCTGTAGTTGTTCAGGCGTCCGTGTAATTTTCTGTTAAATTAAAGTTTGCTACTTTTCTTCCTGACTGCCTTTCTGACTAATTTGCACTTGATGACCATTTTGAATAGAAATGAACTAAAATGGTAGATTGGTCTCCAGCTTTTGCACTGAACTGAACAAAAGGCTCATAAGGTTGTGT
>NW_023494798.1:6923619-7013748 GCF_904425465.1 Colossoma macropomum | reverse complement strand
ATCGTCAAGGTATACAAGCCTTTCAAATTGATAAATCAGTCCAAACACATATGGGTTAAAGCAATTTAAAGTAGCAATGCAAATATTGATTGATAGAGGGAGACCATGCTGAGGTAAAAATGCAGCATTTTGAAGCTTATTTACCTTTAATTAAAGTGTTGAAGTCCAAATTTGAAAAGGTGGTTTCAAAACCCAGAGAATATTTTGAAAAGTGAGGTTTTCAATCACTTACTGATTACAAAACAAATTTGCATCTTTAAGTAACCTATAATAACAATGTTGTTTGGGACACTGGACAAATTAAAATTAAATCAGTTATCTGGTCATAAGTAATAACATGTAGAAGACATAGTATTTTTTTTTTTTAGAAATCTTCAAAGCTTATAAAGCTTTGTTAGTTATTAATAGGTGCCTTCATAGACTTACTATTTAAGTTTCATTTTGATCAGTCAATGTTATTGTACAGTCAAATACAATAATATGCTATAATTGTTTTGCTACAATTTTAAAGTATTTTCGTGAGACTGTCACAAATGCCCTATGTTTTTATGTCCATGATACTTGTCCAGGATACTTGGTTAATTTCTAATCAAAAGTGTGCTTAGAGTCTGTAAATTAAAAAAAAAAAAAACTTGAAAACAAAATATCAACTCAGATTTGGTTGCAGAAATTGTCCAAATTGTCTAAGAGGTAAAAATGCAAGAATGTAGATGGTGATACTTTTTATAGCTCATTACCGAGTAAAAATAAAATGTTTAGCATAAGTCAGCCATGTATTTAACTTATTCTCTGTCAGCTTGGATTCATGATGAGGGCTAAAAGTCTGAAACACAGAAAGACAAACTTTATTTTCGATTTCAACTTGACTAGCATGTTTAACATTAGTTGGTTTAAAATTCAAAATCAATGTAAATGGATAGACACATAGATACATATTATAATTTTATAATGATATGTATAACATGCATTGTTATTTATCTGATAGATTGTGTATAAATGCCTGATTTCTTTCATTTTGAGTGAAATACATTTAAAATGTGCTGGATCAAGGATTTAAGCTATATTAACAGCTGCTTACTGAAAGCTGAATGGCTAATGGTGGCCAAAATTGAAAGACTACCTTGGACTAATGCACTTATTAGCCTGTGAAATTTAATATTTCTAGGACAAAACAATGTCCTATTTGAGAATTTTAGCTAAGTCACGTTGCAAAATAAGTATGTATGTAGCATCTACAGTGAGCTATCAACAATTTGTCACTCTAAGAATTCTGCAAGCTCAATTTCCATCAGCTGAGATGTGTGAAGCCCCATCTTTTTTAACTGGTGCTAATGCAATGTCATTGGACAGTTCAGAAAATTTGCTGACAGAAGCTGCCAATTCAAGTCTGATAACAATGAACAAGCATATATGGATGTGATGTTCAGATGTACCCTGTTTTTCTTCTCCCTTATTCATGATGCTTGAATCTGCATCTGTTCTCATGTCACTGAACAGTTCAACACACCTGACAAGAAAGCAAACTGCCATTTCCATTGCCTTAAATAAAAGACGCTGCATAGAATAGCATCAAGCTGAGTAATTAAGTTGGAGAGTAAAATCCTACCACCAAATATCAATTAGAAAGTTGCTTCCCATTACATGTTTAACATCGCATTTTACAACCAAGACACGCTCAATTCTATCATAAGAATTCTGATGTAGAATTATTACCTAAAATTGTTAAAAGCCAGATGAACTGAAACTTCATTTTAATTTGGCAATAAACATTCTTATCTATTATCATTTAAGCTGTGTATATGAAAGACTTACTTATAAAATGTTACAAACTAAAATAAGGAATGTAGATTATTAATATGCACTGATGTACACATAAACCTTACAATAAATCAGCAAACCAGAGGGCTAATTATTCAATTTGTGTGAGAGTCTCAAAGAGACTTGGAGGGTCCTTTACCCAAAAGGTGTTTCTTTGTATTCTGCTCTGGTCTAAACATGATTATGAAACACTTGGGAGCAAAAATACAAGTAAACAAACCAAAACTTGAGGCCAGAATAGCAAATATCTCTACAGCTACAGTGAATTTTCCAGGAGAGCTGACATAAGCTGGGATGAAGGTGATCCAAACTGCACAGAATATGAGCATGCTGAATGTGATGAACTTGGCTTCATTAAAGTTATCAGGCAGCTTCCGTGCTAGAAAAGCCAAAATAAAACACAAAAGAGCCAGAAATCCTATATAACCCAGCACAGCCCAGAAACCTACAGCTGAACCTAATCCACATTCCAGTATTATCCTTTCCTTGTATTGCTTTAGATTTTTGAAGGGGAGAGGAGGAGAAATTGTCAACCAAAGAACACAAATTAGAACCTGTATGAGAGTGAAGATGAGAACACTGAGTCTCTGTTGTGGAGGCCCAAACCATTTCATGGCATTACTGCCTGGAAGTGTAGCTCTGAAGGCCATTAACACCACTATTGTTTTCCCCAGAACACAGGAGATGCAGAGGACGAAGGTGATCCCAAACGCTGTGTGGCGCAGCATACAGGACCACTCAGAGGGCTGACCAATGAAAGTAAGTGAGCAGAGGAAACACAGAGTCAGTGAGAAGAGCAGCAGGAAGCTCAGCTCTGAGTTGTTGGCTCGGACGATGGGAGAAGTTCTGTGTTTATAAAAAACAGCAGCCACACATACAGCTATGAAGGCCCCAGTGATGGAGAACACTGTCAGGATGATGCTCAGAGTGTCATCCCAGGACAGGAACTCCACAGGCTTGGGGAGGCAGCTGTCTTGCTGGGTGTTGGGCCAGAACTCATGAGGGCAGCGCACACAGTTCAAAGAGTCTAAGAGATGCCAAAACATATTCAGAACCTTATGTTGGAAAGAAACCAAACTGAATGAAATCAATCTATGACAGTTTTGAGCAGAATTTGTCAACATATTGTGATGCACAACCTGTCATGTTACTGATCTCTCCTTCTGCACATGGTATACAGTCATAGCAGCAGACTGGCTTTCCTTTCTGCACAGCCTTCCTGGTTCCTGGAGGACAGCTCTCACTGCACACAGATCTTGGCACCTAAAAGACATTTGACAAACACAAATCATTCATTTTCTGACAATCAGAATGTGATGCACAGATGAGTCTTTTTTGGTCTGTGTTGTCAAACCCAATTTTGAAATTCATTAATTGGGTGAAGAAATCACAAAATATATTTAAAAACCTTCTTGTTTTGTAATTGTTCACTTTGTTTCAACTAGACACACGTCGATACTTTTATTTTTCTTCTGATATCACTTAATGAACTAGAAGGCGTTTTAATTGGTTTGCTGGTTTCTGTTTATTAGCGCATATTTTTTTTTTTTAAATACATATTAAATAAAGATGATTTGGGGTTGTAACTTGTTAAGTTAGTGCTGAATTTTATGTTTTATTATGTTTGCATCTTTATTAGAGCTATTTTCATATGAACTGTGCAGGTGTTTTGTCTAATAATTTACCATTTCAGCCTATATTATGGTTTTTAATAAGGCAGTAAGTTAAAAATAGCAATGAAACCCTCTGTGATAGTAATTGTTTTACAGTCTATTGCTTGTTATAAAAGGAGCAGTGCAGAGCTCTTTGTTATCAGTATTCATGGACGGCTGTCATGACGCAAGTGGTTAAAGCAAAGCATAAATAATGTATGAATATTATTATAATTAATATTAAAATTGATTTTTTTCACATTTTTTTTTTACTTTGAAATATTGATAATCAAGTCATTTAAGGCAATCAGATACCAACAAATAAGTTTAATCACTTATGCAATTGTGAGTTGCAATTACTACTAACGTTTAATTACGTTTAATAAAATAATCAAAGTTGTGAATAAATACTTTGAATTTCATTACTTTTTTGTGTATAAAAAATGTATTTTCTTGTTTTTTTCGCATTTTTTTAATATTTATAAATTGATTTCATGAACCTGAAATTACTTGGATGCAAGGTTAATTTGGAAAATGTTTTGAAGCGAGTTTAAACAACAATTATTGCATTTAACGAACTTACTGCCTTAATTACTTTGAATTTGCTAACTGACGTGGGTGTACAATCAAAGATGGTACCTCGGTCTGTCCCGCCATCCAGCTGATGGCTCTGCTCATACTGAACTCCTGGCCTTTGGGTCTGGATGAGTCATAGTAGCCCACAGTCACGAAACCCAAACCACCATCTTTCTTAACCTGCCAGTTTATGAGCTCGTAGACGGCCACAGGATCTCCACTGGAATCAAACGAGACCTGATAGCCATTCTTTGTAGTGAAGTTCACTCTCTTGAGATGGTCAAGAATCTGCAGCGGAACACATAAACTGACAAACTGTCAACAGATCTGTGATTTTAAACTGTGAACGCCGATCAATTCTTTCAACATATTACAAAACATACAATTTATTACTGAAAATTATTGATAAAGTGGTTCATTGTGAATACATATTTAGGAATTCGATCACAGTGCCAATTAGAGACTCACGAATTTAAAACCATTACATTTAGCTAAAAAATATAAACCAATGAAAAGCGATGTCTATTTGTATTGTTTGAATTGGTAAAATAAAAATATCCTGTGATAATTAATATCTTTTTTCAATTGTTACATTAAAGATGTTTGTCGTGTTGTGTACGAAAAATTGCTAATCAAAGCAGTGGCTTAGCAAATCCTGAAGAATGATCTTCATCAAAAGGCACAAGTTCGATGCTGGATCGCCAATGTATATTTTAAAGGTGGCTACATTAACATGATTGTAAATAGGTACAATAATTTCTTAGAATAAATCTTTCCCCCACCTTAACAGAAGGTCTTTTTAGACTGCTTCCTGTAGGGATATCTCAGAGGACAGAACAAAACTCTGGGAAGTTTGCAATTAGTTAAATATGTCACACACACACACACACACATACATATATATATATATATATATATATATATAAGTTGTCGATGTAACAATTATAATACTATTTTTGAAAAATAATAAAACTAAAATTATTCTGAATATAGGGCAAACTAGGTGACTCTTTTTAAACATTTCAGTTTCATACCTGCCACGGTGTGAATTTAGCGCTCTTGTCACACTGCGTGTCATTACAGATAACACCGTGGATGGCATGCGCTATGGCATACGTAGCTTTGTACACCAGGTTAGTGACGCGCAGCTCCGACGTCTCTGTATATGGGTTCTGTAGCGCGCGGATATCCTCGCTGCCGTCACATTCCCGCGCGCCCTCTGAGGAGCCTTTTAGGCTACAGCTGAACGAGCTCTCCCAAAACTCCGTTAGCAGAGGCGATTTCAGTGCTTGTTCTGGAGAGAGATCCAGAAGAAACTCACGAAGACCTGGAATCACTGAGCGGGGGATCCCAAATCCTATCGCCCCAGCGCACAAGTTAAAGCGCAGAAACTCTGGATCCATAATCCACGCTTCACTACCGATCCACTGAAGGGGAGGCAGCGGCTGTCTTATCAGCTCCTCTAACAGAAGCCTCAATTCGCCTTCGTGAACAAACGCTACTATTACCCGAGCTGTTGATCTGCGGATGACGTTTGCCACTCTCTCCAGTTTACTGCGCGGCTGTGTTCTGTAAAACACCTCGGAGTACTCCACACAGATGCCCTCCTCCTGCGCAGCCTTTAGAAACGACGCCATTCCATAATTCCCATAGTCTGTGTCACTGCGCACTGCCCCAATCCATGTCCAGCTAAAATACTTGACTATTTTTGCTAGTGCGGCCGCTTGGTGGTGGTCACTTGGTATGGTCCTTAAGAAGGCAGGAAACTGGCGCTTATTGCTCAGACATGCGCAGGTTGCGTAGGGACTCACCTGTTATTCAATATATATATAAAAAATAAGCGTCATTTGAAAAGCGGGATTTATTTCTAGCGCATTTTTATGGGTATCAATGTCTTTCATGAATTAAAGCTAAACACAAATAATTAATTTTGCACCATTTAACACAGCCTATAATCACCTGCGGAATTCCAAAAAGACCCAACATTCTAGTCATGCTAATCGAGGGTGTGGAAGAAGTCTCTCCCACGAGAGCAGGAACAGCTGCAGCTGCAGATTTTGAACAGGAATCAGTATCATTGTAAAATGGTTCCATGCCGTTTGCAAACTGAAAAGCAACTTTAACTGCCATCGGCACTTCGGTGCAGGAGTCGTGTATCTGGTATCCTAACGTGATTCCCGGCAGGAGATCTGTTCTGTTGTTGATCTCGTGGATGGTGAACTCCATGGCACGAGCGAAGCGTAGGTGTCTGAAATTCATACTGTTTCAGAAACATAAGATATATTAAGAATCACTGAAACAAATTATTTTATACCAAATACTTTTAGACGTCAATAAGTCAATAAGTAACGCGTGAATGTAAACAAAATGGATCTCTGATTATTATAAATTTTCTGCTATGCTCTATTCAGCTTTTCACTCCACACTCACAGACAGACCTCCCAGAGCACTGTAGCTGTAGTGGCGGTCCGGTGTAGCTGTTCTGCTCTGATCTCGTGTAGTAATGAAATGCGAAAAGCCCCCCAATCACAAAATCGCCATTCATATAAAAACCAGGCGTCTGAGGATCAGCCCACAGCCTGCAGCTGACCAGGTCAGATTTACATCCTCCTGGACTGAGCCCAGTTATCCACAGCATTGATCCAAGCATCATTAAAATTGAAGTGCTCTCCATGGTCTGCTCGGTAGCTCTCAGCTCCCTGAAGGCCAGAGTGACTGCCTTTATATAGTCTCCTTCTTATGATAATATGTGGGTGTGATCTCGGCCTCAGGAGGCGTGGTTTTGTCTTGATTAGTAAATGCAATGAAGGACATAACTTTTGTATTTGTTTGTCTGTGCAGGGTCTCCTGAAAATAACTACATATGGCAAGTATGACTGTTGCATGTAAATATTTTACAATTGCAATTGTAATTGACCCAAAATACCAAATAAAAAAATCCCCAAAATTGTAGTCGTCTAAGGGTTAAATAGTAATTCTAATTATAGATACAGTTGTGTGAAAACTGTTTGCCCCCTTCCTGATTTCTTATTCTTTTGCATGTTTGTCACACTTAAATGTTTCAGATCACCAAACAAATTTAAATATTAGACAAAGATTACACAAGTAAACATAAAATGCAGTTTATAAATGAAGGTCTTTATTATTAAGGGAAAAAGAAATCCAAACCTACAGGGCCCTGTGGGAAGAAGTGATTGCCCCCTAAACCTAATAGCTGGTTGGGCCACCCTTAGCAGCAACAACTGCAATCAAGCATTTGCGATAACTGGCAATGAGTCTTTTACAGCACTGTGGAGGAATTTTGGTCCACTCATCTTCGCAGAATTGTTGTAATTCAGCCACGTTGCAGGGTTTCCGAATATGAACCGCCTTTTTAAGGTCATGCCACAGCATCTCAATCGGATTCAGGTCAGGACTTTGACTAGGCCACTCCAAAGTCTTAATTTTGTTTTTCTTAAGCCATTCAGAGGTGGACTTGCTGGTGTGTTTTGAATCATTGTCCTGCTGCAGAACCCAAGTGCGCTTCAGCTTGAGGTCACGAACAGATGGCCGGACATTCTCCTTCAGGATTTTTTGGTAAACAGCAGAATTCATGGTTTCATTTACCACAGCAAGTCTTCCAGGTCCTGAAGCAGCAAAACAGCCCCAGAACATCACACTACCACCACCATATTTTACTGTTGGTATGATGCTCCTTTTCTGAAATGCTGTGTTACTTCTATTCCAGATGTAATGGGACATACACCTTCCAAAAAGTTCAACTTTTGTCTCGTCAGTCCACAGAGTATTCTCCCAGAAGTTTTGGGGATCATCAAGATGTTTTCTGGCAAAACTGAGACGGGCCTTTATGTTCTTTTTGCTCAGCAGTGGTTTTCATCTTGAAACACCATTTTTGCCCAGTCTCTTTCTTATGGTGGAGTCATGAACGCTGACCTTAACTGAGGCAAGTGAGGCCTGCAGTTCTTTGGATGTTGTTGTGGGGTCTTTTGTGACCTCTTGGATGAGTCGTCGCTGCGCTCTTGGGTAATTTTGGTCAGCTGGCTACTCCTGGGAAGGTTCACCACTGTTCCATGTCTTCGCCATTTGTGGATAATGGCTCTCACTGTGGTTCGCTGGAGTCCCAAAGCTTTGGAAATGGCTTTATAACCTTTTCCAGACTGATAGATCTCAATTACTTTGTTTCTCATTTGTTCCTGAATTTCTTTGGATCACAGCATGATGTCTATCTTTTGAGGATCTTTTGGTCTACTTCACTTTGTCAGGCAGGTCCTATTTAAGTGATTTCTTAATTGAGAACTGGCGTGGCAGTAACCAGGCCTGGGTGTGGCTAGGGAAATTGAACTCAGCTTTCCAAAGATGTGATAAACCACAGTTAATTTATGTTTTAATCTTCACACAGGGCCCTGTAGGTTTGGATTTCTTTTTCCCTTAATAATAAAGACCTTCATTTATAAACTGCATTTTATGTTTAATTGTGTTATCTTTGTCTAATATTTAAATTTGTTTGGTGACCTGAAACATTTAAGTGTGACAAACATGCAAAAGAACAAGAAATCAGCAAACACTTTTTCACACCACTGTATAACATTTGTATTTGTTTGTCTATGATGTATTGGATTATGTCCTGCTGAAGTAAGGAATCCTGGCTCGCATTCAGAGGTCACAGTGCACAGTGAGCAGATGAAACAGAAATTGGGCACAACTGTACTCTCTCAATTCCAAGCGCAAGTTTGAGTTTACGTGTCGCAGTTATTAGCTATGTAGACACTTAACTTAAGTACATTTCTGTTGCGAAATCCACACTGACGATGTCCAGCCACACTGTTAGACCACTTCTTATTATATAAATTTACACACTAACACTAGGTACAAACTAGGGTTAATATTAGTACCACGTTAAGACTTAGGACTAGAGTCAGGGTTAGATTTTGACTTAGTATAGAGATTAAGGTTTGGGCAAATTAAAGTAAATTTGTTTGACAATTAGTAGTGTTTAAGACAATTGCAAGATAAGCGTCTTACTAGCCTTACAGCGTACTCTGCATATAAAGTTTGACCCAACTTTTCCCCTCAATTTTGCCAAGGTGAATATCTATCTATCTATCCACTAGATTTTTTGAAACAAGCACGTAGTACATCATCTACAGATATTTAATTCATTAGAACACTATTTTTTATTACATTTATTATTAATACCAATGTTGGGCTTGTGAACAACCTACTGGAAAACCCATAGAACTACTAAACTGTTTCTGTTGGTTCCTTGTAGTTTTGCATTGTGTTTTGGCTTTTTAATGGGTCAATATCACAATGTCCCAAAGGTTTAACAGGGGACCAATGGCTGAATGTAAATTCACTTGATGGTTCACTGATGGGACCTACACATATTCTACTAGAAACCAGTGGTCTTTATTGGACGCCATTAAGCCACGTCTCATTAGGAAGCAAAACTAACATTTATTTCTAAAGGATTTTAATGGTCCTTTTCTCAGCAAAGCAGAGTGATGTTTAGATTTCAGTCGAGATTTAGTGTTCAGAATAGGTGAAGGTTGGTAAAACGCAATTACAGTTACGAGTGGCAATTTGGGGTCCATGCACTAACAGCTCAATAAGGCCTTATGGAGTTTGGACCAGGGAGGCATTATGACACCTAACGCAGTTTGAGATGTGAACTAATTATAAATTTAAAGGGAGTCAGATGGTACTAGAAGGTCTTTCATTTTGAGCAGTGTTGTTTAAATATGAAATATGCCAAAGTTCTCACATACATGTGGATTGTTTCAGAGAGGGTAAATGTGTTACCGTAAATCTTGGATGGTTTTCACATTTGCCTCAAGACTACAACAAACATTTTTTGATGACATTTCTCCGCACCGGTCAAGCCCAGCACTGAGAAAGATGGCAATGTCCGCCCATCCTCGTGGTGAGCCAAGTGCAAAATGCTTATCATCTGAATGCCCCCATAAATGGGCCTATTAGGCAGAGTGGAGCTAAGTGAAAAGGAGTTGGACTTGACTTTTGATCAGAGGCCTTCAACAAAGGTTTTTCTTGGTATAATAAGCTATATTCTTTGAATGAATAAGTCAATATGCTTGACAAGGAGTCCAACTTATAAAGATTCATTAGTTATTAGAAGGTGCTTTCATAGACTTACTATTTAAGTTTCATTTTGATCAGTCAATGTTATTGTACAGTCAAATACAATAATATGGTATAATTGTTTTGGTTCAATTTTAAAGTATTTTCATGAGACTGTCACAAATGATCCAGGATACTTGGTTAATTTTTAATCAAAAATGTACTTAGAGTCTGTAAATTAAAAAAAAAAAAATCCTTATGCAAAACTTGAAAAGAAAATATCAACTCAAATTTATTTGTAGAAATTGCGTGTTTAAATTGTCTAGGAGGTAAAAATGCAAGAATGTAGATGGTGATACTTTCTATAGCTCATTACTGAGTAAAAATAAATGATTAGCATAAGGCACCAATGTTTTTAACTTATTTTCTGTCAGCTGGATTCAGGATAAGGGCTAGAAGTCTGAAACACAACAAGACAAAATTTATTTTCAATTTCAAATTGACTAGCATGTTTACCATTAGTAGGTTTAAAATTCAAAATCAATGTAAATGGATAGACACAGATACGTATTATTAATCTTGTAATGATATCTGATGCAATGTTTATAAATGCCTGATTTCTTTCATTTTGAGTGAAATACATGTAAAACATTCAGGATCAAGGATTTAAGTTGTATTAAAAGCTGCTTACTGAAAGCTAATTGGCTATTGGTGGCCAAAATTGAAAGACTACCTTAGAATAATGCATTTAGTAGCCTGAGAAATTTAATATTTCAAAACAATGTGCTACTTGAGAATTTTAGCCAAGTTGCAAAATAAGTATATATGTAGGATTTACAGTGAGCTATATAAAAAAAAAACAAAAAAAAACTTACAGTTAAAAAGTTACTCTAAGAATCCTGCAACCTCCATTTGAATCACCTGAGATGCGTGAAGCCCCATCTTTTCTAACTGTCCTTGGACAGTTCAGAAAATCACCTGACAGTATCTGCCAATTCAGGTCAGTCAGTAAAATCCTACCACCGAATATCAATTAGAAAGTTGCTTCCCATACATGTTTAATATCGCATTTGATAAACAAGACACCCTCAATTCTATAATAAAAACTTTCAAGCAGGATTACTATCTAAAAGTGCTGAAAGCCAGATGAAATGAAACTTCATTTTAATTACGCATTACACATTATTATCTATTATCATTTAAGCCGTGTATATGAAAGATTTACAAACTAAAATAAGAAATGTAGATTCTTATTATTATGCACTGATGTACATATACACCATACAAAGAATTAGCATATGTTATGCTAAACCAGAGGGTTAATTATTCAATTTGTGTGAAAGTCTCGAAGAGACTTGGAGGCTCCTTTACCCATAAGGTGTTTCTTGGTATTCTGTTCTGGCCTAAACATGATTATGAAACACTTGGGAGCAAAAATACAAAAAATCAAACCAAAGCTTGAGGCCAGAATAGCAAATATCTCTACAGCTACAGTGAATTTTCCAGGAGAGCTGACATAAGCTGGGATAAAGGTGATCCAAACTGCACAGAATATGAGCATGCTGAATGTGATGAACTTGGCTTCATTAAAATTGTCAGGCAGCTTCCGAGCTAGAAAAGCCAAAATAAAACACAAAAGAGCCAGAAATCCTATATAACCCAGCACAGCCCAGAAACCTATAGCTGAACCTAATCCACATTCCAGTATTATCCTTTCCTTGTATTGCTGTAGATTTTTGAAGGGGAGAGGAGGAGATATTGTCAACCAAAGAACACAAATAAGGACCTGTATGAGAGTGAAGGCGAGAACACTGAGTCTCTGCTGTGGAGGCCCAAACCATTTCATGGCATTACTGCCTGGAAGTGTAGCTCTGAAGGCCATTAACACCACTATTGTTTTCCCCAGAACACAGGAGATGCAGAGGACGAAGGTGATCCCAAACGCTGTGTGACGCAACATACAGGACCACTCAGAGGGCTGACCAATGAAAGTAAGTGAGCAGAGGAAACACAGAGTCAGTGAGAAGAGCAGCAGGAAGCTCAGCTCTGAGTTGTTGGCTCGGACGATGGGAGAAGTTCTGTGTTTGTAGAAGACAGCAGCCACACATACAGCTATGAAGGCCCCAGCAATGGAGAATGCTGTCAGGATGTTGCTCAGAGTGTCGTCCCAGGACAGGAACTCCACAGGCTTGGGGAGGCAGCTGTCTTGCTGGGTGTTAGGCCAGAAATCAGGAGGGCAGCCCACACAGTTCAGAGAGTCTAAGAGATTCCAAAAACATATTCAGAACCTTATGCTGGAAAGAATCGCAAGGGAATGAAATCAAACTATGACAGTTTTGAGCAAAATTTCCCACCATATTGTGATACACAACCTGTGTTGTTACTGATCTCTCCTTCTGCACATGGTATACAATCATAACAGCAGGCAGGCTTTCCTTTCTGCACAGCCTTCCTGGTTCCTGGAGGACAGCTCTCACTGCACACAGATCTTGGTACCTAAAAAACATGTGACAAACACAAATCATTCATTTTCTGACAATCAGAAAGTGATGCACAGAAAAATGTTTTTGGTTTGTATTGTCAAATTGTCACTTGTTTTACAGTCTATTCCTTGTTATATAAGGAGCAGTGCAGAGCTCTTTGTATTCAGTATTCATGGACTGCTGTTATGAACCATGTGGTTAAAACAAAGGAAGGAATTAATTTATTAATTTAATTAATTAATATTATCATATATATATATATATATATATATATATATATATATATATATATATATATATATATATATATATATATATATATATTACTTTTTTTCTTTGAATTATTGATAATCCAGTCACTTAAGGCAATCAGATTCCAACAAATAAGTCTAATCACTTAGGCAATTCTGACTTGCAATTACAACTAACGTTTTATTATGTTTACTTAAATAATCAAAGTTGTGAAGAAATACTTTGAATTTCATTACTTTTTTGTATATACCAAACCATAAACCTGTAAATTGATGTCATGAACCTCAACTTACTTGGATGCAAGTTAAATTTGGAAAACGTGTTGAAGCGAATTTAACCAACAATTATTGCATTTAACTAACTTACTGCCTTAATTAATTTGAGTTTGCTAACTGACGTGGGTGTACAATGAAAGATGGTACCTCGGTCTGTCCCGCCATCCAGCTGATGGCTCTGCTCATACTGAACTCCTGGCCTCTTGGTCTGGATGAGTCATAGTAGCCCACAGTCACGAAACCCAAACCACCATCTTTCTTAACCTGCCAGTTTATGAGCTCGTAGATGGCCACAGGATCACCACTGGAATCAAACGAGACCTGATAGCCATTCTTCGTAGTGAAGTTCACTCTCTTGAGCTGGTCGAGTATCTGCAGTGGAAAACATATAATGACAAACTGCCAACGGTATTGTGGTTTTAAACTGTGAACTCTGATCAATTGTTTCAACATATTACAAAACATACAATTCATTATTGATAAATATTGATAAAGTGACTCTTTGTGAATACATATTTAGGAATTCGATCACTTTAGTGGCAATTAGTGTCTCACAAATTTAAAACCGTTAAAATGAGCTCAAAAAATGAAAAGTGATGTCTATTTAAATTTTTTGTATTGGTAAAATAATATATATCAGGTGATAATCTTTTTTTTCAATTGTTATATTAGAGATTTTTGTCATGTTGTTTATGAAAAATAGCAAGTCAGAGCAGTGGCTTAGCAAATGCTGAAGTATGATCTTCATTAAAAAGTACAAGTTCCATGCTGGATCGTCAATGTATATTATAAAAAAATGTTATATTAACATAATTGTAAATATGTACAATTATTTCTTAGCATACATCTTTCCCCAGTATTAATGTAAGGTCCTTTTATCATGTACTATCATGTGTTTTTAAAAGACCTTGACTGGTGTTACTCATGAAATAATAAGTGGTGTTAAATCTGGAACAAAGAACCCACGCCGATTGCCACCGCGATGGTAAAGTGGTCCACATAACATAAACATAATAATATGAAAAATATAATAAAAGTAAAACCATAGTATTCTGAATATAGGGCAAACTAGGTGACTCTTTTTAAACGTTTCAGTTTTATACCTGCCACGGTGTAAATTTAGCGCTCTTGTCGCACTGAGTCTCATTACAGATAACACCGTGGATGGCATGCGCTATGGCATACGTAGCTTTGTACACCAGGTTAGTCACGCGCAGCTCCGACGTCTCTGTATATGGATTCTGCAGCGCGCGGATATCCTCACTGCCGTCACATTTCCGCGCGCCCTCTGAGGAGCCTTTTAGGCTACAGCTGAACGAGCTCTCCCAAAACTCCGTTAGCAGAGGCGATTTCAGTGCTTGTTCTGGAGAGAGATCCAGGAGAAACTCACGAAGACCTGGAATCACTGAGCGGGGGATCCCAAATCCTATCGCCCCAGCGCACATGTTAAAGCGCAGAAACTCTGGATCTATGATCCACGCTTCGCTGCCGATCCACTGAAGGGGAGGCGGCGGTTGTCTTGTCAGTTCCTCCAACAGAAGACTCAATTCGCCTTCGTGAACAAACGCTACTATTACCCGGGCTGTTGATCTTCGGATGACGTTTGCCACTCTCTCCACTTTACTGCGCGGCTGTGTTCTGTAAAACACCTCGGAGTACTCCACACAGATGCCCAACTCTTGCGCAGCCTTTAGAAACGACGCCATTCCATAATTTCCATAGTCTGTGTCGCTGCGCACTGCCCCAATCCATGTCCAGTTAAAATACTTGACTATTTTTGCTAGAGCGGCCGCTTGGTGGTGGTCACTTGGTATGGTCCTTAAGAAGGCAGGAAACTGGCGCTTATTGCTCAGACATGCGCAGGTTGCGTAGGGACTCACCTGTTACGCAATATATAAAAACAAGAAGCGTCATTTAAAAGCTTGGTTTTATTCTAGCGCATTTTTGTGAGATTTAGTGTGCCTCACAACCTAACGCTAAAAACAAATAATAATTTTGCACCATTTAATGCAGCCTATAATCACCTGTGGAATTCCAAAAAGACCCAGCATTCTAGTCATGCTAATTGAGGGTGTAGAAGAAGGCTCTCCCACGAGAGCAGGAACAGCGGCGGCTGCAGATTTTGAACAGGAATCAGTATCATTGAAAAATGGTTCCATGCCGTTTGCAAACTGAAATGCAACTTTAACAGCCATCGCCACCTCAGTGCACGAGTCGTGTATCTGGTATCCTAACGTGATTCCCGGCAGGAGATCTGTTCTGTTGTTGATCTCGTGGATGGTGAACTCCATGGCACGAGCGAAGCGCAGCGCCCTGAAATTCATACTGCTTAGAAAGATAAGATACATAAAGAATCACTGAAACAAGTTATTTTATACCTAATACTTTTAGTCGTCAATAAGCAGCCAGTGAATGTAAACAAAATGGATCTCTGATTATTATCATTTTTTTCTGTTATGCTCTATTCAGCTTTTCACTCCACACTCACAGACAGACCTCCCAGAGCACTGTGGCTGGAGTGGCGGTCTGGTGTAGCTGTCCTGCTCTGATCTCGTGTAGTAATGAAATGCGAAAAGCCCCCCAATCACAAAATCGCCATTCGTATAAGAACCAGGCGTCTGAGGCTCAGCCCACAGCCTGCAGCTGACCAGGTCAGATTTACATCCTCCTGGACTGAGCCCAGTTATCCACAGCATTGATCCAAGCATCATTAAAATTGAAGTGATCTCCATGGTCTGCTCGGTAGCTCTCTGCTCCCTGAAGGCCAGAGTGACTGCCTTTAAATAGTCTCCTTCTTATGATAATATGTGGGTGTGATCTCGGCCTCAGGAGGCGTGGTTTTGTCTTGATTAGTAAATGCAATGAAGGACATAACTTTTGTATTTGTTTGTCTGTGCAGGGTCTCCTGAAAATAACTACATATGGCATGTGAGACTGTCTCATGTAAATACCTTATAATTGCAATTGTAATTGTAATTGACCCACAATACCAAATAAAATCCCCAAAATTGTAGGCTTCTAAGGGTAATATGGTCATTCTAATGAGACATATAACATTTGTATTTGTTTGTCTATGATGTATTGGATTATGTTGTGCTGAAGTAAAGAATCCTGGGTCGTATTCAGAGGTCACAGTGCACAGTGAGCAGATGAAATAGAAATTGGGCACAACTGTACTCTCTCAATTCCGAGCGCAAGTTTAAGTTTGGGTGTTGCAGTTAGTAACTATGCAGACAGTTAACTTAAGTACATTTCTGTTGCGAAATCCACACCGACGACGTCCAGTCATTAGGTACAAACTAGGGTTGATATTCGTACCACGTTAAAACTTTGGACTAGAGTCAGGGTTAGATTTCGACTTAGTATAGAGATTAAGGTTTGGGCAAATTAAAGTAAATTTGTTTGACAATTAGTAGTGTTTAAGTCAATTGCAAGATAAGCGTCTTACTAGCCTTACAGCGTACTCTCCATATAAAGTTTGACCCAACTTTTCCCCTCAATTTCGTCAAGGTGAATTTCTATCCACTAGCTGTTTTTAAAAAGCATGTAGTACATCATCTACATATATTTAATTCATTAACACACTATTTTTTTTTAAATCACAATAGTATGACGTTTATTATTAACACCAATTTTAGGCTTGTGAACAACCTGCTCAAAAACCCATAGAACCACTAAACTGTTTCTGTTGGTTCCTTGCAGTTTTGCATTGCGTTTTGGCTTTTTATTGTGTTGATATCACAATGTCCCAAAGGTTTAACAGGGGCCCAATGGCCAAATGTAAATTCACTTGATGGTTTACTGATGGGCCCTAAAGGTATTCTACTGGAAACCAGTGGTCTTTATTGGACACCATTAAGCCACGTCTCATTAGGAAGCAAAACTAACATTTAATTCTAAACGTTTTTAATGGTCCTTTTTTTAGTCATGCAGAGTGATGTTTAGATTTCAGTCGAGGTTTAGTGTTCAGAATAGGTGAAGGTTGGTAAAATGCAATTACAGTTACGAGTGGCAATTTAGGGTCCATGCACTAACAGCTCAATAAGGCCTTATGGAGTTTGGACCAGAGAGGCATTATGACACCTAATGCAGTTTGAGATGTATTTACAGTCAACTAATTATAAATTTAAAGGGAGTCAGACTGTACAAGAAAGTCTTCATTTGCCATAAATTTTGAGCAGTGGTGTTTAAATATGAAATATGTCAAAGTTCTCGCATACATGTGGATTGTTTCAGAGAGGGTAAATGTGTTACTTTAAATCTTGGATGGTTTTCACATTTGCCTCAAATCTACATCAAACAGTTTTTGATGACATTTCTCTGCACCGGTCAAGCCGAGCACTGAGAAAGATGGCAATGTCCGCCCATCCTCGCGGTGAGCCAAGTGCAAAATGCTTATCATTTGAATGCCCCCATAAATGGGCCTATTAGGCAGAGTGGAGGCAGCAATGTTTTTTACCTATTTTCTGTCAGCTTGGATTCATAATGAGGGCTAAAAGTCTGAAACACAACAAGACAAACTTTATTTTCAATTTCAAATTGATTAGCATGTTTACCATTAGTAGGTTTAGAATTCAAAATCAATGTAAATGGATAGACACAGATACATATGATTAATCTTATAAAGATAGCTGATACAATGTGTATGAATGCCTGATTTCTCTAAATATGAGTGAAATACATTTAAAATATGCTGGATCAAGTATTTAAGCTATATTAACAGCTGCTTACTGAAAGCTGAATGGTTAATGGTGGCCAAAATTGAAAGACAACCTTGTACTAATGCACTTATTAGCCTGTGAAATTTAATATTTCTAGGACAATACAATGTCCTATTTGAGAATGTTCGCTAAGTCAAGTTGCCAAGTAAGTATATATGTAGGATTTACAGTGAGCTATCAAAAATATGACACTCTAAGAATCCTGCAATCTCCATTTGAATCACCTGAGATGCATGAAACCCCATCTTTTCCTGCTGCCCAACTGTTCCTATTGCAATGTCCTTGGACAGTTCAGAAAATCAGCTAACAGTATCTGCCAATGCAGTTAAGTCAGTACAATCCTACCACCAAATATCAATTAGAAAGTTGCTTCCCATACATGTTTAATATCGCATTTGATAAACAAGACACCCTCAATTCTATGAGATGAAATGAAACTTCGTTTTAATTAAGCATTAAACGTTATTATCTATTATCATTTAAGCTGTGTATATGAAAGACTTACTTTTAAAATGTGGAATAAAACAAGAAATGTAGATTAAATATAAATATGCACTGATGTAAATATAAACCTTACAATAAATCAGCATATGTTATGCTAAACCAGAGGGCTAATTATTCAATTTGTGTGAGAGTCTCAAAGAGACTTGGAGGTTCCTTTACCCGTAATGTGTTTCTTGGTATTCTGCTCTGGTCTAAACATGATTATGAAACACTTGGGAGCAAAAATACAAAGAATCAAACCAAAGCTTGAAGCCAGAATAGCAAATATCTCTACAGCTACAGTGAACTTTCCAGGAGAGCTGACATAAGCTGGGATAAAAGTAACCCAGACTGCACAGAATATGAGCATGCTGAATGTGATGAACTTGGCTTCATTAAAGTTGTCAGGCAGCTTCCGTGCTAGAAAAGCCAAAATAAAACACAAAAGAGCCAGAAATGCTATATAACCCAGCACAGCCCAGAAACCTATAGCTGAACCTAATTCACATTCCAGGATTATCCTTTGCTTGTATTGCTTAAAATTTTTGAAGGGGAGAGGAGGAGATGTTGTCAACCAAACAACACAAATAAGGACCTGTATGAGAGTGAAGGCGAGAACACTGAGTCTCTGCTGTGGAGGCCCAAACCATTTCATGACATTACTGCCTGGAAGTGTAGCTCTGAAGGCCATTAACACCACTATTGTTTTCCCCAGAACACAGGAGATGCAGAGGACGAAGGTAATCCCAAACGCTGTGTGGCGCAGCATACAGGACCACTCAGAGGGACGACCAATGAAAGTAAGTGAACAGAGGAAACACAGAGTCAGTGAGAAGAGCAGCAGGAAGCTCAGCTCTGAGTTGTTGGCTCGGACAATGGGAGATGTTCTGTGTTTGTAGAAGACAGCAGCCATACATACAGCCACAAAGGCTCCAGCAATGGAGAACACTATCAGGATGATGCTCAGAGTGTCGTCCCAGGACAAGAACTCCACAGGCTTGGGGAGGCAGCTGTCTTGCTGGGTGTTGGGCCAGAAATCAGGAGGGCAGTGCACACAGTTCAGAGAGTCTAAGAGATTCCAAAAAACATTTTCAGACCCTTTAGTTGGAAAAAAAACCAAAGGGAATGAAATCAAACTATGACAGTTTTGAGCATATTCCTCAACGTATTGTGATACACAACCTGTCTTGTTACTGATCTCTCCTTCTGCACATGGTATACAGTCATAGCAGCAGACTGGCTTTCCTTTCTGCACAGCCTTCCTGGTTCCTGGAGGACAGCTCTCACTGCACACAGATCTTGGCACCTGAAACACATTTGACAAACAGAAATCATTCATTCTCTGACAATCAGAATGTGATGCACAGATAAATGCCCTTTTTGGTTTGTATTGTCTAAACCTATGTTGAAACTAGACATGCATCTATACTTAAAGTTTTTTCTTCTGATGTCACTTAAGGAACTAGAAGGCATTTTAATTGGTTTGCTGGTTTCTGTTTCTTAGCTCATATTTTTTAAATACATATTAAATAAAGACGATTTGGGGTTGCGTCATGCTAAGTTAGTGCTGAATTTTATGCTTGCATGTTTATTAGAGCTATTTTCATGTGAACTCTGCATGTGTTTTGTCTTACAATTTACCATTTCAGCCTATATTTTGGCATTATTTAATAAGTAAATAAGGTAAAAATGGCAATGAAACCATCTGTGATAGTAATTGTTTTAGAGTCTGTTGCTTTTTATATAAGGAGCAGTGCAGAGCTCTTTGTGTTCAGTATTCATGGACTGCTGTCATGTACCATGTGGTTAAAGCAAAGCATAGAATTAATTGATCATATTTTTAATTAATATTATTATAATTAATATTAAAATATTATTTTTTCACATTTGTTTTCTTTGAATTATTGATAATCAATTCATTTAAGGCAATCAGATTCCAACAAATAAGTCTAATCACTTATGCAATTGTGACTTGCAATTACTACTAATGTTTAATTATGTTTACTTAAATAATTAAAGTTGTGAATAAATACTTTGAATTTCATTACTTTTTTTTGTACATGACAAACCTTAAACCTGTATTTTTTTGTCTTTTTTTATATTTTTAAATTGACTTCATGAACCTCAACTTACTTAGATGCAAGTTAAATTTGGAAAACGTGTTGAAGCGAATTTAAACAACAATTATTGCATTTAACTAACTTACTGCCTTAATTACTTTGAATTTGCTAACTGACGTGGGTGTACAATCAAAGATGGTACCTCGGTCTGTCCCGCCATCCAGCTGATAGCTCTGCTCATACTGAACTCCTGGCCTTTGGATCTGGATGAGTCATAGTAGCCCACAGTCACGAAACCTAAACCACCATCTTTCTTAACCTGCCAGTTTATGAGCTCGTACACGGCCACAGGATCTCCACTGGAATCAAACGAGACCTGATCTCCATTCTTTGTAGTGAAGTTCACTCTCTTGAGCTGGTCCAGTATCTGCAGTGGAAAACATATAATGACAAACTGTCAACGGAACTGTGATTTTAAACTATGAACTCTGATCAATTGTTTCAACATATTACAAAACATACAATTTATTATTGATAAATACGAAACAAGTGACTCATTGTGAATAAACATTTAGGAATTCGATCTCTTTAGTGGCAATTAGTGTCTCACAAATTTAAAACCATTAACATGAGCTCAAAAAATATAAAACATTGAAAAGTGATGTCTATTTATATTTTTTGTATTGGTAAAAAAAAATATATATTTTAATAATATTTTTTTCAATTGTTATATTAAACATTTTGTCATGTTGTGTGTGAAAAATAGCAAGTCAAACAAGTGGCTTAGCAAATCCTGAAGTATGATCTTCATTAAAAGGCACAAGTTCGATGCTGGATCGTCAATGTATATTGTAAAAAATGCTATATTAACATAGTTGTAAACATGTACAAAACGGAAGGTCTTCTAAGATTACTTCATGTAGGGATTTCTCAGAGGAAAGAACAAAACTCTGGAGAGTCTAAAGTTAGGTGATTTTATATTTCTGATACCCCTGGATAAAACACTGACACTATCATATATTATTAGAAGACTTTGAGTCGTGTAACTCATGAAACAATAAATGGTGTTAAAACTGAAACAAAGAACCCACGCCGATTGCCACCGGGACAGTAAAGTGGTCGCCATAACATAAACATAATAATATAAAACAATAATAATGAAAGTAAAATCATACTTAAGACTCCTTTTGAATTTTTTCAGTTTTATACCTGCCATGGTGTGAATTTAGCGCTCTTCTCGCACTGCGTGTCTTTACAGATAACACCGTGGATGGCATGCGCTATGGCATACGTAGCTTTGTACACCAGGTTAGTCGCGCGTAGCTGCGACGTGTCTGTATATGGGTTCTGCAGCGCGCGGACATCCTCGCTGCCGTCACATTCCCGCGAGCCCATCTGAGGAGCCTTTTAGGCTACAGCTGAACGAGCTCTCCCAAAACTCCGTTAGCAGAGGCGATTTCAGTGCTTGTTCTGGAGAGAGATCCAGAAGAAACTCACGAAGACCTGGAATCACTGAACGGGGGATCCCAAATCCTATCGCCCCAGCGCACACGTTAAAGCGTAGCATGTCTGGATCTATGATCCACGCTTCGCTACCGATCCACTGAAGTGGAGGCGGTGGTTGTCTTGTCAGTTCCTCCAACAGAAGACTCAATTCGCCTTCGAGAACAAACGCTACTATAACCCGGGCTGTTGATCTGCGGATGACGTTTGCCACTCTCTCCAGTTTACTGCGCGGTTCTGTTCTGTAGTAGGACTCGGAGTACTCCACACAGATGCCCTCCTCCTGCGCAGCCTTTAGAAACGACGCCATTCCATAATTTCCATAGTCTGTGTCGCTGCGCACTGCCCCAATCCATGTCCAGCCAAAATGCTTGACCATTTTTGCTAGTGCGGCCGCTTGGTGGTGGTCACTTGGTATGGTCCTGAAGAAGGCAGGATACTGACGCTTATCGCTCAAACATGCGCAGGTTGCGTAGGGACTGACCTGTTATTCAATATAAAACAAGAAGCGTCATTTGAAAAGCGGGATTTAATTTTAGCGCATTTTAATGGGATTTAATGTCTTTCATAAATTTACGCTAAACACACATAATTGATTTTGCACAATTTGATAGAGCCTATAATCACCTGTGGAATTCCAAAAAGACCCAGCATTCTAGTCATGCTAATTGAGGGTGTAGAAGAAGGCTCTCCCACCACAGCAGGAACAGCTGCAGATTTTGAACAGGAATCAGTATCATTGAAAAATGGTTCCATGCCGTTTGCAAACTGAAAAGCAACTTTAACCGCCATCAGCACTGCAGAGCACGAGTCGTGTATCTGGTATCCTAATGTGATTCCCGGCAGGAGATCTGTTCTGTTGTTGATCTCGTGGATGGTGAATTCCATGGCACGAGCGAAGCGCAGGTGTCTGAAATTCATACTGTTTAGAAAAATAAGAATCACTGAAACAAATTATTTCATATCAAATAGTTTTAGACGTCACTAAGTAGCTCGTGAATGTAAACAAAATGGATCTCTGATTATAATATTTTTTTCTGTAATACTCTATTCAGCTTTTCACTCCACACTCACAGACAGACCTCCCAGAGCACTGTAGCTGTAGTGGCGGTCTGGTGTAGGTGTTCTGCTCTGATCTCGTGTAGTAATGAAATGCGAAAAGCCCCCCAATCACAAAATCGCCATTCATATAAAAACCAGGCGTCTGAGGATCAGCCCACAGCCTGCAGCTGACCAGGTCAGATTTACATCCTCCTGGACTGAGCCCAGTTATCCACAGCATTGATCCAAGCATCATTAAAATTGAAGTGATCTCCATGGTCTGCTCGGTAGCTCTCAGCCCCTTGAAGGCCAGAGTGACTGCCTTTAAATAGTCTCTTTCTTATGATAATATGTGGGTGTGATCTCGGACTCAGGAGGCGTGGTTTTGTCTTGATTAGTAAATGCAATGAAGGACATAACTTTTGTTTTTGTTTATCTCTGATTTATTGAATTGTGATGTACTAAGTTAAGTATCCATGGGCCGTATTCCAAATTCAGCTTGCGCACTGACGACATCATACTGAAATTAAGCACAACTGTGATCAGTCAGTTGCACGCAAAAGGTTGAGTTGCACAAAAAGCCGCAAAGGCTCAATCCTTGATTGGCATCTGGCTTCAGGAATTGGCAACTCTGCCGTCCGGAAATGACACGTTCTGGTATGTGCCACTTAGCGAGTGCCACCTGCCATCCTAATAACTGGTAACGAGTAGCACGTGCCGCACACGCCGTTCTGTCAGTGTTTTTTTGCCAGTGGCATCTGCCACACAGAAACGGCGCGTGCCACTCAAAACAAGCACGTACCAACATCTCTTGTGAGTAAAGCAGTGACAATGGACAGCGGCTACACGACTTAGCTAACTTGCAGCACACCATAGCACCACCATCAGAACCTGGAAAAAGTAACAGGGGAATGTCGACTTGAAGACTTTGGATTGGACTGTTGGGTGTAAGCTAGGCTATGTGACTACAGCAATAACACTAGCTTGAATATAGACTCTTTGCGGACTTCTGTTGAGCTGTTAATGAAAACAGCTCGTGTTACAGACGTACTATCAGACTACAGACTATTACTATCTGGAAGTGTAGCTCTGAGTTGTTGACTCTGACGATGGGAGAAGTTCTGTGTTTGTAGAAGACAGCAGTCACACACAAAGCTATGAAGGCGCCAGTGATAGAGATCCCTGTCAAGATGATGCTCAGAGTGTCTCCCAGGACAGGAACTCCAAAGGCTTGGGGAGGCAGCTGTCTTGCTGGATGTTGGGCCAGAACTCAGGGGGGCAGCAAACACAGTTCAAAGAGGGCAAGAAATTAGGAAAACATATTTTGAATGGTATTTTAGAAAGATGTACAAGAGAATGAAACAATAACAAATAAAGTAGGGCTGTCCCAGCACAGTAAGTGATATACAACATGCCTTGTTGTTGATCTCTCTTTCTGCACATGGTATACAGTCATACTGTATTTTCCTTTCCTGGTTCTTGGAGGACAGCTCTCACTGCACACAGACCTTGGCACATGAAAAATGTTAGACAAATGCAATTATTTGTTGTTGAACAAATGATGAAATTGTCACAATAAATTGCGAAGATTTTTTTTTTCTTGATCAAGAATGTTAACTGTAATTTTGGAATTATTTTATTGCACAGTAAAAAAAAAAAAAAACATAGAATACACACAACTGTAATACTTAAGTAAAAATACCGAGTGTTTGTATCAATGTATTTATTTGTTATGAGAAATCCATGATTTTTTTTATTTAATGGAGTCATATTTGGAATTATATGATTAATTAATTGACTCATGAATAATAATTGAACGCCTTTATATATTTGGTATCATGTGAAAAAAGAAAGCATTTTCATGGGTTTGATGGTTTCTCTCACATATCTCTTATTTTTCAGATAATTTTAGCTTGACGTTAAATCACCTTCAGAGTGGATGGATGGTTTTGTTTTTTTGTTTTTTTTGTTTTTTTTTTTGTTTTTGTTTTTTTTTGTAGATATTTATTACGCTTTGCCACTGCAGTCTGCATTACTGTTAGAAAAGTGAACATATGTTTGTGGTATCTACTTATACAGACATTAGGACACAAAAGCATTAAAGCTCTCTTTGATACATATATGTTGTAATTGATTATTATATAAGGTGTAGCCTGGATTTCTTTGATACAAGTTTTCATGAAGCATGTCATTAGCCAATTGTTTATACCAAAGCTCTCAATTTGATATAACTTAAGCATTTCTGTCACATATCAGTTATTAACAGTTTTTTTTTGTTTTGTTTCGTTTTTTTTTTTTTTTTTTCTTTTGAATTAGTTTACTGAATTAACTCCAGGAAAGTGTTAACACAAAATGTTTCAGTAAAGACTTACATAGTTTTGGGTTATTGTAAAGCTTTAATTATATCTTCACAACTTTATGTGTGTAATTTTTCTCACTGTTTAATATATTGCACAATTTCATATATGCAACCATAAACCTGAATTGTTACAAATTTATAAGTGTTGTTTTATGGTTTTGAAATTGATTTTAGGTTTTAAAAAGCCAGATTAGGCAACACTTACAGGACTTTTTTGCCTTAATTTCTTTGAGTTGGGCTTCAGGTTTACAGTGGATGGTCTGAAAATACTGCCAGTACCTCTGTCTGTCCTCCAACCCCGCTGATCGCTCTGCTCATACTGAACTCCTGGCCTCTTGGTCTGGATGAGTCATAGTGGCCCACAGTCACAAAATCCAAACCAGCATCTTTCTTAACTTTCTTAAAGGCCACAGAATCACATTTGAATTCAAACCTGAAAACCATTCTGTGTAGTGAAGTTTCACCCTTTGTACTCTGATCGAATATCTGCAGTGGCACATATAATGTGAAAACTGTGATTTTGAGCTTTGAAGTCACCAATGTTTTCAATGTATTACGAAAAAGACTGATTTATTATTGATGAATATTAACATGGTTATTCATTATGAATGATTATTTGGGCCATTTTTTCACTGTGGCAGCAAAAAGTGTCTCACAAAATCTATTTATTCTTTGTTCTATTCCTAAATGTACCCGTAAGAACCTATGATGTTTCGTGTTTTTGAAAATTTTTAGTTATGATTTGTCGTGCTGTGCATGTCAGAACCGTGGCTTCAGAGATGCTTTTTTATGACAAATAATAATTGCAGTAATTGTTTTTCAAGGTTAATTTAAAAGATGCATAAAGTAAAGCATTAAATAACTTACACTTTATCCCATGGTAACCTTGTTTAAATCACACTGAGAAGTCGATATTTAGTTTGAATATTTCTAACTTTGATAACACATCGGAATAGAAATGGTAAAATTGCCCAAACAGTTTTCTTAATATTCATGTATCAACATGTAATTTTATAATCAAATCAGCCTTATTCAAATTATAAGGCAAGTTGGGGTCTGTTTTTAAATGTAACAGTTTTATACCTGCTAAGGTGTGAATTTAGCGCTCTTGTCACACTGTGTGTCATTACAGATAACACCGTGGATGGCATGCGCTATGGCATTTGTGCACCATGTTAGTCGCTGTAAAGACTTCTGTGAACGAGTTCTGCAGCGCGCGGATATCCTCGCTGCCGTCACATTCCCTCTGGGGAGCCTTTTTTTTTTTCTATTCATAGAAACGAATAGAAAAATCTCTCCTTTTATAAAGTCTCCATTCACAGAAAGACGAGGCGTCTGAGGCTCAGCCGCTTTCCATTCTGCTGGACTGAGCTTAGTTATCCACAGCATCGAAACAAACATCATTATAACTGAAGTGAGCTGCATGGTTTGCTGGGTAGTTCTCAGCCCTGTGAAGGCCAGAATGACTACATTTAAACAGACACCTTGTGATAATGTTCTATGGGTGTGAGTTCAGACTCAGCAGCCCTGGTTATGTCTTGAATAGTAGTTATAATAACAAATATAACTTTTGTAATTCTTCGACTCTGATATGTTGAATTATGGTGTATTAAAGTATCTAATCAGGGGCCCTAAAACTGTACTCAGTCATTTCCAAATACTGTAGAAGGCAAAACAGAGGCCTGTCTTAGTTACCCGTGACTCAGAAAATAAACTTAAAGGCATTCCTTTGGCGTTGCTCATTCACAAGAAGAGCTGTATTAGTCCAGCGTCACTGTTTGACCTCTTCCTATGACCATACAATTTCACATTAACACTAGTTACACAGCAGGGCTAGTAGTAGAACCAGTTAATATTTAGGACCAGAGTTCATGTAAAGTTAAAAGGGTTGAGGTTCAGGTTAGCTTCAGATACATTAATGCAAATTTAGTAGAAAATTACTAGAATTTAGATCAAATTTAAGATCAGGATCTTTAAAGCATATCAGTGTACTCTCCATCATATAAAATCTGTGTCTTGCAAAGCACCCAGTAGTTCACCTATAGATGTTCACTTAATTAACACTCTTTTGAAAGTCAGTTGATTAACGACAGTGCAAGTTATATTGCTACTAGCAATTTAGACTGGAGGCCAGAGTAACTCTTAGGTTTAAGGTTAGGGTTAAGGACAGGTCAAAGTTTGGAATTTTAATAAACAAATGTAACAGGAATAGGCTGGTCCAATCAGTAATAGCTCAATAAGGCCTTAAGCAGTTTGGGGTAGAGTGGCCTTATAAGGCCTCATACATTTGAAACAAATTAACACACATACACTGATCAGGCATAACATTATGACCACCTCCTTGTCTCTATGCTCATTGTCCATTTTATCAGCTCCACTTACTATATAGGTGCACTTTGTAGTTCTACAGTTACAGACTGTAGTCCATCTGTTTCTCTGCATACTTTGTTAGCCCCCTTTTACCCTGTTCTTGGACAATGAGCGTAGAAAAGAGGAGGTGGTCATAATGTTAAGCCTGATCGCTATATGTGTAAGTCCAAATATATAAATATAGAATAATGTATTTACTAAGTCTGAGAAGTTAAAAATTTCTTGGAAAAAACAGTTGTTTTGTAGAATTTTAGCTAATTCAAGATGAAAAAACATCTGGAGCAGTTACAGTGGGTTATTAAAAAGGTTTTCACCTTAAGTATTCCTGCATGGAATAGCATCATGCTGAGTGAGTAGGGGAGAGTGAGGGGACCATCCTACCACCAAATCTCAGTTGGAAAGGAGCTTCCCAATACTTGTGTAGTATAGCATTTTATAACCAACACATTCTCAAAACTATTTTAAGGGCTCCATTTTGATGTAGAATAACGACATAAAATTGCTGAAATGCAGATTTATTGAAAATTTATTTTAATTAGGCATGATACGTTATTATCTTTTATCATTTAAGTGGTACATACATAGAACTTACTTAAAAATTTGCGTATTTAAACAGGAAACATAGTTTTATTATTAAAATGAATTTATGAAACAGCTGAGAACATCTAAACATAAAAATAAATCAGCAAACATTTATCCTAAAAAAATAGTGCTAATTATTCAATTTGTGAGAGTCTCAAAGAGACTTGGAGGGTTCTTTACCCATAAGGTGTTTCTTGGTATTCTGCTCTGGCCTAAAACATGATTATGAAACACTTGGGAGCAAAAATACATGTAAACAAACCAAAACTTGAGGCCAGAATAGCAAATATCTCTACAGCTACAGTGAATTTTCCAGGAGAGCTGACATAAGCTGGGATAAAGGTAACCCACACTGCACAGAATATGAGCATGCTGAATGTGATGAACTTGGCTTCATTAAAGTTATCAGGCAGCTTCCGTGCTAGAAAAGCCAAAATGAAACACAAAAGAGCCAGAAATGCTATATAACCCAGCACAGCCCAGAAACCTATAGCTGAACCTAATCCACATTCCAGTATTATCCTTTCTTTGTATTGCTTAAAATTTTTGAAGGGAAGAGGAGGAGATGTTGTCAACCAAAGAGCACAAATAAGGACCTGTATGAGAGTGAAGGTGAGAACACTGAGTCTCTGCTGTGGAGGCCCAAACCATTTCATGGCATTACTGCCTGGAAGTGTAGCTCTGAAGGCCATTAACACCACTATTGTTTTCCCCAGAACACAGGAGATACAGAGGACGAAGGTGATCCCAAACGCTGTGTGGCGCAGCATACAGGACCACTCAGAGGGCTGACCAATGAAAGTAAGTGAGCAGAGGAAACACAGAGTAAGTGAGAAGAGCAGCAGGAAGCTCAGCTCTGAGTTGTTGGCTCGGATGATTGGAGAAGCTCTGTGTTTGTAAAAAACAGCAGCCACACATACAGCTATGAAGGCTCCGGTGGTGGAGAATGCTGTCAGGATGATGCTCAGAGTGTCGTCCCAGGACAGGAACTCCACAAGCTTGAGGAGACAGCTGTCTTGCTGGGTGTTGGGCCAAAACTCAGGAGGGCAGTGCACACAGTTCAGAGAGTCTAAAAGATTTGAATAGTTCAGATATTGGAAAGAAAGGTAAGGAAATGAAATCACCTAAACTATCACTTATTTGAGCAAAATTTCCCACCATATTGTGATGTACAACCTGTCTTGTTACTGATCTCTCCTTCTGCACATGGTATACAGTCATAGCAGCAGACTGGCTTTCCTTTCTGCACAGCCTTCCTGGTTCCTGGAGGACAGCTCTCACTGCACACAGACCTTGGCACCTGAAACATATTAAAAAAGTGCAAATCATTCAAATTTTGTGAAAAAGTAATTGCTTCACATTCAAAATGCTATGCACAGATTAAGATCTTTTTTTTTGTCTTTTTGTTTTTTCAAACAACACCAATTTTAAAATTCATTAACTGGATTGAGTGAAGGAATCCTAAATATGCTTTCAAACAATGTTTTAGTTAGTGCAAATGTCATCCTTTTTTTTTAAACTAGGTATACATTTGAAATTTATGTAAAAACATACATGATTGGCTATATAAAGCTTACATTTTTTATCTGATGTCATAGAAAGCATGTTAAATTGCTGATATATGTTAATTATTTCATATTTTACAATGTTGTGATTAGATAGAACCAAATAGTTCAACTGGGGTCCTGACATGATTTAGGTGTATAGGTGTATAATTATTATATAATTCAGGTTTAGGTGTATATTATTGTCTATTACATGTACTTTTATATGAACATTGCAGGTGTTTTTTGTAGCAGTTTAGCAGCCCAGCTTATACTATTTCTATAAAGGTAAACAACTAAATATGGCATGTATTTAATACGGTAATAAGTGCAAAATGGTAGTGAAACCCGCTGTGATACTGATGGTTTTGTAGTCTATTGCTTGTTATGTAAGGGGCAATTCAGAGTTCTTTGATGACAGTGTTCATGTATTGCTGTCATAAATCAAGTGGTTACAGCAAAGCACAGAACTAATGTAAGTATTTTTTTTTCTCACAGTTTTCCGTTGTGAAAGTAGTAATCATTAATTAGGTTTAATTAATGGTTTATTGACTTATTTAATTAAATGAGAGAATAAATAATTTGAGTTTCATTACTTTTATGTGTAAGACAAAACCTTAACCTGACCTGGGTTTACAGTCATAGACTACCACAAGTGTTGCACTGTACCTCTGTCTGTCCCTCCATCCAGCTTATAGCTCTGCTCATACTGAACTCCTGGCCTCTTGGTCTTGATGAGTCATAGTGACCCACAGTCACGAAACCCAAACCACCATCTTTCTTAAACTGCCAGTTTATGAGCTCGTAGACGGCCACAGGATCACCACTGGAATCAAACGAGACCTGATAGCCATTCTTTGTAGTGAAGTTCACTCTCTTGAGCTGGTCCAGTATCTGCAGTGACACATATAATTTGACAAACTGTCAACAGAACTGTAAATTTGAACTGTAAATTCAAATGTGATCAATTGTTTCAATATATGACAAAAAATACTGTTTATTTATTTATTTATTTTTTTTAATTTTGATGTAGAGACATGAATATTTCAGGGTGGTAAACTGCATCTCACAATTTTAAAACCATGACAACAGAGCTCAAAATATAAATAAACCACACAAAAGCAATGTCTATTTATATTGTGTGGTACTGCTAATATTAAGAAGAAAAATCATGTGACTTTTTTTTCTGTTTACTTTAGAGATGTTCGTCATGTGGTGTCTAAAAAATAGCACTTCACAGCAGTGGCTTAGCAAATGCTGAAGTATTTTGTTCATGAGAAGGCACAATTTCAATGCTTGATCTACATTATATATTAAAAAAGGGCTGTGTCAACGTAACAGTAAACGTGTAAAATTATTTCTTGCAATAAAAGTTGACCCATTATTATTGTCAGTTGTAAAACAGACACATAAAACCTCAATAAATAAATAAATAATTACTTCTTGTTGGGATATCTCAGAGCACATCTCAGGGAAGTTTATGGACAGAGACATTTGTTTTTTTTTGTTTTTTTTAAGCACTGACAGGTTTATGTGTCGTAAAAGTCTGCCATTGGTGGTACTTATGAAACAATAAATTATTTTGAAACTAAAACAACAAATCCATTCCAATTGGTAAAGGTAAAGCGGGCGATATGACAAATATGATAAGATAAATCATTTTTAAAACAAAATTATGCTTATCTGAAGTATATTGAAAACTAAAAGATTCTTATAAACATTTCAGTTTTATACCTGCCATGGTGCGAATTTAGCGCTCTTGTCGCACTGCGTGTCATTACAGATAACACCGTGGATGGCATGCGCTATGGCATACGTAGCTTTGTACACCATGTTAGTCACGCGCAGCTCCGATGTGTCTGTATATGGGTTCTGCAGCGCGCGGATATCTTCGCTGCCATCACATTCCCGCGAGCCCTCTGAGGAGACTTTTAGGCTACAGCTGAACGAGCTCTCCCAAAACTCCTTTAGCAGAGGTGATTTCAGTGCTTGTTCTGGAGAGAGATCCAGAAGAAACTCACGAAATCCTGGAATCACTGATCGGGGGATCCCAAATCCTATCGCCCCAGCGCACATGTTAAAGCGCAGAAAAGCTGGATCCATAATCCACGCTTCAGTGCCGATCCACTGAAGGGGAGGCGGCGGTTGTCTTCCCAATTCTTCCAACAGAAGCCTTAATTCGCCTTCGTGAACAAACGCTACTATTACCCGGGCTGTTGATCTGCGGATGACGTTTGCCAGTCTCTCCAGTTTACTGCGCGGTTGTGTTCTGTAGTAGGACTCGGAGTACTCCACACAGATGCCCTCCTCTTGCGCAGCCTTTAGAAATGACGCCATTCCATAATTTCCATAGTCTGTGTCGCTGCGCACTGCCCCAATCCAGGTCCAGTCGAAATGCTTGACAACTTTTGCTAGTGCGGCCGCTTGGTGGTGGTCACTTGGTATGGTCCTGAAGAAGGCAGGATACTGACGCTTATCACTCAGACACGCGCACGTTGCGTAAGGACTCACCTGTCATTCGGTATAGAAAAGAAAAAAGCGTTATTTGAAAAACATGATTTAATTCTAGCTTTACGATATGGAATTTCTTGCGCTTCATAAATTATTACTAAACACAGAGTTAATCTTGCACCATTTGATGCAGTCTACAGTCACCTGCGGAATTCCAAAAAGACCCAGCATTCTAGTCATGCTAATTGAACGTGTAGAAGAAGACTCTCCCACGAGAGCAGGAACAGCGGCGGCTGCAGATTTTGAACAGGAATCAGTATCATTGTAAAATGGTTCCATCCCGTTTGCAAACTGAAATGCAGCTTTGATTGCAATTGCCACTTCAGCGCATGAGTCGTGTATCTGGTATCCTAACGTGATTCCCGGCAGGAGATCTGTTCTGTTGTTGATCTCGTGGATGGCGAACTCCATGGCACGAGCGAAGCGCAGCTGTCTGAAATTCATACTGGTTAGAAACAAAAGATATATAAAGAATCACAATGTCATTTTTTTAACAAGTATTTTTAAACCTCAGTAAGTCAATAAGTAACTGCAAACATAGGAGATCGCTGATAATTTCTCCGTAATGCTCTTTTCAATTATTCACTCCACACTCACAGACAGACCTCCCAGAGCACTGTGGCTGTAGTGGCGGTCTGGTGTATGTTTTTTCCTCTGATCTCATGTAATAATGAAAGGCGAAACTCCCCCCAATCACAAAATCTCCATTCATATCAAAATCAGGCGTCTGAGGATCAGCCCGCAGCCTGCAGCTGACCAAGTCAGATTTACTTCCTGTTGGACTGAGCCCAGTTATCCAGAGCATTGGTCCAAGCATGATTAAAAAAATTGAAATAAGCTCCATGACATGCTGAGTGGTTCTAAGCTCCCTGAAGGCCCGGATGACTGCTTTTAAATAGCTTCCTTCTTGTGATAATCTGTGGGTGTGAGCTCGGACTCAGGAGGCGTGGTTATGTGTTGTGTAGTAATTACAATAAAGGACATAACTTTTGTTTTTAAATCTCTGGTTTATTGAATTGTGTTGTATTAAAATAAATGTTCACAGGCCGCATTCTGAATTCAGCGCCTGCACTGACGAAATCAATTTGAAATTATGAACAATTGTGTTCCGTTAGATGCACGGAAAAGGTTAAGTTTGCACAAAATAAATAAATAAATAAATAACGCAAGTGTTTAAGCCCTGATTGGCGTCTGGATTCAGGAAATGGCAAAATGTAAGTAAAACAGTAACAACTGACATCGAATTAGTGGCTAGGCTAATAGCAGCACATCATAGCACCCCCATCAGAACCTGGGAAAAGTGACCGAGGAATTTCGACTTGAAGACTTTGTATACATTGTGTAGCATTTTGTTGGGTTTCTGGCAGTGCTGTGGGTGGACGATTCTAAACGAAATATAGCAGTAATATTAACTTGAGTATCGACTCGAAGCGGACATTTTTTGTGGGACAAAGATTTAATGAAAACAGCTCGTGTTACAGAGGTACTCAAACTAATTACTTAACTGAATGCGAAATCTAAACGATGTAGAGACCATTTATCAATGTATTTATTGAACAACACACCAGAAACGCAGGGTTGTAATCTTGTTTTTACTTAGTAATTTGTATAATTTACAGTGATTCCTCATCGGCTTCTGCAACCGATAGCCAGTGGCACAAACCAAACGCTAATGGCACCATGGGAATCTGATGCTTAGGAGTGGCACTAACCCAGGGGTCAGCAACATGCGACTCCGGAGCCAATTTAGATTTTTGGGGTAAAAATAAATTAATTCTAATTTGCAGTAAAGTAAAGCTTTGCTGATCGTTCTATCACATTTTTAGCAATAAGTGGTCATAAACGTTGAAGTTAAAGTTTAATAAACTTACATAATCTGCAGACAACCGTAAAATTTGAGAAACTGTGAAAGTATCTGTGATTTTGAACTTTCAACTCATCAATAGTTTCAACCTATTACGAAAATAATAAATTATGGTAATTCACTGTGAATGAATATTTGGGGCAAGTTTTAGATTGTTTAAGCACAAAGTGCATCTTTTTTAGCTCGAATTCACTGACACAAAAATTCACTTCTATCTTCCAGCTTAAGTAAAGACATAACTTTAACTCATTGCCACTTTAAATTTGATGCTACCTTAAAAACATTAGCACCTTAAAGTCAGTGCTGCTTTAAATCTACTGCCACCTTAAATTCAGCGCTACCTTAAATATACTGCCACCTTAAATTTAGTGATACCTAAAATTCACTGCCACTTTAAAAGCACTGCCACCTTAAATTTATTAATACCATAAATTCTGTGCCATCTTAAAATCAGTGCTACCATAAACATTTTGCCAAATTAAATTCAATGCTATTTTAAATTTATTGTAACCTTAAATTCAGTGGTACCTTAAGTTCACTCCCACCGCAACATTAAATTTATTGATACCTTAAATTTACGGAAACCATAAGAGTACTGCATCCTTAAACCTACTGATACCTGAAATTTACTGCCCCCTTGAATTCACTACTACCTTAAATTTAATTTTGCTTTAAATTTACTGCCACATTAATTTTATTGATATCTTAAATTCAATAGCACTTTAAATTAAATTCAGTCTTAAATTTACTGCCACCTAAATTCACTGCCAGCTTAAATCCAGTGCTTAAATTGAATTCGACCCTTAAAATTATTGAACCTTAAATTTAGTGCTACCCTAAATGCAGTGAGACCGTAAATTCAATTTACTACCACCTTAAATTTTCTGATACCTTAAATTTACTGACACCTGAAATTTTCCTTCCACATAAATGAAGTGCTACATTAAATGTAATGCCATGATACATGAATTGCCACATCAAATTCAGTGCTGTCTTAAATTTACTCCCCGCTTAAACTTACTAATACATTAAATTTGCTGCCACTTTAAATTCAAAGCTATTGTAAATCCATTGTAATTCATTGCTAAATTAAATATACTGGCACTTTAAATGCACTTCCATCTGAAATTCAAACCTACCTTAAATTAAATTCATTATATTTTTGGATTATTTAAATTCATTGCTTCCTTAAAAGTGCTGCCACCTTAAATTCAGGGCTATGTTAAATTTATTGCCACTTTCAATTTATTTACACCTTAAATTTACTTCCACCTTCAATGTACTTCCACCTTAATGTCACAGTACCTTAAATCTACTGCCACATTAAATTTATTGTTATTTCAAATCCAGTGCTGCTTTATATGCACTGCCTCTTTAAATTCAATGCAACCTTAATTTTACTAACACCTTAAATTCATTGATACCTTAAATTCAGTGCAACCTCAAACTTACTGCCATGTTACATTTATTGCCACCTTAAATGTCCTGATTTACTCTTTAAATTCACTTTAAATTCATTCATACAATAATTTACTGAACATTTAAAATCAGTTCTACATTAAATCTCCTGCCACCTAAAATTCTGTGCTACCTTAAATTTACTACCACTTTAAATTTATAGATACCTCAAATTTACTGCCACCTTAAAATTACTGCCTCCTTACAACTACTGATTCCTTAGATTAACTGCCACTTCAATTCAGTGCTACCTAATTTTAATGCCACCTGAAATTCATTGCCACCTTAAATTCAGTGCTACCCTAAATGCACTGCCACCTTAACTTCAGTGCTACTTCAAATTTCCTACCATATTAAAATTGTTATCTTCAATTTCTCTCAACCTTAAACTTACTGTCTAAAAATTACTTATATATTCAATTTACTGCCACCTTACATTTAGAGCTATCTTAAATCTATTGTTACCTTAAATTCACTGCTAAATTAAATGTACAGCCACTTTAAATTGACTTCTGTTTAAATTCAAGGCTACCTTAAATTTATGAGCAACCTAGATTATTAATAACTTAAATTTAGTTCTATGTTAAATTTACTACCACCTTAAATTTGTTGACACCTTAAAATTTTGGCCACCTTCAATGTACATCTACTGATACCTTAAATTCAGTGCCTCCTTAAATTACAATCAATCTTAAACTTCCTAACACCTTAAAATTACTGATACCTTAAATTAAATGCTACCTTAAACTCACTGGAACTTACTTTTATTGCCAACTTAAATTTCAAGATTCACTGCCACCTTCAATTATTTAGTGCCACCTTAAATCTGCTTTCATCTTAAATTCACTGCCACCTTAAGTACTATTTTAAATTTACTGCCACCTTAAATTTATTGACATGTTAAAGTTACCAATACCTTAAATGTGCTGCCTCTTTAAAACTACAGATTCCTTAAATTCACTGCATTAAATGAGCTTACTATGCCATAAATTTATTTCTACCTTAAGTTTACTGACATCTTAAGTTTACTGCCACCTTAAAATTAATGCTACCTTAAGTTTACTGACATCTTTAGTTTACTGCTACCTTAAATTCAGTACTACCTCAAATTTACTGCCACAATAGTTCAGTTCTACATTAAATTTACTGCCACCTTAAATTCACTGCCACATTTAATTCAGTGCTACCTTAAATGTAATATCATCTTAAATTCATTGATAAATTCAGGGCTATCCTAAATGCACTCCTTCCTTAAATTCAGGGCTACCTTAAATTTACAACCACCTTAAAATTATTGATACTTTAAAATATTTTGCCACCTTAAATTTATTGCCTCCTGAAAAAGCTATACTTTTATTATGTAACATAAATTCACGCGTTTACAGCTATTGTTACCAGAAATTCACTGCTAAATTAAATGTACTGCCCTCTCCCAGTTCAATGCTCTAAATTTAACAGCCAAGTTTAGACAATTCATACTTTCACTCCTAACTTTTAACCAAATTTACTGCACACAATTTTTGACCCTATCATGCTATTGATACCCCTTAAATTCAGAGCTAATTTAAATATATTGCCATCATAAATTCACTTCCACCTTAAATCTACTGCCACTTAAATCTGCGATCTGCACACTTCAAAATTCAGTAATACTTTATATTGCTGACATCTTAAATTCACTGCCAATTTAAATTCATTGCCAACTTAAATTCACTGGCACATTAAAATTAGTGCTACTCTAAATGCACTACCACCTTAAATTCAGTGCTACCTGTAATTTATGGCCTCCTTAAATTTATTGATACTCTTTTGATACCTTAAATTTACTGCCACCTTAAATTCAGAGCTATTTTATATCTACTGATATCATAAATGCACTTCCTCCTTAAATCTCCTGTGACTTTAAATTCACTGCCACCTGTAATTTTGGCAACTTAAATTCAAAACTGTCCTAAATCCATTATAACCATAAATTCATTGCTAACTTAAATATACTGCCACTGTAAATTGACTTCCACCATAGATTCAAAGCTACTTTAAATTTAATGTAAACTTAAATACTTTGATATCTTAAATTCATTTCTTATACCTTAAATTTATAACAACTTTAAAGATATTGATACTTTAAATTTTTTGCCACCTTACATTTATTGCCTCCTTAAAATTACTGATACCTTAAATTTACTACCTCATTAATATATAGGACTATCTTACAACTATTGTTACTGTAAGTTCACTACTATCATAAAAGTACTGCCACTTTCAATTGACTTTTAATTTAAATTCAAAGCTAATTTAAATTTAATGCCACCATACATTTTTCAACTGATTAAATTTATTGCTTCTGTATAGGCACTGCCACCTTAAATTCACGGTCACCTTATGGTTTTTGATTAATAAAATATTTTGCTTCCTTAAACACATTGCCACCTTATGTTCAGGAAACCTTAAATTTGTAACCATCTTAAATTTATTGATACCTTAAATTTACTGCCAACTTCAATGCACTGTCTTCTTAATATTATGGAAATATTAAATTTACTGCCACCTTAAATCTATTGTAACTGTAAATTTACTGCTAAATTAAATGCACTGCCACTATAAATTGACTACCACCATGAATTCAAAGCTGCCTTAAATACAACTCATTCTAAAATATTTTGATACCTTAAATTAATTTCAAAACTTCAAAAAAGGGCTACCTTGAATTTATGACCACCCTAAATTTGTTAATATCTTACATTTAGGTCTGCTTTAAGTTTATTAATAAAATGTATTAGTATCTTAAATTTATTGCCACCTTAAAATTACTGATACCTTAAATTTACTGCCACAATAAATTTATTGATATCTTAAATTCAGTGGTCCATTACATGCACTGCCACAAACTTAAATTTACAAACACCTTCAATTCATGGATACCTTAAATTCATTTCTTTCTTAAAAGCCCTGCCACCTTCAATCCAGAGCTATCTTAAATTTATGACCTCCTTATATTTATACCTTAAATTCAGTGCTATTCAATCTCAAAATACCTTAAATTCAGTGCTACCTTAAAATTACTGACCCATACATGTACTGCCACCTTAAATTTTCTGATTTACTACCACCCTAAATTAGGTACTACTATTTATTGATATTCTAAATTACTGAGAGCTTAAATGTACTGCCTCCTTAAAACTACTGATTATTTAAATGTATTAAATTCAGTGTTACAGGAAATATCCTACGACCTAATATTTTGTGCTACCATAAATCTCTTGCCACCATAAAATTTATTGATACCTTAAATTTCCTTGAACGTTAGATGTATTGCATCATTAAAACTAATGATACATTTAATTCACTGCCACTTTAAAATCAAGTTATTTTAAATCTAATGATATCATAAATTCACTTCCACCTTAAATCTACTGGCATCTTAAATTCACTGCAATACTAATTCAATGTTACTTTAAATTTACAACCAACTTAAACTCAGTGCTACCTGAAATGCACTGGCACCTTAAATTTAGTGCTACCTTAAGTTCAAAGTTACCTTAAATTAATGTAATGATACCTTAAATTCAATGCTACCCAAAACTCACTGTCATCTTACATTTATTGCCATCTTAAATTTCCTGATTCACTGCCACCTTAAATTTACTGCTATTTTAAATTCAGCATTAAATCTTCTGCCACCTTAAGATCTCTGCTACCATAAATCTACTGCCATCATAAATTTATGCACATCTTAAACTACGTACCACCTTAAATCCGGTGCTACCTTAAATCTACTGCCAGCTTAAAATCAGAAATATATATATATATATATATATAATATATATATATTTATTTCAATGCCACCTTTAGTTTGTTAATACTTTAAATTTACTCCCATGATACCTGAAATTTATGACCACCTTTAATTTATTGATACTTTAAATTTATTGCCCCACTAAAGTCACTGCCTCCTTAATTTTTTTGATAACTTAAATTTACTGACACTGTACATTCTGAGGTATCTTACATCTTTTCCTATCATAAATTCAACTCTACCTTAAATCTACTGCCTCCTTAAATTTACTGCTGCCTTAAATTCAATGTTACCTCAATATATTGTCACCTTCATTTTCTGCATACCTTAAATTCAGTACCACTTTAAATTTATTGCAACCTTAAATCTTCTGCCAATTTTATGTCACTGTCATTTTAAATTCACTTTCACCTTAAATTTAATAATATTTTAAGTTTACCACCACCTTAAATTCAATGCCACATTAACTTTGCTACCTTACTAAAATTATTGATACCTTAAAATTTTCTGCTACCTTAAATTCAGAGCTATCTTAAATCTTTTGTAACTGTAAATTCACTGCTGAATTAACTGTAACTGTAAATTGACTACCACCATAAATTCAAAGCTACCTTAAGTTCAATGCATCCTTAAATAGTTTGATGCTTTAAATTCATAAATTCACTTCTACTTTAAATCTACTGGCACCTTAAATTCACTGCTACCTTCAATTCAGTGTTACCTTTAATTCACGGCCAACTTAATTTCATTGATATTTTTTTATTCAATGCTACCTGAAATGCATAGCCATCCTAAATTCAGTGCTACGTTATATTTACTGCCTAATTAAAACTACTGATACCTTAAATTTACTGCCATCTCAATTTTTGATACCTGATAGTCATTGCTTCCTCAAAAGCATTGCCACTTTAAATTCAGGGCTGCCTAATTTTCTGACCATGTTAAATTTATTAAGTTTTAAATTCAGTGCCAAATTAAATTTACTATCACCTTAAATTTATTGACTCATTAAATTTACTGCCAACTTAAAATGACTGCTTCCTTAATATTACTCATTCTTTAAATTTTGTGCCACTTTAAATTCATTGATATCTTAAACTTGGTGCTACTTAATAAGTACTGCCACCTTAAATTCAGTGCAATCTTAAATTTTACTAACATTTTAAATTTACTAATACCTGTAATTCAGTGCTATCCTAAACTCACTGCCACGTTATATTTTTTGCCACCTTAAATGTTCTGATATATTGCCACCTTAAATTCAATTCTATCTTAGATGTATTGTCCCGTTAAATTTACTGCCACATTATATTTATTAATACCTTAAGTTCAGTATCACTTTAAATTTAGTGCAACATTAAATCTACTGCCACGTGAAATTCATTGCCACATTAAATTTAGTGCTACCTGAATTTTGCGACCACCTTAGATTTATTGATACTTTAAATTCATTGCCACCTTAAATTTACTGTCGCCTTAAAGTGTTTGATGCCTTAAATTTACTGCCACCTTAAATTCAGAGCTATTGTAAATCTATTGCTGTCATAAATTCACTTCTACCTTAAATTTACTACCCCTGTATATTTCTTGACACCTTAAATTCATTGCTACTTTAATCTCACTGTCATCTTACATTTAGTGCCACATTCAATTTCCTGATTTACTGCCACCTTAAATTCAGTGCTACAGTACATTTACTGCTACCTTACATTCAGTGCAACATTAAATATTCTGTCACCAAAAATTGTGCTACCATAAATTTACTGACACAATAAAATTTCTTGATATGTTAAATTTACTTGCACCTCAAATATAATGCCCCCTTATAACTACTGATACCTTAAAATTACTTCCACTTTCAATTCAGAGTCATCATAAATTCACTTCTACTTTAAATCTACTGGCACCTTAAATTCACTGCTACCTTCAATTCAGTGTTACCTTTAATTCACAGCCAACTTAATTTCATTGCTATTTTTTTATTCAATGCTACCTGAAATGCATAGCCATCCTAAATTCAGTGCTACCTTATATTTACTGCCTAATTAAAACTATTGATACCTTAAATTTACTGCCACCTTCATTCAAGCTATCATAAACCTATTCTTGTCATAAAATCATTTCTACCTTAAGTCTACTGTCACCTTAAATTCACTGCTATCTTAAATTCAATGGTACCTTAAATTTACTGCCATGTTATTTTTTTATTAATACCTTAAAATCAGTCCTAACTGAAATGCATTTCTACCTTAAATTCAATAGTACATAGAATTTACTGCCACTTTAAATTCACTTCCAAATTAAATTCAGTGCTACCTTAAATTTAATGCCACCTTAAATTCATTGATATCTTAAATTCAGAGCTCCACTGAATGCAGTGCCACCTTCAACTTGGAGCTACCTTAAATTTAGCACTGCCTTAAATTTATTGATACCTTGAGTTTTCTGCCTCCATGATACTGCTCATACCATTAATTTCCTGCCACATAAATTAAGTGCTACCTTAAATTTAATACCACCTTAAATTCAGAGCTATCCTAAATGTATTGTTACTTTAAATTCACTGCTATCTCACATGTACTACCCATGTAAATTGACTTCCACCATAAATTCCAAGCTACTTTCCTATCTTACATTTTTTGCTGCCTTAAATTCATTGTTACCTTACATTAAATTTATTGACATCTTAAATTTAGTGCTGTCTTAAATTTACTACCACTAAATTGGTTGGCATCTTAAATTTACTGCCAATTAAATGCACTATCTTTAATATACTGCCACCATGCATTTATTTATATCTTAATTTCAGTGCTGCTTTATATGCACTGCCACCTTAAATTCAATGCAAACTTAAATTTACTAACAGCTTAAATTTATTGATACACCATATTGCCAAAAGTATTCGCTCGTCTGCCTTCACACACATATGAAGTTGAGTGACATACCGTTCTTAATCCATAGGGTTAAATATGATGTTGGCCCACCCTTTGCAGCTATAACAGCTTCAACTCTTCTGGGAAAGCTTTCCACAAGGTTTATGGGATTTTTTGGCCATTCTTCCAGAAGCACATTTGTGAGGTAGACACTGATGTTGGACAAGAGTATACACTCTAATTCATCCCAAAGATGTTGTATCACATTGAGGTCAGGACTCTGTGCAGGCCAGTCAAGTTCTTCTACACCAAACTCACTCATCCATGTCTTTATGGACCTTGCTTTGTGCACTGGTGTGCAGTCATGTTGGAACAGGAAGGGGCCATCCCCAAAGTGTTCCCACAGAGTTGGGAGCATGAAATTGTCCAAAATCTCCCGGTATGCTGAAGCATTAAGAGTTCCATTCACTGGAACTAAGGGGCCAAGCCCAACTCCTGAAAAACAACCCCACACCATAATCCCCCCTCCACCAAACTTTACACTTGGCACAATGCAGTCAGACAAGCACCGTTCTCCTGGCAACCGCCAAACCCAGACTCGTCCATCGGATTGCCAGACGGAGAAGCATGATTCGTCACTCCAGAGAACACGTCTCCACTGCTGTAGAGTTCAGTGGCGGCGTGCTTTACATGACTGCAGTCAACATGCATTGCGCTTGGTGATGTAAGGCTTGGATGCAGCTGCTCAACCATGGAAACCCATTCCATGAAGCTCTCTACACTGTTCTTGAGCAAATCTGAAGGCCACATGAAGTTTGGAGGTCTGTAGCGATTACCTCTGCAGAAAGTCGGTGACCTCTGCACACTATGCGCCTCAGCATCCGCTGACCCCGTTCTGTCATTTTGCGTGGCCTACCACTTTGTGGCTGAGTTGCAGTCATTCCCAATCGTTTCCACTTTGTTGTAATACCACTGACAGTTGACTGTGGAATATTTAGTAGCGAGGAAATTTCACAACTGGACTTGTTGCACAGGTGGCATCCTATCATGGTACCAGCTGGAATTCACTGAGCTCCTGAGAGCAACCCATTCTTTCACAAATGTTTGTAGAAGCAGTCTGCATGCCTAGGTGCTTGATTTTATACACCTGTGGTCATGGAAGTGATTAGAACGCCTGAATTCAATGATTTGGATGGGTGAGTGAATACTTTGGCAATATAGTGTCTTTTAAATTTGGTGCTATCTTAAACTTACTGCCACCTTACATTTACTGCCGCCTTAAATTCAGTGCAACTTTAAATGTACTGTCACCGTGAGTTCACTGTCACCTGAAATTAAATACTACTTTAAATTTACTGCCATCTTAAATCTAATGATACCTTAAAGGTACTGACTCCTTAATGCTGCTGATACCATTAATTTCCTGCCACATCATTTGAGTGCTATGTTCAATTTAATTCCAGCTTAAATTAATTGCCACCTGAAATTTACTACTGCAATAAATGCACTGCCACCTTAAATTCAGTGCTATCTTAAATTTGCTGTTTCATTAAAATTATTGATTCCTTAAATTCACTGCCACCTTAACTTCAGAGCTATATTAAATCTATTGTTACCTTAAACTCACTGCTAATTTAACTGTACTGCCACTGTAAATTGACTTTCATGATAAATTCAAAGCTACCTTAAATTTAATGCCATCTTAATATTTTTGCTACCTTAAATCCATTGCTTCCTTAAAAGCACTGCCACCTTAAACATAGGGATACCTTAAATTTATAACCATATTAAATTTACTGCTACTTAAATGTACTACCTCCTTAAAATTGTTGATATTTTAAAGTTACTGCCATCTTATCATTTACTTAAATCTTAAATTCAGTGCTGCTTTATATGCACTGCCACTTTAAATTCAACTCCAACTTAAATTTACTAACACCTTAAATTTATTGATACCTTAAATGTGGTGCCACCTTACATTTATTGCCAACTTAAATGTCCTCATTTACTGCCACCATAAATTCAGTGCGACCTTGAATCTGTTGTCACCGAAAATTCACTGCCACCTTAAATGAAGTGCTACTTTAAATTTATTGCCATCTTAAATTTATTGATACCTTAAATTTGCTTACACCTTACATGTACTGCCTCCTTAAAACTACTGATATCTTAAACCTACTTCCACCTTAAATTCACTGCCACCTTAAATGCAGTTACTTTAAATTTACTACCAGATCGATTTTATTGATAATTTAAATTCAGTGCTACCTTAAATTTACTACCATCTTAAATTTATTGACATCTTAAATTTACTCCACCTTTAATTCAGAGCTGTCTTAAATCTATTGCTATCATAATTCACTTCTAACTTAAATCTAATGCCACCTTTAAAAACTGCCATCTTAAAATCCATGTTACCTTAAATTTTCTGCCACATTAATTTTATTGATACCTTAAATTCAGTGCTACCTTAAATTTATTGACACCCTAAATTTACTCACACTTTAAATGTACTACCTCCTTAATATTTCTCATTCCTTAAGTACACTGCCATCTTAAATTCAGTGCTACTCCAAATGATTTTTTTCCTCTGAATTCTATGCAACCTTAAATTTACTATCACCTTAAATTTATTGATACCTTAAAATCAGTGCTACCTTTAATCTACTGTCACGTTAAATTCACTGCCACCTTAATTTACATACTGCCACCTAAAATGTCCTAGTGTACTGCCACCTTAAATTCATTGCTACCATAATCTACTGATATCATAAAATTGATTCATACCTTAAATTATGTACTGTCTTGAATTTAGTAATACCTTAAAACTATTGCCCTTTTGAAATAACTGCCACCCTGTCAACTTAATTTCAGTGCTATGCTAAATATGCTACCACCCTGAAGTTAATGCCAACTTACATTTATTGCTACCATAAATTTACTGCCAATGTAAATTTATATATTCTATAAATTCAGTGCTACCTTAAATGCACTGCCACCTTAAATGAATCTACTGCCTCTGTAAAAATTCACTGATACCTGACAATTTAAGTTCAGTACTATTTAAAATTTTCAGCAACCTTAAAGTCAATGAGACATTAAATTCTGTGTGATATTATATTCACTGCTTCTTTAAATTCAGTGCTAACTTAAATTTACTGCCACCTTAAAAGCAGAGCTACCTTAAAGTTACTGCCACATAAATTTATTAATACCTTAAATTCACTGCAACCTTGAAATCAGTGCTATCCTGTATTTGCTGCCACCAACAGCACCATTTATTGATATTTTAAATCTAGCTCTACCCTACATGCAATGCCACCTTAAATTGTGTGATGCTTCAAATTTACTACCACTTTATGTTCATTGATACCTTAAATTCAGTGCCACCTTAAACTTAAATTCATTGATAATATAGCTGCCACTGTAATTCAGTGCCACATTACATCTTTTTGACCTTAAATGCACTGCTACATTAAATTTACAGCCACCTTCAATGTACTGCCACTTTAAATTTACTGATGTCCTGAATTCAGTGTTACATTATATGTACTGAAACCTCAAATTTAGTACTATCTTAAAATTACTGCTACATTAAATATCTTGATGCTTTAAATTATGTGCTGCCTTGAATTTAGTAATACCTTAAAACTACTGCCCCTTTGAATTAACATCCACCCTGTCAACTTAATTTCAGTGCTACCCTAAATTCACTATCACCACAAAGTTAATGCCAGCTTAAATTTAGTCCTACCTTAGATTTAGTGCCACTGTAAATGTATTAATACTATAAATTCAGTGCTACCCTAAATGCACTGCCACCTTAAATGCAGTGCTACCTTAAATTCACTGCCATTTAAAATTCAATATTATTTTACATTTAAGTCCACCTTAAATTCAATGATACCTTTAATTCAGTGTTACGCTAAATACACTGCCACTTTAAATTCAGTGCTACCCTAAATGCACTGACTTCTTAAATTCAGTGCTAAATTAAATTTGATATCACCTTGAATTTATTGATATCTTAAATTCTGTGCTACATGAAATGTACACCCAATGGAAATTCAGTGCTACATTAAATCTACTGCCACCTTAATTTCTGTGCTACCACAAATCTACTGTGACCATAAATTTATTGAACCTTAAAATCAATGCTACATTAAATTCACTGTCAACTTAAATTTATTAGTGCTGTAAACTCAATTGTACCTTAAATACACTGTCATCTTAAATTAAGTGCTACCTCAAATATACTACCACTTTAAATTTAGTGATACCTTAAATTTAGTGCTAAAATAATTCAATGACACCTTAAATTTATTACCAGTCTAAATATACTGATTTACTGCCACCTTAAATTAAGTGCTACCTAAAAATCTACTACCATCAGAAATGTATAATTCATAAATTCAGTACCACTTTTAATTCAGTGCTACATTGAATTACTTGCCACCTGAATTTCGGGACTACTTTAAATTTACTACCAACTTTAATTGAAACATTATATTCATTGCTACATTAAATTCACTGCCACCATAAGGTCAGTGCTACCTTAAATCTATTGTCACCTTAAATTTCCTGATACCTGAGGTTTACAGTCACTTTAAATTTAGGGCTGCCTTAAATTTACTACCTCTATACATTCATTTATACCTTGAATTACCTGCCACCTTAAACTTACTGATATATTAAATTTGCTGCCTCCTAAAATCCAGTGCTATTTTTAATTTACTTCCACAGTAATTCAGTGCTATATTCTGCTACCTTAAATTCACTGCAACCCTAAATCTACTTGCACCTTCAATTTACTGCAAACTTCATTTTACGGATCCCTTAAATTTTGTGCTACCTCATATTAACTGCCACAATAAGTTCACTGCTAATATAAATTCACTGCTTAATTTTAATTAATCTCACTGCCACTTTAAACTTAATAATGCCTTAAATTCAGTGCCACATCAAATGCACTAAAACATTAAATTTATTGATACCTTAAATTCAATGCTAATTTAAATTCACTGACACCTTAGTATTACTGCCACCCTACATATACTGATTTACAGCAATCTTTAATTCAGTGCTACCTTAAATCTGCTCCTTGCCTTAAATTCTTTGCCACCATAAATCTACTGCCACTGTAAATTTACTGATAGCTTCAATTCAGTACCATTTTAAATTCAGTGTTACCTTAAATTAACTTCATCCTCAGCTTGAGTACTATGTTAAATTTAATGCCACCTTAAATTAACTAATACATATAATTCAGTGCTATATAAAAATCAAAGCTACCATAAATTCAGTGCTACCTTAAATCTACTCTTACATTAAATTCAATGCCACCATAAACTTACTGTCACCTTAAATACCTTTAATTTTGTGCTTTGTTAAATTTAGTGTCAACCTGAATTCAGTGCAACCTTAAATTTATTAATAACTTAAAATGATTGATATTCTAAAACCACTGTTAATTTAAATTTAATTGAATTAATTAAATGCCATTGAAATGCCATTGAAAGCAATACATCCTTAAATTTGTTTCTACCTCATATGCATTGCCACCTTAAATTCAATGCTACATTAAATTTATTGACATCTTAACTTTGATACATTCACTTTAGTTTGACTTTTAATTTAGTGCTAATCTAAATCTATTGACACCTTAAATGCACTTCTACATTAATTCTACTGGCACCTCAAATTCAGCGCTACCTTAAATATATTAATGTTTATTGGATTATGCTGACTGAGTGGGTGAAAGTGAGAGGACCATCCTACCACCGTATCTCACATAGAAAGAGCTTATCAATACTTGTGCAGTAAAGCATACAAGATGTAGAAGAATTACTTCAAAGTGCTGAAATACAGCTTAAATTAAAATTTATTTTAATTAGACCCAAGGTCATTATATGATATCATTTAAGTGGTGCATATGAAGATCTTACTTAATATTGTTGCATATTAAAAGATGAAACATGGTTTAATTTTCAATATCTCTTTATATAGTGCTTACATACATATTAACCTAAAAATAAATCAGCATGTGTTCTGCTAAACCATGTTGCTAATTTTACAATTTGTGTGAGATTCTCAAAGAGACTTTGAGGGTGTTTTACCCATAAGGTGTTTCTTGGAATTCTGCTCCGGTCTAAACATGATTATGAAACACTTGGGAGCAAAAATACAAGTAATCAAACCAAAGCTTGAGGCCAGAATAGCAAATATCTCTACAGCTACAGTGAACTTTCCAGGAGAGCTGACATAAGCTGGAATAAAGGCAACCCACACTGCACAGAATATGAGCATGCTGAATGTGATGAACTTGGCTTCATTGAAGTTATCAGGCAGCTTCCGTGCTAGAAAAGCCAAAATAAAACACAAAAGAGCCAGAAATCCTATATAACCCAGCACAGCCCAGAATCCTATAGCTGAACCTAATCCACATTCCAGTATTATCCTTTCCTTGTATTGCCTAAAATTTTTGAAGGGGAGAGGAGGAGATGTTGTCAACCAAACAACACAAATAAGGACCTGTATGAGAGTGAAGGTGAGAACACTGAGTCTCTGCTGTGGAGGCCCAAACCATTTCATGACATTACTGCCTGGAAGTGTAGCTCTGAAGGCCATTAACACCACTATTGTTTTCCCCAGAATACAGGAGATGCAGAGGACGAAGGTGATCCCAAACACTGTGTGACGCAGCATACAGGACCACTCAGAGGGCTGACCAATGAATGTAAGTGAGCAGAGGAAACACAGAATCAGTGAGAAGAGCAGCAGGAAGCTCAGCTCTGAGTTGTTGGCTCGGACGATGGGAGAAGTTCTGTGTTTGTAGAAGACAACAGTCACACATACAGCTATGAAGGCGCCAGTGATGGAGGACACTGTCAGGATGATGCTCAGAGTGTCGTCCCAGGACAGGAACTCCACAGGCTTGGGGAGGCAACTGTCTCGCTGGGTGTTGGGCCAGAGCTCTGGAGGGCAGCGCATACAGTTCAAAGAATCTAGGAGTTTCAAAAAATTTATTCAGAGCCTTACACTGGAAAGAAATGCAAGCGAATCAAATGAATTAACCTATCACTATTTTGAGCAAGTACCAAAAATATTGTGATGTACAACCTGTCTTGTTACTGATCTCTCCTTCTGCACATGGTATACAGTCATAGCAGCAGACTGGCTTTCCTTTCTGCACAGCCTTCCTGGTCCCTGGAGGACAGCTCTCACTGCACACAGATCTTGGCACCTGAAAGACATTTGACAAACATAAAAATAAAATTTATAGTTTGAAAAAAGACAATTGTCTGATATTTAGAATACTACACATCAATGAATATCTTAGTTTTGGTCTATACTGTTAACCCTAATTTTTAAATTTATTAATAGATTTCAGTAAAGAAATCATATTTTTGATTAAATTAAATTAAATATATATTTCACAACCAATGCCATAATATTTCATAGAAAGCATTTAGAATGGTTTGTTGGTTTTTGTTAATAAACTTATAAGTTTTTTTATTTATTTATTTATTTTTTTAATTTTTAATTTTTAAATTATTATATTGTTATCTTCAGGCTAAAATTTAGGTTTGGATGTATATCTCCATATAGTTTTAAACTCTGTGTTTATTGTAGGAATATGCCCAGTCAATCTTTTATAACTACTGTAAATGTAACAACTCAATAAGGCATATATTGGATGAACCGATCAGTGTGAAATGGCAATGTGATACTAATTGTTTTGCATTGTTTTGCATTTTATGTAAGGGGCAGTGCAGAGTTCTGATGACAGCGTTCATGTATTGCTGTCACGAACCCAGTGTTTATAGCAAATCACAGAATTAATGTACGTTACATTTTTGAGGTTTTTCTTTTTGAGATACTAGTAATTAATCAGGCAATCGGTTTCCAAAATATACAAGGAATCACTAATTTGTTTAATTAAAGGAGACAATAAATAATTTCACTTTCATTTCTTTTATGTGTACAATTTTACTTGCTTGGACGCAAATTGCTTTTTTAAACGTTTTTAAGCATATTTAGAAAATGTCTATTATAACTGACTGCCTTAATTATTTTGAGTTCTGTTAACTGGCCTTGGTTTAGAAAGACTACTGCAAGTGTTGTACTATACCTCAGTCTGTCCCCCCACCCAGCTGATTGGTCTGCTTATACTGAACTCCTGGCCTCTTGGTCTGGATGAGTCATAGTGACCCACAGTCACAAAATCCAAACCACCATCTTTCTTAACCTGCCAGTTTATGAGCTCGTAGACGGCCACAGGATCTCCACTGGAATCAAACGAGACCTGAAAACCATTCTTTGTAGTGAAGTTCACTCTCTTGAGCTGGTCGAGTATCTGCAGTGGAACACATAATTTGTTAAACTCTAAACAAAACTATAATTTTGAACTGTGAACTCACCATTTGTTTCAATACATTACAGAAAATATAATATTTTCTGAATACTGAAAGACTGATATTATGAATGTTTATTAAGGAATTCGACCATTGTGGTCGCAAATTGTGCCACAATATTAAAACCATTAAAAACAGAAGAGAAAAACCTATCAATACTCATCTATATTCTCTTCTATATTTTGTAGCATTAATGTTAAACAAAGAGTCTGTAACACTTTTTCTACCACTATTTCTTTTTTATGTTTACTTTAGAGATGTTTCTCATGTAACGTATGAAAAACAGCTTGCCACAGCAGTGGCTTAGCAAATTATTATATTATATTAATTAAAGGGCACAATATGTTTGATTTTAATTACATAAGAAAATTCTATGTCAATATTACTGTAAAACTATTAAGTTATTTCTTACAACAAATCTTGGCCCAATGTTATCGTCAATTGTGAAACAGAAACATAAAAATTCGTTGAAAAAAAAGAAAGGTCCTGTGAAATTACGTCTTGTAGTGACATCTCGCAGGAAGAAGCACCAACTCTACCAAGTTTATGGATAGAGAAATCTGTTTTGATATTTCTATGTATTTGGCTAAAACACCTTTATGTTTCGTAAAAGACGGTGTCAATAGTATTACTCACGAAATAATAAATGATTTTAAAACTGAAAAAAAAAGAATCCACTGCGACAGCAACAGCGAAGGTAGAGTGGACGATGTGACGTTAATATAATAAGATAGATTTTTTTTTAAAAGTAAAAGCAGGCTCATTTAAAAGATAATGCAGCCTACACGATTCGTTTTTAAACAAATATGTTTTGTACCTGCCACGGTGTGAATTTAGCGTTCTTGTCACACTGCGTGTCATTACAGATAACAGCGTGGATGGCATGCGCTATGGCATACGTAGCTTTGTACACCATGTTAGTTACGCGCAGCTGCGATGTGTCTGTGTATGGGTTCTGCAGTGCGCGGATATCCTCGCTACCATCACATTCCCGCGCGCCCTCTGAGAAGCCTTTTAGGCTACAGCTGAACGAGCTCTCCCAAAACTCCGTTAGCAGAGATGATTTCAGTGCTTGTTCTGGAGAGAGATCCAGAAGAAACTCGCGAAGACCTGGAATCACTGAGCGGGGGATCCCAAAACCTATCGCCCCAGCGCACATGTTAAAGCGCAGAATTCCTGGTTCTATGATCCACGCTTCGCTGCCGATCCACTGAAGGGGAGGCGGCGGTTGTCTCGTCAGCTCCTCTAACAGAAGCCTTAATTCGCCTTCGTGAACAAACGCTACTATTACCCGGGCTGTTGATCTGCGGATGACGTTTGCCACTCTCTCCAGTTTACTGCGCGGTTCTGTTCTGTAGTAGGACTCGGAGTACTCCACACAGATGCCCAACTCTTGCGCAGCCTTTAGAAACGACGCCATTCCATTATTTCCATAGTCTGTGTCGCTGCGCACTGCCCCAATCCAGGTCCAGCCAAAATGCTTGACGACATTTGCTAGTGCAGCCGCTTGGTGGTGGTCACTTGGTATGGTCCTGAAGAAGGCAGGGAACTGACGCTTATTGCTCAGACATGCGCAGGTGGCGTAGTGACTCACCTGTTGTTCATTATAGAAAAAAAGAAGCGTCATTTGAAAAGCGTGATTTGATTATTTACAAGATATAGTGTGCTCCATGAATTAATACTAAACACAAATAATTAATTTTGCACCACTTAATGCAGCCTGCAATCACCTGTGGAATTCCAAAAAGACCCAGCATTCTAGTCATGCTCATTGAGGGGGTGGAAGAAGTCTCTCCCACGAGAGCAGGAACAGCGGCAGCTGCAGATTTTGAACAGGAATCAGTATCATTGTAAAATGGTTCCATGCCGTTTGCAAACTGAAATGCAACTTTAACAGCCATCAGCACTGCAGAGCACGAGTCGTGTATCCGGTATCCTAACGTGATTCCCGGCAGGAGATCTGTTCTGTTGTTGATCTCGTGGATGGTGAACTCCATGGCACGAGCAAAGCGCAGGTGTCTAAAATTCATTCTATTTTCGAAACATAAGATATATAAAAATTACTGAGACAAATTATTTTTACTAAACACTTTTAGATGTCAATAATTTAAATAACGCGTAACTGCTAACAAAGGGGATCAATGATTCTCTACAATTCTCTATTTAACTGTTCACACCGTCAAACAGACCTCCCAGAGCACTGTGGCTGGAGTGGCTGTCTGGTGTAGCTGTTCTGCTCTGATCTCGTGTAGTAATGAATGGAGAAAACACCCCCAATCACAAAATCCCCATTCATAAAAAGACTAGGCATCTGAGAATCAGCCCACAGTCTGCAGCTGACCAGGTCAGATTTACATCCTGCTGGACTTAGCCCAGTTACCCACAGCATTGCTACAACCATCATTAAAATTGAAGTTAGCTCCATGCTCTGCTCAGTAGTTCTCAGTCTCTTGAAGCTGGGGTGACTGCCTTTAAATAGCCTCCTTCTTCAGAGGAGTTGTGTGTGTAAACTCGCGCTCAGGAGGCGTGGCTATGTCGTTATGTCTTTATGTCAACAGTCAATGCAATAAAGGACACAACTTATGTATGTTTGTATCTAGTTTATTGAATTGTGGTGTGTTAAAGTGTGTTTTCCTGGGCCATATTGCGAATTCAGTGTGGACAAAAGGTTGAGTTTGCAGAAAAAAAGCTGCAAGGGTTCAGTCCTTGAGTGGCCTCTGGCTTCAGGAAATGGCACGTACTGGCATGCGCCTGTCAGGACCAAACGCTGAGCAAACGTCTTCAGGCGCTGAATTTGTGGAAGAGGGAAAAAGGCTTCGTCTTTATTTCAGCATCAAGTGGCACTGGGTCTCGAGAGACCCAACTGCGCAAATGCAGTGTTCCAAACAGCAGTTTATATACCATTTATCTGGGGTAGTTTGATATCTCCCCACCTTACTTCTCAAATTTTCATATTAGCCTATATTAGGTACATCTCTTTGTCCATCAATTTGGCCATCGCATGTTGCGCTCACTCCTAAAAACTGGTTTCAATCGGTTTTTACCAGACTGCTTTACCTTTCAAGGTCAACTTGCCCCTCTCTTCACTGGGTCAGTAAGCAAACACAGGCTTCTCTGTGACACCAGGGGCTTTCCAGTGTTTAGAATCTCCTATGCAAACAAACTAAGGCTGACCCTTAGTGAGAGAATTAATATTCCCCGTTAGCCAATGCTACCTATTTAGTTATTCAAAACAGGCATGTACCAACAGCTCTTGAGAGTAAAGCAGTGACAATGGACAGTGGCTATTTGGCTTGGCTAATTAGCAGCACGTCATAGCCCCAGCATCAGAACCTGGGAAAAGTGACTGAGAAGTGTTGGGTTGTAGACTTTGTACATGTAATGTTCTTAAACATTGGAGTTAATGTATAACTGCTATCTTCAACCCTGAAGATTGGCCTGCAGACTGTTGGTGACCATAGCACTGCAGACAAGAATCACGCCTAGCAAGTAGCTAACAAACAGGCAAAGAGAAAGGTTTAGGACAAACATTGGTAAATCATAGGCAAATTGACTTATGTGCATTTATAAGCACTCCAGCTTGTTTCCTAAGATATTCTTTGTGCAACAAGATACTGTGAAGCTTTAAAAAGTCATGAAGCTAAAGTCTGCTTCTCTTTAGCCACCTTCTTGTTCTAATTTTCCCATTACACCTTAAATGGTGTAGCAGTTACATTTTGGGCCTCCATCACCATTTAAGGGTCTGAATCTGTCATATGAGAAGCTGACTTCAGACTCATAAAAATAGAATATAAAGAGAAATTTTACAAGAAATTATGCTACTTGTTACTGATCTCTCCTTCTGCACATGGTACACAGTCGTAGCCTAAGCTTACACTGCATTCCAGCATGAGAACATCATACCATGAGTCAAACATGGTGGTGGTATTGTGATGGTCTGGGGCTGCTCTGCTTTAGCAGCAACTGGACAGCTTGTCATAACTTATGTAACCATGAATTCTGCTCTCTATCAAAAAATCCTGAAGGAAAATATCTGCTTATCAGTTTGTGTATATATATATATATATATATATATATATACACACACACACAAACTGACAAGCAGAAATTTTCCTTCAGGATTTTTTGATAGAGAGCAGTATTCATGGTTTTATATATATATATATATATATATATATATATATATATATAAATATATATATATATATATATATATACTTCATTGATATTGAACTGAACTCAACTGTTTTAATGCATTACTAAAAACAGTAATATATTATTGAGAAATATTCACATGGTGATTCATTGTAAATGAATATTTGGCAGTCTCACAATGTCTATTTATTATTTCTTATGTTCTTAAATTTAGCAGTAAGAACCTTTGATGAACCTAGTGATCAGTTGTCATGTATTTTAGGAAAATTTGCATGTCAGAACAATGGCTTCAGAGAAGCTGAATTATTTTACGACAAACTCAGTAATTGTTTTCAAGTTTAATTTGGAAAAAAAAAAATATATAATTATTCAGTTTGAATCTATCCCATGATAACATTTTTATGTAGACTACACTAAGAAGATTGTGTTTAGTGAAATCATTTTTAATATTTCTAATTTTGCTAACACACTGAAATCGAAATGGTGGAAAAATCCTGCTTAATATACATATACATCAATGTGTAATTATTAGAATAAAATCAAGCTTTTTGGGGGGCCTTTTTTCCTATTCTTTTTGAATTTAATAGATACCAGCCCACCCCACTCCCCATTGTAGGGACTCATGCAAGGACCAGCCCTCTGAGACTCAACCCACAGCCTACAGCTGACCGAGTGAGCTTTACATGCTGTTGGACTGAGCCCAGTTTTCCACCGCATTGACAAAAACAACATTAAAACTGATGGCATTTAAATAGCCACCTTGTGATAATGTCCTGTGGGTGCGAGCTCAGACTCAGCAGCCATGGTATTGTCTTAAATAGTAATTACATTCATAAATGTAACTTTTGTAGATGTTTGTCTCTGATATATTGAATTATAGTGAATTAAAGTAACAAATCAGGGGCTGTGTTCAGTGTTCAGCCTGCGCAGTTAGCAAATTAAACTGAAACTGTCCTTCCTCATTTTTCGAGTACAGGGTTGAATTCGCGCAAAACACAGGTCTCAGTTATCCGCGACTCTGACAATTAATTAACTTAAGCACATTTCTTTTGTGCTATCCACTCCCAGGAATAGCTGTATTAAGCCCAGCTCCACTGTTTGAACACTTCTCATGACCATAAAATTTCACACTAACACTACTTACAAACTAGGGTTAATCTTAGTACCAGGCTTATATTTCGGACTAGAGTTAGGGTTAGGTTTAAGATTAGGCTTGAGGTTAAAGTTAGCAACCCATTTCCAAAATAGTTGGGACTCTTTGCAAAATGTAAATAAAAACAAAATGCAATGATGTCCCTATATTTAATTGACAATAGTACAAAGACAACATATCCAATGTTGAAACTGAGAAATTTTATTGTTCCTTGAAAAATATATGCCCATTTTGAATTTGATGCCAACAACATTTTCCAAAAAAGTTGGGATAGGGACAATAAAAAACTGTCTAGGGACAGTAAAAAATTGTCTAATGCTGAAAAACACCTGGTGGTTATTTGGCAACAGGTCAGTAACATGACTGGGTATAATAAAAGCATCCCAGAGAAGCTGAGTCTTTCAGAAGTAAAGATGGAAAAGAGTTCTTCACTATGTGAAAGACTGCATGGGCAAATGGTGTAACCAATTTTAAGAATAAGGTTTTCCAACATAAAATAGCAAAGCACTTCTCCTTTTCATCATGTACAGTATAAAATAACATTAAAAGGTTCAGAGAATCTGGAGAAATCTCTCTATGCAAGGGACAAGGCCAAAAACCAGTATTTGCTGGCCATGATCCCTGGGCCTTTAAACAGACATGATTATGTAGTGGAAATCATTGCACAGGCTCAAGAACGCTTCTGAAAACCACTGTTTGTCACTATATGTAAACTATATATAAACAAGATGCAGAAATGCTGCCACCTTCTCTGGGCCTGAGCTCATTTAAAATGGACTGAGGGGAAGTGGAAAAGTGTGCTGTGGTCTGACAAATCAACATTTGAAATTCTTTTTGGAAATCATGCACGCTGTGTCCTCCAGACAAAAACCACTCAGTTTGTTATCAGTGCACAGTTCAAAAGCCAGTGTTCACGATGATATAGGGGGACATTAGTGCACATGACATGGGTGACATGCACATTTGTGAAGGTACCATTAATGCTGAACGATATGTGTATGTGCAATATGCTGCCATCCATACAATGTCTTTATTAGGGATGGCCTTGTTGATTTCAGCAAGACGATGCCAAACCACATTCTGCATGTATTACAACAGCATTGCTCCACATTAAAAGAGTCCAGCTGCTAAACTGGCATGCCTGCAGTCCAGACCTGTCACCCAGTGATAATATTAGGTGCATTATGAAATAAAAAACACGACAAAGGAACATTTGAGCAGCTGAAATCCTATATCAAAGAAGAATGGGAAAACATTTGACTTTCAAAAGTACAGCAGTCGGTCTCCTAAGTTCTCACACACTTACAGAGTGTTGTTCAAAGAAGAGGTGATGAAATACAGAGGTAAACAGGCCCCCGTCCCAACTTTTTTTGGAACGTGCTGTTGGCATTCAATTCAAAATGGGCATATATTTTTCAAAAAAAACAATAACATTTCTCAGTTTCAACATTTGATTTTTTGTCTATTTATTTTCCTTTTAAAATGTGGTTCACATGATTTACATATCATTGCATCCTATTTTTATTTTATTTATTTTTTAATTTATTTTATTTTTGGAAATGGGGTTGTAGTATAGGATCAAGGATTTTCTTGTCCATTCTTGGATACACATGAAGCCATGTATATTCCAATATCATTGGACAGTTCAGCACACTGAAGGAGAAAGCAAACTGCCATTTCTATTACCTCAGCTATCAGATGCTGCAATAGCATTGTGATAAGTGATTAGGAGAGAGCAACAGAGCAAGAGAAAGCAAGAGAGTAGGAGATACATCCTACTATCAAATCTCAGCTAGAAAGAAGCTTCCCAATACCTCTTAAATATCACATTTTATAACCATGACATTCTCTATACCATCATAAAGATTCCACATTGGTGCAGAATTAAAGCATGAAAGTGCTGAAAGCCAGGTTCATTGAAATAAATTAGGCATTATGTGTTATTACATGTTATTAAATGATTTATCATTTAACTGGTACAGATGAAAACCTTTTTTAGATTTTTAAAGTCTAGTTTAATTCTTAATATGCATTCACAAGGCAATTATGTACATATAAAGCAAAGAATAAATCAGAATAAATCAGCATAGGTCATGCTAAACCAGTGTGCTAAGTTTTCAATATTCAGAGAGACTTGGAGGGTACTTTACCCATAAGGTGTTTCTTGGTATTCTGCTCTGGTCTAAACATGATTATGAAACACTTGGGAGCAAAAATACAAGTAATCAAACCAAAGCTTGAGGCCAGAATAGCAAATATCTCTACAGCTACAGTGAACTTTCCAGGAGAGCTGACATAAGCTGGGATAAAGGTGATCCAGACTGCGCAGAATATGAGCATGCTGAATGTGATGAACTTGGCTTCATTAAAGTTATCAGGCAGCTTCCGAGCTAGAAAAGCTAAAATAAAACACAGAAGAGCCAGAAACCCTATATAACCAAGCACAGCCCAGAAACCTATAGCTGAACCTAATCCACATTCCAGTATTATCCTTTCTTTGTATTGCTTAAAATTTTTGAAGGGAAGAGGAGGAGATGTTGTCAACCAAAGAACACAAATAAGGACCTGTATGAGAGTGAAGGTGAGAACACTGAGTCTCTGCTGTGGAGGCCCAAACCATTTCATGGCATTACTGCCTGGAAGTGTAGCTCTGAAGGCCATTAACACCACTATTGTTTTCCCCAGAACACAGGAGATGCAGAGCACAAAGGTGATCCCAAACGCTGTGTGGCGCAGCATACAGGACCACTCAGAGGGCTGACCAATGAAAGTAAGTGAACAGAGGAAACACAGAATCAATGAGAAGAGCAGCAGGAAGCTCAGCTCTGAGTTGTTGGCTCGGATGATGGGAGAAGTTCTGTGTTTGAAGAAGACAGCAGCCACACATACAGCTATGAAGGCCCCAGTGATGGAGAACACTGTCAGGATGATGCTCAGAGTGTCGTCCCAGGACAGGAACTCCACAGGCTTGGGGAGGCAGCTGTCTTGCTGGGTGTTGGGCCAGAACTCAGGAGGGCAGCGCACACAGTTCAAAGAGTCTAACAGATTCAAAAAACTTGTTCAGATCCTTATTTTGGAAAGAAATGCAATGAATGGAATGGAAAGGATTAAAACTGTGATTGTTTTAAACAACACTTCCAAACATTTTGTGATACAAAACCTGTCTTGTTACTGATCTCTCCTTCTGCACATGGTATACAGTCATAGCAGCAGACTTGCTTTCCTTTCTGCACAGCCTTCCTGGTTCCTGGAGGACAGCTCTCACTGCACACAGATCTTGGTACCTAAAAAACATGTGACGAATACCACTATTTCATTGTTTGTCCAAAGATTAATACTATGCACAGATGAATGTCTTTTTTGGTCCATATATTGTCGATCTAATTTTTGAAATTAATTAATTAAATTGAGTGAAGAAATCGTTATTTATTTATTTTTTAAACTTTCAGACACTTCTTTTTATTTATTGTTATTGTTAACTTTTTATTCACTAGATATGCATTTGATGTTTAATTTAAAAAAAACATGACTAATTGAAACATGAATTTTTAATCTGTCATATGATTACCTATAAAGAATTTAAATTGGCTTGCAGTTTTCTGTTAATTAGCACATATTTTACACATTTTAAATTAGACAGCATCAATTAAAGGTTTTTTCTGGTTCTACCATGTTATTTTAATGCTAAGTGTAATTTGAACGTACGCAGGTGTTTTGTGTATCAATTTACCAGTCCAGTCTATATTACCTCTAAAGGTAAACAAGAATGCAATAAATGTAAAATGGCAATTAAACCATCTATGGTACTGATTGTTTGGCAATCTCTCTCTCTCTCTCTCTCTCTCTCTCTCTCTCTCTCTCTCTCTCTGTGTGTGTGTGTGTGTGTGTGTGTGTGTGTGTAAAGGAGCAGTCCAGAGTTCCGTGATGACACTGGTCATGTGCTGCTGTCATGAAATAAGCGGTTACAGCAAAGCACAGAATTAAAATAATTTAATTTTGTCACTTTTTTTTTTTTATTATTATTTCTTTTTTGGATAATGATAATCAAGTCATTGAACGCATTCAGTTTCCACCAAATGTATCTAATCACTTAGGTAATTTTGAGATGCAATTACTGTAAAAAAAAAAATAATAATAATAACTTAATGGATAGAAGAATAAAAACACACTTTGAGTAAAATGTCTTTTATTTGTACAGCAAACCTAAAACCTGTATTTTTCCTTTTTTAATCCTTAAAATGATTTTATGAACCTGAACGTGACTGAATGCTAGTTAGATTTTTTAAATCTTTTAACGCGAGTTTAGACAGCAATTATTGCAACTTACTGTCTTTTTTTTTCTCTTAATTTACAGTCAAAGTCTAAAGTAAGTGTGGTACTGTACCTCGGTCTGTCCCCCAACCCAAGTGATAGCTCTGTTCATACTGAACTCCTGGCCTCTTGGTCTGGATGAGTCATAGTCGCCCACAGTCACGAAATCCAAACCACCATCTTTCTTAAACTGCCAGTTTATGAGCTCGTAGACGGCCACAGGATCTCCACTGGAATCAAACGAGACCTGATAGCCATTGTTTGTAGTGAAGTTCACTCTCTTGAGCTGGTCGAGTATCTGCAGTGGAACATGTTTTTTGTCAAACTGTCAACGGAACTGTAATTTTGAACTGTTATCTCTTATCAAGTCTTTCAAGACACTACAAAAAATAAATTATTATTGATGAATATTGACATAGTGGTTCGTTGTTAATAATTATTTAGAAATTCGTCCACTGTGGAGGCAAACTGTGTCTCACAATTTAAAACCATGAAGAAGAGCTCAAACTAAAAATAAACCAGAGAAAAGTGGTGTCTCTTTGCGCTTTATACTATTGCTAAAACGAAAAAAAGGAAACATCCTGTGACAATGTGTCCTTTTTAATGTTTATGTTAGAGATTTTTCTCATGTTGTGTATGAAAAGTAGAATGTCACAGCAGTGGCTTGGTAAATGCTGAAGTACTGTTTTATGATAAGGCAAAATTTCAACGCTTGATATTCATTATAAATTGTAAAAATGTTAGGTTAACATTATAGGAAATATCGCTGTTGTCGGAAGAAAACCTCGTATGTCCATTTTTGATATTTTTCAGTTTTTGACATAATTTGAAAGTGCCTGTTACCCTTTACATTGTACGTAAATTCATGATCAATGGACTAAAAGAAATGACCCAAAATGACTTGGAAAAAAGGTCTGGTTCCATTGACTTACGTTAAAAGTAAAGTATGTTTTTTCCTTCTCCTGTAAATTGCCATTTTGGAGATACAAGGTTTTCTTCCGACAACAGCGATATGTAAAAGTTTTTCTTACAATAAATCTTGCCCAAATATTGCTGTCAGTTGTGAAACAGAAAAATAAAATTTCATTAACAACATAAAATAAAACAAAATAAAATAATATAAAGTAAAAGGGTAAGGAAAAAACGGCGGGTCTCCCTTTTTTTTTCTTTTTAAATTATTTCCTGTACGGATATCTCATGGGAAGAAAGAGAAACTCTGAGAAGTCAACGGTTAATTAAATCTTTTACATATACATATATATATATATATATATATATATATATATATATATATATATATATATATATATATATATATATATATATCTGGTATGTTTGACACCTCCATGTGTTTTTAAAAGACGGCGTCATTTGTGTCACTAATGAAACAATAAGTGATTTTAAAACTGAAACAAAGAGCCCACGCCGATAGCCACCTCGAGGTAGAGTGGTCGACATGTATACAAATTACAATTTCTAACTAAAAATCGTGCTAATTCGAAATGTAAAGCAAACTAGGTGACTTTTCAAACATTTCAGTTTTATACCTGCCATGGTGTGAATTTAGCGCTCTTGTCACACTGCGTGTCATTACAGATAACACCGTGGATGGCATGCGCTATGGCATACGTAGCTTTGTACACCAGGTTAGTCACGCGCAGCTCCGACGTGTCTGTATATGGGTTCTGCAGCGCGCGGATATCCTCGCTGCCATCACATTCCCGCGCGCCCTCTGAGGAGCCTTTCAGGCTACAGCTGAACGAGCTCTCCCAAAGCTCCGTTAGCAGAGGTGATTTCAGTGCTTGTTCTGGAGAGAGATCCAGAAGAAACTCACGAAGACCTGGAATCACTGAGCGGGGGATGCCAAAACCTATCGCCCCAGCGCACAAGTTAAAGCGCAGAACATCTGGATCCATGATCCACGCTTCACTGCCGATCCACTGAAGGGGAGGCGGCGGCTGTCTTGTCAGTTCCTCTAACAGAAACAACAATTCGCTTTCGTGAACAAACGCTACTATTACCCGGGCTGTTGATCTGCGGATGACGTTTGCCACTCTCTCCAGTTTACTGCGCGGTTCTGTTCTATAAAACACCTCGGAGTACTCCACACAGATTCCCAACTCTTGCGCAGCCTTTAGAAACGACGCCATTCCATTATTTCCATAGGCTGTGTCGCTGCGCACTGCCCCAATCCATGTCCAGCCAAAATGCTTGACTGTTTTTGCTAGTGCGGCCGCTTGGTGGTGGTCACTTGGTATGGTCCTGAAGAAGGCAGGATACTTACGCTTGTCGCTCAGACATGCACAGGTTGCGTAGGGACTCACCTGTTATTCAATATAGACACGAAAAAAGCGTCATTTCAGTCGCGTGATTTAAGTCTCACGGATATTTATGGCATTCAATGTACTTCATAAATGATTACGGAACACAAATAATTAATTTTCCACCATTTGATGCAGTATGTAATTACCTGTGGTATTCCAAAGAGACCCAGCATGCTAGTCATGCTGATCGAGGGTGTAGAAGAAGTCTCTCCCACGAGAGCAGGAACAGCTGCGGCTGCATATTTTGAACAGGATTCAGCATCATTGAAAAATGGTTCCATGCCGTTTGCAAACTGAAATGCAACTTTGATTGACATCGGCACTTCAGCGCAGGAGTCGTGTATCTCGTATCCTAACGTGATTCCCGGCAGGAGATCTGTTCTGTTGTTGATCTCGTGGATGGTGAACTCCATGGCACGAGCGAAGCGTAGCTGTCTTAAATTCAAACTGTTTAGAAACATAAGATATATAACGAATTAGTGAGACAAATTATTTTTACCAAATACTTTTAGACATCGATAACTCAAAATGTGGCTGCAAACAAAGGGAATCATTGATTATTGTACTTTCTCTGTAATATTCTCTGCACTGTTCATTCCACACACAAACACACCTCCCAGAGCACTGTGGCTGGAGTGGCTGTCTGGTGTAGGTTTTCTGTTCTGATCTCGTGTAGTAATGAATAGAGAAAATCCCCCCAATCACAAAATCTCCATTCATGTAAAGACCAGCTATCTGAGGATCAGCCCACAGCCTGCAGCTGACCTGGTCAGATTTACATCCTGCTGGACTGAGCCCAGTTATCCACAGCATTGGGACAAATATCTTTTAATATTAAAGTAAGCTCCATGGTACGCTCCGCATTTTTCAGCCCTCTGAAGCCATAGTGACTGCATTTATATAGCGTCCTTATCATAGTGAATGTTGGGTGTGAACTGTGACTGAGGAGGCGTGGAGGAGGCGTGGTTATGAGTAGTAATTGCAAATAACCCTTGTGTGGTGTTGATGTGTTTTTTACTCAGTTTTCTGTGGACCCACCGCATTTTTTTTTTATAAATTAATACAGCCATAACAATTTATGGAAAATACCAGATGTTTAAAATATTACAAGTGGCCAGTGTAGGGTTCTCTTTCAGCAGTTGTAGCCAGTCAGCAGCCTGTCCATGTTGTCCACCCACACACACACACATATACAAACACATATACACACAGAAACACACACAAACACATACATAGAAACACACACCCAAACACACACACACATACAAACAAACAAACACACACACACACACAAACACACACACACACACACACACACACACACACACACACACACACACTAACGGCAGGCCATGTAGGAGGAGAACAGAATGAAGGGACACAGCACCTCCACACTTTCATTCCTCATGGGTTCACTCCAGCACCACGTGTAATAGAAATGGGTAGGGGGTGAACAGAGTGAAGTCAATGAAAATGTGTTAATGTATATGTTCTTTACGGATCTAAGTGTCAAGAAAACTGAGGTTGAAATATTAATAAATCGCATCATTTTTTTTCTTTTGGTAAACATAGAAAATGGGTCCCACAGATGCCAAAACCACACAATGGTTAAGGACATAAGTTATGTGTTTGTTTGTCTCTGGTTTATTGACGTATGGTGTATTATAGTATATATTCATAGGCCATATTCCGAATTCAGTGTGTGCACATACTGAAATAGCACACAATTGTACTCCGTTAGTTGCATGCAAAAGGTTGAATTTGCACAAAAAAAAACAAAAAACTCAAGGGTCCCTGATCAGCATCTGGCTTCAGATGGCATGTACTGGGATGCACCTCTGACACTAAATGGCACCTACCATCAATACGTGGTAACAAGTGGCACCACTCACACCACTTGGTTAGTAGCACTCATTAATGGCACTTGCCAAACACAAACGGTGCAGCCACTCGAAACAGACATGTACCAACAGCTCTTGTGAGTAAAACAGTGACAATGGACAGCGGCTATTTGGCTTGGCTAACTAGCAGCACGTCATAGCACCAGCATCAGAACCTCGGGAAAAGCCACAGAGTGTTGGCTTGAAGACGTTTTACAGATGGTCTAGCATTTTGTTTGCTCACTGGCTGTGCTGTGGCCTTTATTTTGGCTAAAGGCTATGCGAATATAGCAGTAATATTAGCTTGAATGCAGACGCTTTGCAAACAGTTTTGTGGCACAGAGAGTTAACCAAAACAGCTCATGTCACAGACTTATTCAAACTAATAACTGAGTCATTTGTAGTATTCATGTTAAACCTAAACTCTGTAAAGACCATTTATCAGTGTGTTTATTATCCAAACACCAGCGACACCTGCCCCTCAGGAGTGGCACTCAATTTATGCTCATGAGTGGCACTAACCAAACCACAGTGGCAACATCGGCATCTGCTGCTCAGACGTGACACTAACCCAGGGGTCAGCAACATGTTTCTCCGCTGCTCTTTTACTGCAGAATTTTATTTTTTGGTAAAAATGAAATAATCCACTTTTGCAGTAAAAAAAAAAGAAAAGAAAAGAAAGATTGTTCTAACATAGATTTTAACAATAAATGGTCTTAAATGTTGGAGTTAATGTATAACTGCTAATTCACTAACCTTTAACCCTATAGCCTGGCATGCAGACTGCTGGTCACCATAGCAACTCAGACAACAATCTTGACTAGCTAGTAACTAACAAACAGGCAAAGAGAAAGATTTAAAAGGAACATCTATAATTCATAGATGAATGGGCATTTAGAAGCACTCCACCTCATTTCCTGATACGTTTTCGTTCCACCTTACATGGTGCAGCAGTTACATTCTGGCGCCCCGGCAACCTTTAAGGTGGAACGGGAAAAGCTGACTTCAGTCTTATAAAAAATTTAACATCAAGACACATTCTACAAGAAACTATTTAACTATTGAGGAAAAGTTAAGGCAGAGCAAAATAACTATATGTTTTCATTACAATTCTTTAGCCTGCTAGTACATTAGCACATACTGACACAGATTTACAGCCAAGATGGTAAAATGGACATAAAATGTTGTGGCTCCCACAAAATTTTGTGGTTTGATTTTTGCTGAAAGAACAAAATGACTCTGAAAGTACAGGTGTAATGTGTTAAGTTTGATTTTAAATATAAGTACTATCATCATTTTATCACATTTTCATGTGTTCATTGACTACTTACTGTTAGTAGCACTGGATGTAGTTTGTACAAATAATATTAACTTTAATTCCAAAAAACATTATATTAATATTTAATTACACTGAGTTTGCTTTGAATAATAGCAATGGCATAATGCAGGTAAGTTCACAATGTTAAAAGCCAAAAGGTCACACATGTACATTTTCTTTAATTTAGCTAATAACAAGCTAAATCACAACTTTGACCATCACCCACATAGCTGTGTCTGGAAGTTTTTGAATTAAATGTATTTTAGTTGTATTTTTCCATATTGTCAGTTCCAGATACCTGAGATATTCACAAAACTATGTAATATATATATATATATATATATATATATATATATAATATATATATATATATAATATTAACACAGAAGTTAAAGAAAACTTTGTGCCTCAGTGGTACAGAGCTTAGGAGAATGAGAAGTGATGTCAGTGGAGTCTCTTTGTGTGAATGCTGCTCTCAAAGCTGCAGAAGGAGGTCACTTCTTAAACACTTTGTGCTTAAAAACAGCTTAAGGTGGTATGAAAACTTTACACCGTTACAGTTTTAAGATGCAGATAACGATGGCTGTTTTCAGTGCTGCTCCTGAGCTGCAGGTCTCGTGGGCTATCTGTTGCAGACTCCAGTGAGGAATCACTGTAAATTATATAAATTGCTAAATTTAAACAAGATTCCAAGTTCTTGGTATTCTGCTCTGGCATAAACAAGATTATAAAACATTTAGCAGCAAATGTACAATAAATGAACCAAAGCTTTAGAAAATAATAGAGCTGACATAAAGCTGGGATAAAGATAATCCAAACGGCACAGAATATGAGCATGCTGAATGTGATGAACTTGGCTTCATTAAAGTTATCAGGCAGCTTCCGTGCTAGAAAAGCCAAAATAAAACACAAAAGAGCCAGAAATCCTATATAACCCAGCACAGCCCAGAAACCTATAGCTGGACCTAATGCACATTCCAGTATTATCCTTTCTTTGTAGTGATTTAGATTTTTGAAGGGAAGTAGATGTAATATTGTCAACAAAAGCAAACAAATTAGGACCTGTATGAGAGTGAAGGTGAGAACACTGAGTCTCTGCTGTGGAGGCCCAAACCATTTCATGGCATTACTGCCTGGAAGTGTAGCTCTGAAGGCCATTAACACCACTATTGTTTTCCCCAGAACACAGGAGATGCAGAGGACGAAGGTGATCCTCAACACTGTATGACGCAGCATACAGGACCACTCAGAGGGCTGACCAATGAAAGTAAGTGAGCAGAGGAAGCACAAAGTGTCATCCCAGGACAGGAAATCCGCAGGCTTGGGGAGAAAGCAGTCTCACTGGGTGTTGGACCAGAGCAGCACACACAATGCAAAGTCCAATGCAGAGTCCAAGAGATTAGAAAAAAATATATATATTTGAGTGGTATTTTAGAAAGATGTGATCTTGGCTCTTAAAAAAATATATAAGTAATGACTTATGTAGTTTTTAGTTATTGTTAAGTAACTTTTATCGCCCCTTTCCTATTTTTGCACTTTTTCTATAAACATTATATACCATAATGACTTTCGCATTCGTTATGTATATATATATATATATATATATATATATATATATATATATATATATATATATATATATATTTCTCATTCGCCGTTTGAAATCGTGCACACGACCTTTTTTCTTACAGTTTGGGCGAGCTTCATGGAGCAAGTTATAAAATGAATACTAAACAGAGTTTAGCAATTGAAGTAAACAACGGTCTTTCAAGTCAAGGAGGTGGTGAGCAGCCGGGTTTTTTAACTTGACGAGTCTCGGCCATGTTCATTATTCGCCATCCTATCTCTCCCCTGTTACTTTACACTTGGAACAGTGAAAGTTGGTAAACAAGATGGCAGAAACCCAATTTCGACTTTCTTTGCCAACTTACGAACTGTGGTTTGTATATACTTGGTCTCAGCTTTGCACGGACTTTACGGGGAGTTTGGGGAGGCACGTAAATAGTACATTAAATGCTGCTGTTGCTGTTGCTGTTGTAAAAGGTTGTATGGATGGTGAGTTTGATAAGTAGGGGTATATTACGCCGGCCCGACCTCAAAAAGGTGTTTACAGTAGCATTCCATGTGGATCCCCTTTACGCAAACTTTATATTGTTACGGTTCCATTAATTAAAGGGTCGAATTACCCATGTGCTACTAAATCAACTAATTAACCTTATTCAACTGACTATTGGGTTCAATTTCACTAGCCAGACTCAGGCATGATTATTGCCAGACCTGATGAGTCTAAACATCACTTAAAAAGAATGTCTGGCAATGTGAAGCAGGCTAGAAAGTCTGAAGAAGCAGCGCATGATGCCATATTCTAAAGAGATACAAACACAGATATGAAACAAAGTCATTGAAATCTACCAGTCTGGAAGTGATAATCGTTGCTAAGGCTCTGGGACTCCAAGGAACCGCAGCGAGAGCGATTATCCACAAATGGAAAAGGCTTGGAACAGTGGTGAACCTTCCCAGGAGTGCCTGGCCTGGAAAAAAAAATCACCAAGAGTGCATGAATGACTCCAGGAGGCCACAAAAGAACCCGGATAAACATCCAAAGAACTACGGGCCTCATTTGCCTCAGTTAAGGTCAATGTACATGATTCCACAATAAGACAGACACTGGGCAAAAATGGCATCCATGGGAGAGCTGTAATGTGAAAAACACTGCTGACCAAAAACCCAAAGGCTTGTCTCACATTTTGCCAAAAAACAACTAGATGACCCCCAAGTCTTTAGAGGCTATTCTGTGGACTGATAAGTCAAAGGTGGAACTTTTTTGAAGACATGGGTCCCATTACATCTGGCGTAAAGCTGGCATAAAGAATCAGAATTAGTCTACTTATGTCAGAATCATCAATCTGGGTCTTAAAAAAGTATTACACAGATTAACCTTTTGACGTTAGTGTTACAAGCTGTAGTCTTTGAATGAGTAATTCAAAATACCCCACAAGGAGTCCAATTTCTGACATAACTTCTAATTTCAGACTTATTCAGGTCAGGGATTTGAATCATATGAAACTGATTATTCATCTACACACTCTTTAATGTAATGTGAATGGGATCTTTTAAACATTTTAAGTGTTGTTCAGTGCTGTAGTGCTTCCTAAATCCCAATCTGGACCCAAGTTTGCAGATTCATTCAATCTTCAAGGCATACAAGTCTTCCAAATTGAGAGATCAGTCCAAATACTTTGGAGTTATGATAATGTAAAGTTTAAATGCCAAGGCTCAAAGATTGGTTAACAGAGAGACCATGTTGTATTAAAAGTGCAACTTTTTTTTTTCATGACTACATGAAATGAGGTCAATTATTTGTCCTCAAGCAAGTACATGTAGAAGAAGTATCTTCAAACCTTTTGAATCTGTATTATAATTATATTATAATGTGCCTACATAGACAAACTTTTTAAGCTACATTTTGGTTGGTCAATTTTATCTTTTGCAACCCTGTGATAATGTGATGCCAGTGTTTAGTATTTTGGTAAATTACAACTTCAATATTAAATCATTTCTATGAGACAGTCACACATGGTATATGGTTTAAGGTTAAGAGACCCTGAAATTGGCTAATTTTTCATCAAAAATGTACATGATGCCTGCAAATACTTAAAATGCTTCTACAAATCTTGAAGACAAAGGGTCAACTCACATTATTTTTCAGTAATCAGTTGTCTGTAGTGTGTGAAAGCTATAAATGGAAGAATTACTGTAGTGGTTTGTTCAACTGCTTATTATTGAGTATAAATTAATGATTGGCATATGGCGGCCATGATTTTTATTGACATTTTTTGTCCTCTTGGAGTGCAAAAACTCACTGATGCACAGTAAGATAAGATTTATTTTTAATTTGAAATAAGTATCATATTTAGAATCAGCTGTTTTAAAATTCTAAATCAATGTGATTTGAAAGACAGAGCTAAATATTATTCATTTTATAATAATATTGAAAATATATATGTTTAATTGTCTGGTGAAATATGTATGAGTACCTGCTTTCTTTCGTTTTGAGTGATAGATGTTTCCTTTGTTCAGGATCAAGGATATAAGCTACACATTCTTAATGAATACTGATTGGCTGATGGTGGCCAAAGTTGAAAGACAACTTAATATAATGCATTTATAAGCCTTAGAAGTTTTAAAACAATGTTTTGTTTTAAATCTTTAGCTAATTCAAAATGCAAAAATAAGCCTGTATGTAGCATTTACAGTGGGCTATCACCAATTTATCACCTTAAATATGCTGAGTGAGTGGGGGAGAGTGTGAGGACCAGCCTACCACCAAATCTCAGTTAGAAAGGAGCTTCCTTACACAGGTTTATAGAAAATGATTTTAATTAGGCGTGATGTGTTATCTTTTGTCATATAAGTGGTAGATATGAAGATCGATCTTAAACTTTTTACATAAAATGCATTGATTCAATAACTGAGGCAAGCTAAACCAGCAAATCTTATGCTAAAAAAGAGTGATAATTTCTCAATTTGTGTGAGATTTTCAAAGAGACTTGGAGGGAACTTTACCCATAAGGTGTTTTTTGGTATTCTGCTCTGGCCTAAACATGATTACGAAACACTTGGGAGCAAAAATACAAGTAAACAAGCCAAAGCTTGAGGCCAGAATAGCAAATATCTCTACAGCTACAGTGAACTTTCCAGGAGAGCTGGCATAAGCTGGGATAAAGGTAACCCAGACTGCACAGAATATGAGCATGCTGAATGTGATGAACTTGGCTTCATTAAAGTTATCAGGCAGCTTCCGTGCTAGAAAAGCCAAAATAAAACACAAAAGAGCCAGAAATCCTATATAACCCAGCACAGCCCAGAAACCTATAGCTGAACCTAATCCACATTCCAGGATTATCCTTTCCTTATATTGCTTTAGATTTTTGAAGGGGAGAGGAGGAGATATTGTCAACCAAAGAACACAAATGAGGACCTGTATGAGAGTGAAGGTGAGAACACTGAGTCTCTGCTGTGGAGGCCCAAACCATTTCATGACATTACTGCCTGGAAGTGTAGCTCTGAAGGCCATTAACACCACTATTGTTTTCCCCAGAACACAGGAGATGCAGAGGACGAAGGTGATCCCAAACGTTGTGTGGCGCAGCATACAGGACCACTCAGAGGGCTGACCAATGAAAGTAAGTGAGCAGAGGAAACACAGAATCAATGAGAAGAGCAACAGGAAGCTAAGCTCTGAGTTGTTGGCTCGGACGATGGGAGAAGTTCTGTTTTTGTAGAAGACAATAGTCACACATACAGCCACAAAGGCCCCAGAGATGGAGAATGCTGTCAGAATGATGCTCAGATTGTCATCCCAGGACAGGAACTCCACAGGCTTGGGAAGGCAGCTGTTTCGCAGGGTGTTGGGCCAAAACTCAGGAGGGCAGCGAATACAGTTCAGAGAATCTAAGAGATTATGTATTCAGGACCTTACACTGGAATGAAATAAATTAAACTATGACTGTTGTGAGCAAAATTTTTTCAAAAAAGTTGTGTGTGATACACAACCTGTCTTGTTGCTGATCTCTCCTTCTGCACATGGTATACAGTCATAGCAGCAGACTGGCTTTCCTTTCTGCACAGCCTTCCTGGTTCCTGGAGGACAGCTCTCACTGCACACAGACCTTGGCACCTAAAATGTATGAGACAAGTGCAAATCATTCACAGCCATTCAAAAAATAAATAAATAAAAAACTAATAATACAATACCCAATAATTCACAATAATTTGCATAAATGAACATTTTTCTTGGTTAACACTTGGACAACATTATTGCAACTGACTGCCTTAATTGTTTTGACTTCTTTTAACTGACCTGGGTTTACAGTCAAAGGCTCCTGCATGTGTTGTACTGTACCTCGGTCTGTCCCCCCATCCAGCTGATGGCTCTGCTCATACTGAACTCCTGGCCTCTTGGTCTGGATGAGTCATAGTGGCCCACAGTCACGAAACCCAAACCACCATCTTTCTTAAACTGCCAGTTTATGAGCTCATAGGCGGCCGCAGGGTCACCGTTGGAATCAAACGAGACTTGATAACCATTGTTGGTAGTGAAGTTCACTCTCTTGAGCTGGTTGAATATCTGAAGTGAAATACATAATTTGAACTGTCAACGAAGCTTTTTTTTAACTTAATACGTTACAAAGTACACATAATTATTATGATGAATACTGATATAGTGACCCCTTATGAATGATCATTTAAGAATTCGACCACTGTGGTGGCACACAGTGTCTCCTAACTTTAAAGCCATAAAAAAGAGCTAAAAAAAAAATAAACCACAGAAAAGTGGTCTTTTTATACTTTGTGGAATTTCTAAAACACGACCATCGATGTTGTCGGAAGAAAACCTTGTATCTCCATGTTTTTCAGTTTTTGATATATTTTGAAAATACCTGTTGCCATTCACTTTGTTTGTAAATTTCATAATGAATTGACAAAAGGAAATGACCCGAAATGACTTGGAAAAATGTCTGGTTCCATTGACGTACATTTAAAGTAAAGAATGTTTTTCCTTCTCCTGTAAAGTTACCATTTTGCAGATATGAGGTTTTCTTCCGACAACAGCGACATCCTCTGACAGTCCAACTTTTTCGATGTTTAGTGATTTTTGTCGTGTGGTGTGTAAAAAAATAGCAGGTCACAGCGATGACTTAGCAAATGCTGAAGTTTTATCTTCATGAGAAGGCACAGTATCGATGCTTGATCTTCATTATTTGTTATAAAAATGAAATATCAACATTGCTGTAAACATGCAAAATTACTTCTTATAATCAAATCTTGACCCAATCTTTGTCAGTTGTAAAATAGCAAAATAAAAAGTCATTAAGGGGAAAAAAAAATCATCAGAGAGGTCTTTTTTCAATTAATTCTAGTAGGGATATCTCGGAGGAAGATGCACTAACTCTGAGATGTTTACAGACAGAGAAATCTACTATTTAAAAATATTTTACATATTTGGCTAAAACACTGACACCTTTATGTGATTTTAAAACTGAGACGAGGAATTCACTTCGATTGCCATCTGCGAAGGCAAAGCGGACGATATGACAAATATAAGATGGATAATTTTAAAGTAAAATCATGCTTATTTAAAACAGAAGGCAATGAAGCAGTTTTGTACCTGCCATGGTGTGAATTTAGCGCTCTTGTCGCACTGCGTGTCATTACAGATAACACCGTGGATGGCATGCGCTATGGCATACGTAGCTTTGTACACCATGTTAGTCACGCGAAGCTGCGACGTTTCTGTATATGGGTTCTGCAGCGCGCGGATATCCTCGCTGCCGTCACATTCCCGCGCGCCCTCTGAGAAGCCTTTTAGACTACAGCTGAACGAGCTCTCCCAAAACTCCGTTAGCAGAGGTGATTTCAGTGCTTGTTCTGGAGAGAGATCCAGAAGAAACTCACGAAGACCTGGAATCACTGAGCGGGGGATCCCAAATCCTATCGCCCCAGCGCACATGTTAAAGCGCAGAAATTCTGGATCTATGATCCACGCTTCGCTGCCGATCCACTGAAGTGGAGGCGGCGGCTGTCTTGTCAGCTCCTCTAACAGAAGCTTCAATTCGCCTTCATGAACAAACGCTACTAATACCCGGGCTGTTGATCTGCGGATGACGTTTGCCACTCTCTCCAGTTTACTGCGCGGTTCTGTTCTGTAAAACACCTCGGAGTACTCCACACAGATGCCCAACTCTGCGCAGCCTTTAGAAACGACGCCATTCCATTATTCCCATAGGCTGTGTCACTGCGCACTGCCCCAATCCATGTCCAGTCAAAATGCCTAACAATTTTTGCTAGTGCGGCCGCTTGGTGGTGGTCACTTGGTATGGTCCTGAAGAAGGCAGGATACTGACGCTTATCGCTCAGACATGCGCAGGTTGCGTAGTGACTCACCTGTTATTCAGTACAGAAAAAGGTGAAAAAACTTTATCTGAAAAGCCTGATTTATTCCAATGCTTATTTTTGGGATTCAATGTGGTTCTTAAATTATTACTTAATACAAATAACGAATCGTGCACCATTTTTACAGCCTATAATCACCTGTGGAATTCCAAAAAGACCCAGCATTCTAGTCATGCTAATTGAGGGTGTAGAAGCAGTCTCTCCCACGAGAGCAGGAACAGCGGCGGCTGTAGATTTAGAACAGGAATCAGTATCATTGAAAAATGGTTCCATGCCGTTTGTAAACTGAAATGCAACTTTAACAGCCATCGGCACTTCAGAGCACGAGTCGTGTATCTCGTATCCTAACGTGATTCCCGGCAGGAGATCTGTTCTGTTGTTGATCTCTTGGATGGTGAACTCCATGGCACGAGCGAAGCGCAGCTCCCTGAAATTCATACTGTTTGAAACATAACATATATTAACATTTACACAACATAAGTTTATTTTTACCCAATACTTTTAGACATCAGTATCTCAGTAAGTAGCGCATGACTTTGCAAAAAAGTGGAAATTTGATTATTATAATTTTTCTGTAATGCACTATTCAACTGTTCACTGCACACTCACAGACAGACCTGCCAGAGCACTGTAGCTGTAGTGGCGGTCTGGTGTAGGTGTTCTGCTCTGATCTCATGTAGTAATGAATGGCGAAAATACCCCCAATTACAAAATCTCCAGTCTTATACAGACGAGGCATCTGAGGCTCAGTCCTCAGTCTGCAGCTGACCGGGTCAGATTTACATGCTGCTGGACTTAGCCCAGTTATCCACAGCATTGATACAAACATCATTAAAAGTGAAGTGAACTGCATGGTGTGCTCGGTAGTTCCACAACCCCCTGAAGGCCAGCGTGACTGCCTTTAAATAGCTTCCTTCTTATGATAAATTGTGGGTGTGATCTCGGACTCAGGAGGCGTGGTCATATCTTGAATAGCAATTGAAATGAGTGACATATCTTTATTTGTTAGTCTCTGGTTCATTGAATTGATGTGTATTAAAGTATATAGTAATGTGCCGTAAAGTTCAGCGTGCGCAGTGACGACATCCTACTGAAATAGCACACAATTGTACTCTGTCAATTGCATACAAATGGATGAGTTTGCGCAAAAAAGGGGTGTATTTATTGTAAGTGACTCACACAATTAACTGTAGCGCATTTTTCTTAAGCTATATCCACTCCACTTCTAGTTTCTCGTCTGAATAGATACATGTGAGTGTCCCCTGTTCACTGAGTTTACACTGCTGCACTGAGTCTCACTGAAAAGAAAAATAAGGCCTTTCCCTAATTTAGTATGACAATGCCCTAGAAGACAAAGTTAGAAACATAAAGTAATGGTTCACTGAATTTGCTGTCAAAAAAATTGACTAAAAAGCATGTAACTAAACACCCCAGGAATAAATTGGAATAACATGCAAGGCCCTTATTACTCAACATGTGCCCTCACTCAGTAATACTCAGATGGCTGAGAAGAAGCAAATGCCTGCAACAACGTTCCAAAGTTTAGTGAAAAGCCTTCCCAGAAGAGCAGATGGCTGTTAAAGCAGAAAAGAAGGGCCCGATTCCATATTAAATGGCTTGGATTTACAACCCTATATCCAAAAACGTTGGGATGCTGTGCAAAATGTAAATAAAAACAAATCATTTGAATCCTATATTTAATTGAAAATAGTTCAAAGACAACAAATCAAATGTTGAAAATGAGAAATTTGGTTCTTTGAAAAATATATGACCATTTTGAATTTGATGCCAACAACACGTTCCAAAAAAGTTGGGACGGGGGCATGTTTACCACTGTGTTTCATCACCTCTTCTTTTAACAATTCTCTGAACGTTTGGGAACTGAGGAGGACCAATTGCTGTAGTTTTGAAAGTGAAATGTTTTGCCATTTTTGCTTAACAAAGGATTTCAGCTGATCTGTGTTCACAGACAGTGGTTTTCAGAAGTGTTTCTGAGCCCATGCAGTGATTTTCACTACAGAATCATGTCTGTTTTTAATGCAGTGCCACCTGAAGGCCCAAAGATCACAGCCAGCAAATACTGGTTTTTGGCCTTGTACCTTACGTACAGAGGTTTCTCTGGATTCTCTGACTCTTTTAATGTTATTATGTAGATGAAAAGCAAAAGTTCTTTGCTATTTTATGTTGAGAAATGTTATTCTTGAATTATTGCACTATTTGACCATGCAGAGTGGTGAACCCCTCCTCATCTTCACTTCTGAAAGACTCAGCCTCTCCGAGATGCTTTCTTTATTCCCAATTATGTTACTGATCTGTTGCCAATTAACCACCACATTTTAAGCATTACACAATTTTACCAGCATTTTGTTGACCCCATGCCAACTTTTTTGGAAAATGTTGCTGGCTACAATTTAAAAATAGACATACATTTTTCAAAAACAACAAATTCTCAGTTTCTACACTTGATATGTTGTCTTTGAAGCAATTTAAATGAAATATAGGCTTGAAATGATTTGCACATCATTGCATTTTGTTTTTATTTACATTTTGCACAGCGTCACAACTTTTTTGGAAATGGGGTTGTACAAAGAGATGTTGAAAAAGCACATAGTTTAGATATGCTTGGATATTTACTTTTTTTTTCCTCTTGTATCTAACACATGTAATGCTATTCTGTTCTTACTGCTGCTGACGCAGTGTCAATGGAAAGTTAATTACACTTAATGGGCACACTAATTACCAACTTCTTTACCTTAGCTAACAGAAGCTGCAAAGAATAGCATCACAATTAGTGATATGAAGAGAAAGAAGGCAAGCCTACATAACAAGACTTGATTAGATTTGACAATACCATTGCTTGTGTAATATTACATGTGACAAACAAAACATTTTCAAATTGATTATAAGAGTTCTATTTTGATGTAAAGGTATTATCTGAGCATACTCGAGATAAGTTTCTGAACAATTAAATTTAACTTGGCATTACATACCACTATAATTTATTATTAAAGTGGTACATCTGAAAAGGTTACACATAAGTAATTACACATAACAACATGCACTGGTGAAGATGCCATGTAAATGTAAATTTAAACATGAATCTGATCATTTAATTTAAGGTTCTAAATCTGAGTGCTACATGTACAATTTGTGTGAGAGTCTCAAAGAGACTTGGAGGGAACTTTACCCATGATGTGTTTCTTGGTATTCTGTTCTGGCCTGAACATGATTATAAAACATTTAGGAGCAAAAACACAAGTAAGCAAACCAAAGCTTGAGGCCAGAATAGCAAATATCTCTACAGCTACAGTGAACTTTCCAGGAGAGCTGACATAAGCTGGGATAAAGGTGATCCAGACTGCACAGAATATGAGCATGCTGAATGTGATGAACTTGGCTTCGTTAAATTTATCAGGAAGCTTCCGAGCTAGAAAAGCCAAAATAAAACACAAAAGAGCCAGAAATCCTATATAACCCAGCACAGCCCAGAAACCTATAGCTGAACCTAATCCACATTCAAGTATTATTCTGTCTGTGTATTGCTGTAGATTTTTGAAGGGGAGAGGAGGAGATATTGTCAACCAAAGAACACAAATAAGGACCTGTATGAGAGTGAAGGTGAGAACACTGAGTCTCTGCTGTGGAGGCCCAAACCATTTCATGGCATTACTGCCTGGAAGTGTAGCTCTGAAGGCCATTAACACCACTATTGTTTTCATTAGAACACAGGAGATGCAGAGGACGAAGGTGATCCCAAATGTTATATGGCGCAGCATACAAGACCACTCAGAGGGCCGACCAATGAAAGTAAGTGAACAGAGGAAAGACAGAGTCAGAGAGAAGAGCAGCAGGAAGCTCAGCTCTGAGTTGTTGGCTCGGACGATGGGAGAAGTTCTGTGTTTGTAAAAGAAAGCAGCAACACATGCAACTAAGGAAGCCCCAGAGATGGAGAATACCATCAGGATGATGCTCAGAGTGTCGTCCCAGGACAGAAACTCCACAGGCTTAGGGAGGCAGCTGTCTTGCTGGGCATTGGGCCAGAACTCAGAATGGCAAAGAACACAGTTCAAAGAGTCTAAGCGAATCAAAAAACACATTTTGTACCATATTTTAGAAGGAACTGTAAGGGAATGAAAAAAATAAAAGTAAATTAGGGCTACCCCCAGCACTGTGTGTGATACACAACCTGTCTTGTTGCTGATCTCTCCTTCTGCACATGGTATACAGTCATAGCAGCAGACTGGCTTTCCTTTCTGCGCAGCCTTCCTGGTTCCTGGAGGACAGCTCTCACTGCACACAGACCTTGGCACCTGAAAGACATTAGAGAAATTAAAATCATTCACAGCTTGTCAAAAAATAATAATAATAATAATAAAAAAAAAAATGTTAGAATGTCACAATAATTTGCATAGATGAAGATCTTTCCTAGTCAACTATTTAATTGGGTTTAAAAAACAAAGAATATATTACATATATATTAATATTATATTTAATGTTTAATGAAAGAGAGTCCTCTTTGCAACTTCACGTTAAAAGAACTTTTTCCATGTTTGATAAAATGCATTTTATGCATGATATCATAAGAAAAGAGTAAATACATTTCTGGTTATTGGTAAATATCTAATTTCTCAGTGTTTAATAGTCATGAACATTATATATAGTTGTAACTTAAACTATATTTAGGTGAAACTATATTTACGCTGCATCGTAGGTGCGTTTGTAAATGAATGAATGAATGAATGAATGAATTAATTAATTAATTAATTACCCATGATGGTGTTTTGTGCTATTGTTGATGCCTGTATTACTGCTATTAGGGTAAATAATAGGCTGCAGCACCTACTTACACAGACACAAGCAAACAAAGGCTTTGAAACTCTCTGTGAAATCGATTATAATGTAAACATTTGTTTGTTATATAAAGAGCAGTCTTCAATTATTTGAAGCCAGTGGTTTCATTAGCCAAGGGTTAATGTAAAGAAGTTAATGTAAGTTTATTTTTTTTTTTCTTTTTCCATCTTAAGTAAATTTTAGTAAAATGTTTTCTGTTTATGTAGTAGTACTGAAAATGTCAGAAAATTGTTGTCACAAAATATTTGATGAAGGAGTGTGCATGTGTGTGTGTGTGTGTGTGTGTGTGTGTGTGTGTGTGTGTGTGTGTGTGTTAAGCCAGTTTGGAAAACATTATTGCCTTAATTATTTTGAGCTGTGGTCCAGGTTTACAGTGCATGGTCAGAAAGTTTTTAAAGTACCTCGGTCTGTCCTCCCACCCAGATTATAGCTCTGCTCACACTGAACTCCTGACCTCTTGGTCTGGATGAGTCATAGTGTCCCACAGTCACAAAGTCCAAATCACCATCTTTCTTGACCTGCCAGTTTATGAGCTCGTAGACGGCCACAGGATCACCATTGGAATCAAAAGACACCTCATAGCCATTCTTTATAGTAAAGTTCAGTGTCTTGAGCTGATCGAATATCTGCACACATAATTTGAAAAACTGTGAACAGAACTGTGATTGTAGGTTTATCTCAAAATATCAAACACTAAACACACAGAAGTCTGTGTTTAGTGAATTAATGTTCAACATTTCTAATTTTGGTAAAACACCGGAATAGACAGAGTAGAATTGCCCAAATAGACCACTTAATATTCATATTAATTTAAAACGCGACTTAAGGGCTGTTTCAAATATATCGGTTTTATACCTGCCACGGTGTGAATTTAGCGCTCTTGTCACACTGCGTGTCATTACAGATAACACCGTGGATGGCATGCGCTATGGCATACGTAGCTTTGTACACCAGGTAAGACGCTGAATAGAAGTCTGTATATGGGTTCTGCAGCGCGCGGATGTCCTCGCTGCCGTCACATTTCCGCGCGCCTCCTGAGGAGCCTTTCAGGCTACAGCTGAACGAGCTCTCCCAAAACTCCGTTAGCAGAGGCGATTTCAGTGCTTGTTCTGGAGAGATATCCAGAAGAAACTCACGAAGACCTGGAATCACTGAGCGGGGGACACTAAATCCTATCGCCCCAGCGCACATGTTAAAGCGCAGAAACTCTGGTTCTAAAATCCACGCTTCGCTGCCGATCCACTGTAGGGGAGGCGGCGGCTGTCTCGCCAGTTCCTGCAACAGAAATCTCATTTCTCCTGCGGCAAGAAACGCTACTATTACCCGGGCTGTTGATCTGCGGATGACGTTTGCTACTCTCTCCAGTTTATTGCGCGGATCTGTTCTGTAGTAGGACTCGGAGTACTCCACACAGATGCCCTCCTCCTGCGCAGCCATTAGAAACAACGACATTCCATTATTTCCATAGTCTGTGTCGCTGCGCACTGCCCCAATCCACGTCCAGCCAAAGTGCTTGACTATTTTTGCTAATGCGGCCGCTTGGTGGTGGTCACTTGGTATGGTCCTGAAGAAGGCAGGATACTGACGCTTATCGCTCAGACATGCGCAGGTTGCGTAGTGACTCACCTGTTATTCAGTGTAAAAAAGTAAAGAGGAGCGTTATTTTTGATGCCTGGTTGAACTCTAGCAGATTTATGGTATATGATGTAAATCTTCAGTTATAACTAAACCCATTTAAAACCATTATATTCTCACAAACAACAGCATGCTGGAATTTTTATATTGCATCATTTAGTTCAGTATTTAATCACCTGTGGAATTCCAAAGAGTCCCAGCATTCTGGCCATGCTCATTGAGGGTGTAGAAGTAGTCTCTCCCACGAGAGCAGGAACAGCGGCGGCTGCAGATTTTGAACAGGAATCAGTATCATTGTAAAATGGTTCCATGCCGTTTGCAAACTGAAATGCAACTTTAACAGCCATCGACACTGCAGAGCACGAGTCGTGTATCTGGTATCCTAACGTGATTCCCGGCAGGAGATCTGTTCTGTTGTTGATCTCGTGAATGGTGAACTCCATGGCACGAGCGATGCGCAGCTCCCTTAAATTCATACTGTTTAGAAACATAAGATTAAAAAAAAAAAACAAAATGGTCTTTACCATATATCTTCAGACATCATTAACTCAATAAGGAGTGTGTGATTTCAAAGAGTGGAAATTTGATCATTATCATTTCTCTGCAATTCGTCCTCCATTGTTTACTACACACTCACAGACTGACCTTCCAGAGCACTGTGGCTGTAGTGGTTGTGTGGTGTAGGTGTTCTGTTCTGATGTCGTGTAGAAATGAATAGAGAAAATCCCCCCTATTATAAAGTCTCCATTCATAGAAAGACTAGGCATCAGAGGCTCAGCCCACAGCCTGCAGCTGACCGGCTCCGCTTTGCATGTTGTTGTACTGAGCCCAGTTAACCACAGCAATGATTCCAACATCATTATAATCGAAGTGAGCTGCATGGTGTGCTCGGTAGTTCTCAGCCCTCTGAAGGCCAGTGTAACTGCATCTAAATAGCCACCTTGTTCTGATGCCCTGGGGGTGTGAGCTCAGACTCAGTAGGCGTGGCCATGTCTTTAAGTGTAATTATAGTGGTAGATCTAACTTTTGTATTTGTTTGTATCTTTTGTTGAGTTCAGCGTGCGCAGATATCAGATGAACCTGAAACTATCCCTGAGCTCGTGAAAAACAGAGGCCTGTCTCAGTCATCCACCTCCTATATTGTACAGACACACACTGATCGTGCGTAACATTATGACCACCTCCTTGCCTCCTTGGTACTATTTGGGTGATGAATGTTTCTCAGGACTGCAGTAGCATTGTGGTGGTGGTGTGTTAGTGTGTGTTGGGCTGGTACGAGTGGATCAGACACAACAGTGCTGCTGGAGTTTTTAAACACTGTGTCCACTCACTGTCCAATCCTACCCTTTCAGTCCACCTTGTAGATGTAAAGTCAGAGACGATAGCTCATCTGCTACTGCACAGTTTGTGTTGGTCATCCTCTAGTCCTTCACCAGTGGTCACAGGACGCTGCCCACAGGACACTGTCCACAGGACACTGTTGGCTGGATATTTTTGGTTGGTGGACTATTCTCAGTCCAGCAGTGACACCAGCAGCACTGCTGTGTCTGATCCACTCAGACCAGTGCAACACACACTAACACTCCACCACCACGTCAGTGTTATTGCAGTGCTGAGAATGATCCACCACCCAAATAGTATGTGCTCTGTGAGGGTCCATCTTTTTTTATCCAACACATGTAATGTTATTCTATTCTAATTAATCGCACTTAAAGGGCACACTAATTGCTAACTGCTTTACCTCAGCTACTAAAAGCTGCAATGGACAGCATTGCGCTTACTAATATGCAGAGAGAGAAGGCAAGCTCATCGCCAAGACTTGATGAAATAACATTAGCTTGTGTAATATCACACCATAAACAATACATTTTTAAATTGATTATAAAAGCTTCATTTTGACATAGAGATCTTATGAAAAAATACTGAAATGTATCAATTGATTTTAACTCATAATATACTATTATTATATGTTAAATGTGAAAAGGATACTTATGTCTATTTACCCATCACAACATAAAATACAGTTTAATCACCAATATGCATTGGTGAAAATACCATGCACATGTAAATCTGATCATTTTATTGAAGGTGCTGAATCTCAGTGCTACATGTACAATTTGTATGAGACTCTCAAAGAGACTTGGAGGGAACTTTACCCATGATGTGTGTCTTGGTATTCTGCTCTGGCCTAAACATGATTATAAAACATTTAGGAGCAAAAATACAAATAATCAAACCAAAACTTGAGGCCAGAATAGCAAATATCTCTACAGCTACAGTGAACTTTCCAGGAGAGCTGACATAAGCTGGGATAAAGGTGATCCAGACTGCACAGAATATGAGCATGCTGAATGTGATGAACTTGGCTTCATTAAAGTTATCAGGCAGCTTCCGTGCTAGAAAAGCCAAAATAAAACACAAAAGAGCCAGAAACCCTATGTAACCCAGCACAGCCCAGAAACCTATAGCTGAACCTAATCCACATTCCAGGATTATCCTTTCCTTGTATTGCTGTAGATTTTTGAAGGGAAGAGGAGGAGATATTGTCAACCAAAGCACACAAATTAGGACCTGTATGAGAGTGAAGGTGAGAACACTGAGTCTCTGCTGTGGAGGCCCAAACCATTTCATGGCATTACTGCCTGGAAGTGTTGCTCTGAAGGCCATTAACACCACTATTGTTTTCATTAGAACACAGGAGATGCAGAGGACGAAGGTGATCCCAAATGTTATGTGGCGCAGCATACAGGACCACTCAGAGGGCTGACCAATGAAAGTAAGTGAGCAGAGGAAAGACAGAGTCAGAGAGAAGAGCAGCAGGAAGCTCAGCTCTGAGTTGTTTGCTCGGATGATGGGAGAAGTTCTGTGTTTGTAGAAGACAACAGCCACACATACAGCTATGAAGGCCCCAGAGATGGAGAACACTGTCAGGATGATGCTCAGAGTGTCGTCCCAGGACAAGAACTCCACAGGCTTGGGAAGGCAGCTGTCTCGCTGGGCATTGGGCCAGAACTCAGAAGGACAAGGAACACAGTTAAGAGAGTCTAAAAGATAAAAAAAAAAAAAATATATATATATATATATATATATATATATATATATATATGTATATATATATATATATTGTACCGTATATTTGAAGGAAATGTAAGGGAATGAAAAAAATAAAAGTAAATCTAAGGCTGTCCCCAGCACAGTGTGTGATGCACAACCTGTCTTGTTACTGATCTCTCCTTCTGCACATGGTATACAGTCATAGCAGCAGACTGGCTTTCCTTTCTGCGCAGCCTTTCTGGTCCCTGGAAGACAGCTCTCACTGCACACAGATTTGGTACCTGAAAGATATTTTGCAAAGTAAAACAAGTAATAATGTTTGTAAATTATGAAAAGTCATATAATATCCCATAAATGACCACAGTAATTTATTGAGGCATTAGAATGTCACAATAATTTGCATAGATGAAGGTCTTTCCTAGCCAACACTGTTAACCATAATGTTGAAACTATTTACTTGGATTGTGTTCTAAAAACGTGAAATATTTTACACATAATATATTGTCGCTGTCAAATGAAAAACAAATATCTCCAAAATATTAACTTTACAGGAGAAGGCAAAAACACTCTTACCTTTAAATGTAAGTCAATATAAAAGGATTTGGTTCCAAGTGAATTCAAAGCATTTCTATTGGTCCATTCATAATGAAATTTTTACACAATGTAAAGGACCGCTGGTATGTTGAAATGATGTAGAAAACTAATTATCAGCAACAATGGAGATGCATGGTTTTCATTGGACAGTGACAATATATTAGTATTTAATTTAATATTTAATTAAAGTCCTCTTTGCAATTCAATATTAAAGAACATTCCACGTTCGCTAAATTGACACTGTATTAGTGCATGAATGCCTTTTATGTATGATATCATAAGAAAAGAGTAAAAGCATTTTAATGGGTTTTCTGGTTTCTGTTAAATATCTAACAAATAACTGTATAATAACTGTATAATAACTTTTTAACTTGAGGTTAAACATGTCTTATGCTACGCTTTAGGTATGTATGTATGTATGTATGTATGTATGTATGTATTTATTTATTTATTTATTTATTTACTAACTATACTTTCCATGATGGTGTTTTGTGTTATCGGTGATGCCTGTATTACTGCTATTAGAGTAAACAATGCGCTGCAGCACCTACTTACACAGACACAAGCAAACAAAGGCTTTGAAACTCTCTGTGAAATTGATTATAATGTAAACTATTGTTTGTTATATAAAGAGCAGTCTTCAATTATTTCATGCCAGTCTTCACTAGCGAGTGTTTTCACGAGCCAAGTGTTAACAGCCAAGAACACAAGTTAATGTAAAGTTTAATGTAAAGTCCTTTAGCAAAATATTTTCTTTTATATTTAGTAGTTCTAAAAATTTCAGAACATTTTGTCACAAAATATTTGATGAAGGAGTGTGTGTGTGTGTGTGTGTTTGTGTGTGTGTGTGTGTGTGTGTGTGTGTGTGTGTTAATCCAGTTTGGGCAACATCATTGCCTTAAGTATTTTGAGCTGTGCTCCAGGTTTACAGTGCATGGTCAGAGAGTTTTTAAAGTACCTCAGTCTGTCCTCCCACCCAGATTATAGCTCTGCTCACACTGAACTCCTGGCCTCTTGGTCTGGATGAGTCATAGTGTCCCACAGTCACAAAATCCAAACCACCATCTTTATTAAAGTGCCAGTTTATGAGCTCGTAGACGGCCACAGGATCACCATGGGATCAAAAGACACCTCATAGCCATTCTTTATAGTAACGTTCACTGTTTTGAGCTGATGGAGTATCTGCATACATAATTTGAAAAAAACTGTATATATGAATATATATAAAATCAAAGACAAATGGGAGGTATTTTAAATTTATAGGGTTCAGTCGAAAGAGCAAACACGAACAAATCAGTGTTTAGTGAATTTCTAATTTTGGTTAAACACTGGAACAGAAAGGGTAGATTTTACCAAACAGACGACTTAATATTCATATTAAATAAAGAAATTATATATATATATATATAATATATATATATATATATATATATATATATATATATCAGTTTTATACCTGCCATGATGTGAATTTAGCGCTCTTGTCACACTGCGTGTCATTACAGATAACACCGTGGATGGCATGCGCTATGGCATACGTAGCTTTGTACACCATGTTAGACGCTGTATAGACGTCTGTGTATGGGTTCTGCAGCGCGCGAATGTCCTCGCTGCCGTCACATTCCCGCGCGCCGTCTAAGGAGCCTTTCAGGCTACAGCTGAACGAGCTCTCCCAAAACTCCGTTAGCAGAGGCGATTTCAGTGCTTGTGCTGGAGAGAGATCCAGAAGAAACTCACGAAGACCTGGAATCACTGAGCGGGGGAACCCAAATCCTATCGCCCCAGCGCACATGTTAAAGCGCAGAAACTCTGGTTCTAAAATCCACGCTTCGCTGCCGATCCACTGAAGGGGAGGCGGCGGCTGTCTTGCCAGTTCTTCTAACAGAAGCCTCATTTCACCTGCTGCAAGAAACGCTACTATTACCCGGGCTGTTGATCTGCGGATGACGTTTGCCACTCTCTCCAGTTTACTGCGCGGTTCTGTTCTGTAGTAGGACTCGGAGTACTCCACACAGATTCCCAACACCTGCGCAGCCTTTAGAAACGACGCCATTCCATTATTCCCATAGTCCGAGTCACTGCGCACTGCCCCAATCCATGTCCAGCCAAAGTGCTTGACTATTTTTGCTAATGCGGCCGCTTGGTGGTGGTCACTTGGTATGGTCCTGAAGAAGGCAGGATACTGACGCTTATCGCTCAGACATGCGCAGGTTGCGTAGTGACTCACCTGATATTTAGTACAGACAAGTAGAAAGAAGTGTTATTTGTTCTTGACACACTGCAATTAATTCTTGTGGTCATTTATGAGATATTATACGGCCTTTCAAAACGTAATAAAATTAGCATGTGTTTGAAAATGCACTGCTTAGTGTGGTACTAGCCTACAATCACCTGTGGAACTGCAAAAAGACCCAGAATTCTGGCCATACTGATAGATGGGGTGGAATTAGAATCCCCCACGAGAGCAGGAACAGCTGCGGCTGCAGATCTTGAACAGGAATCAGTATCATTGAAAAATGGATCCATGCCGTTTGCAAACTGAAGTGCAGCTTTGATTGCCATCGACACTGCACCGCACGAGTCGTGTATCTGGTATCCTAACGTGATTCCCGGCAGGAGATCTGTTCTGTTGTTGATCTCGTGGATGGTGAACTCCATGGCACGAGCGATGCGCAGCTCCCTTAAATTCATACTGTTTAGAAACATAAGATTAAAAAAATAAAAACATAATATAAAATCAGAGTGTCTTTACCATATATCTCCAGACATCATTAACTCAATAAGGAGTGTGTGATTTCAATAATTGGAAATTTGATCATTATCATTTCTCTGTAATTCGTCCTACATTGTTCACTACACACTCACAGACAGACCTTCCAGAGCACTGTGGCTGTAGTGGTTGTCTGGTGTAGGTGTTCTGTTCTGATGTCGTGTAGAAATGAATAGAGAAAATCCCCCCTATTATAAAGTCTCCATTCATAGAAAGACTAGGCATCAGAGGCTCAGCCCACAGCCTGCAGCTGACCGGGCTCCGCTTTACATGTTGTTGTACTGAGCCCAGTTAACCACAGCAATGATTCCAACATCATTATAATCGAAGTGAGCTGCATGGCGTGCTCGGTAGTTCTCAGCCCTCTGAAGGCCAGTGCGACTGCATCTAAATAGCAACCTTGTTATGATGCCCTGGGGGTGTGAGCTCAGACTCAGTAGGCGTGGCCATGTCTTTAAGTGTAATTATAGTGGTAGATCTAACTTTTGTATTTGTTTGTATCTTTTGTATTGAATAATGGTTCATTGAAGTAAGCAATCCTGCACCAACTTCAGAGTTCAGCGTGTGCAGTTATCAGATGAAAGTGAAACTATCCCTGAGCTCGTGCAAAACAGAAGGCTGTCCCAACTATACACTTTCTGTATTACACACACACACACACACACATGTATACACACACACGGATCAGGCATAACAGTATGATCACCTCCTTGTTTCTACACTCATTGTCCATTTTATCAGCTCCACTTACTCTATAGGTGCACTTTGTAGTTCTACAATTACAGACTGGAGTCCATCTGATTCTCTGCATACTTTGTTAGCCCCCTTTAACCCTGTTCTTCAGTGGTTAGGACCCCCATGGACCCTCAAAGAGGACATACTATTTGGGTGGTAGATCATTCTCAGCACAGCAGTAACATTGATGTGGTGGTGGTGTGTTAGTGTGTGTTCCGCTGGTCTGAGCAGACAACAGCGGATATTTATATATATATACAATAGTATATATATATATATATAATATATATATATATATATATAATATACACAATAATATATATATATATATATAGATATATAATATATATATATATATATATATATATATAATCTTTTTTATCCATCATATGTAATGTTATTCTATTCTAATTAATCACACTTAACGGGCAAACTAATTGCTAACTCTTTTACCTCAGCGACTAAAAACGGCAAAGGACAGCATTAAGCTTACGAATGTGCAGAGAGACAAGGAAAGCCTATTGCCAAGACTTGATTAAACACCATCAGATTGTGTAAAATCAAATGTCATAAACAATACATTTTGAAACTGATTATAAAAGCTTCATTTTGACATAGAGATCTTATCTGAGAATACTGAATGGTAAGTTTCTGAACAGTTGATTTTAACTTATTATATACTATTATATTTTATTATTGAAATGTTACATGTGAAAAGGATACTTATGTCTACTTATACATCAAAACATAAAATACAGTTTAATTACCAACATGCATTGGTGAAACTACCATGCACATGTAAATTTAACCACAAATCTGATCATTTTATTGAATGTGCTGAATCTCACTGCTACATGTACAATTTGTATGAGACACTCAAAGAGGCTTGGAGGGAACTTTACCCATGATGTGTTTCTTGGTATTCTGATCTGGCCTAAACATGATTATGAAACACTTGGGAGCAAAAATACAAATAATCAAACCAAAGCTTGAGGCCAGAATAGCAAATATCTCTACAGCTACAGTGAACTTTCCAGGAGAGCTGACATAAGCTGGGATAAAGGTAACCCACACTGCACAGAATATGAGCATGCTGAATGTGATGAACTTGGCTTCATTAAATTTATCAGGCAGCTTCCGTGCTAGAAAAGCCAAAATAAAACATAAAAGAGCAAGAAATCCTATATAACCCAGCACAGCCCAGAATCCTATAGCTGAACCTAATCCACATTCCAGTACTATCCTTTCTGTGTACTGCTTAAGATTTTTGAAGGGGAGAGGAGGCGATATGGTCAACCAAAGAACACAAATAAGGACCTGTATGAGAGTGAAGGTGAGAACACTGAGTCTCTGCTGTGGAGGCCCAAACCATTTCATGGCATTACTGCCTGGAAGTGTAGCTCTGAAGGCCATTAACACCACTATTGTTTTCATTAGAACACAGGAGATGCAGAGGACGAAGGTGATCCCAAACGCTGTGTGGCGCAGCATACAGGACCACCCAGAGGGCCGACCAATGAAAGTAAGTGAGCAGAGGAAACACAGAGTCAATGAGAAGAGCAGCAGGAAGCTCAGCTCTGAGTTGTTGGCTCGGACGATGGGTGAAGCTCTGTATTTGTAAAAGGCAACAGCCACACATACAGATATGAAGGCTCCAGAGATGGAGAACACTGTCAGGATGATGCTCAGAGTTTCATCCCAGGACAGGAACTCCACAGGCTTGGGAAGGCAGCTGTCTCGCTGGGAGTTGGGCCAGAAATCAGGAGGGCAGCGCACACAGTTGAGAGAGTCTGAGAGATTAGAAAAAAGATTCTTTGAACTGTACATAGAACTGTAAGGGAATGACAAAATAATTAAATAAATTATAGCTGTCCCCATCATTCTGTATTGTAATACACAACCTGTCTTGTTGCTGATCTCTCCTTCTGCACATGGTATACAGTCATAGCAGCAGACTGGCTTTCCTTTCTGCACAGCCTTCCTGGTTCCTGGAGGACAGCTCTCACTGCACACAGACCGTGACACCTAAAATGTATGAGACAAGTGCAAATCATTCACAGCTGTTCAAATAATAATAATAATAATAATAATAATAATAATAATAATAATAATCATAATAATACAATCCCCAATAATTTGCATAATCATTTTCCTTGGTTAACACTTGAAGGCAAATATATACTGAGGTAAATATATTCAGTGTTTTAAATGATGTATTTATTTTTTATGCGAATTTGGTAATTTTTAATTTAGTAGAGTCCTCTTTGCAATTTCATCTTAAAGGAACTTTACATGTTTCATAAATTGACAACTTAATAATATTTGAATGGCTTTTTTGTATGATATCTTATGAAAAGATTAAAAGCATTTTAATGGATTTTCTGGTTTCAGTTCCATACCTAATTTCTCAGTTTTCATTAATCATGAATATGTAATTGTAATTTGAAGTTGAACCATCTTTAGGATAAAATGTACGTTTTTGTTGTTGTTGTTGTTGTTGTTGTTGTTGTTGTTGTTGTTTTTAAACAAATACTTACTAAACTATCCATGATGGTGTTTTATGTTACCTTTGCAATTATTATTAATTCTATAAGGGTAACCAATAGGCTGCAGCACCTACTTACACAGAGACATGCTACAAATGCTTTGAAAATGTTTATAATACCCATTACATTGTAAA